>NC_135776.1:9584491-9644718 GCF_028453695.1 Augochlora pura | reverse complement strand
GGCCGACCGGCCGGGTCCGTGGATCTTCGGGTTACGGGGTTGCGCGGCGAGGGCGTCGGGAAATGGGGATCGCACGAGGAGCCGGGGGATGATTGCGCGAGGGCGATGCCGGCCTAGTGGCCATTGTCACGGAACTCTTCGTGTTTGTGTTCAGGAGCACGGCGCTCTCTCCCTCTTGTCGCCTCCACATCCCTCCGCCCTGTCCACCCTGTCCACTACGACCACCACCACCGCCCTTTTCGACGCGGTTCATATTCTTGCGGGGCGACATCCCCTTGTCATTTACGCGAAACGAACCTACGCAGGTCGATGCTGGAAACGGAGCCGCGTGGTTTCTTTACGCATCAAATACGGGACTAGCCGCCCGAAAATAAATGCAGAGAGATTATTTATTGCGCCATGGTAGTACGCTAATTAGAAGAGTGCTGGAGAATTATTTTACTCATTTTGTAACATTTTAGGTACATTTTTAGCATTGTTCGGTTGTATTTACGATTTCATTTCGGTGTTTTATCGAAGTAAGATTTTATTTTATTCGATACAATTTTTGTTGATATTTTATAATATTTAACTCTTTTAGTAGAATATTTTGTTCGTTGTGATACTGTACGAGGCGCCGCGCTGAAAATTTGTATTTAACATATGGTTAATTTTACTTTGTATGAGGATTTTCTTTTAAATCAAATCTGTGCTTAATAAAATAGTGTTTCTTCTTTCTAAAAAGTGTTGTTTGTAGCTTCAATATTATTAAAAGACGTTTACATAGATTTGTATTAATTGTACCAGTCATCGTATGGATACCGGATATATCCTGCATTCATATCAAAAGGGTTAATTGACCGAGTTCAGTTTTTGGCGACCACAGAAAAAGTCGGGAGGCTATTATATCGAAAACGTGGAGCATGGGACATAATCTTGACAAAATAATCTTGATATAACTTTGACGTAATCTCGAAGTAATTTTTTCTATATTACTACATATATATGTATATTACATAATTCAAAATTCTAAATTAAACTATAGGTTGTAGATTATAAATTATAGATTCGAAATCGTAAATTATAGATTCGAAATTCTAAATTCTAACTATATATTATATCACATATTACTCAATCATAGTTAATCTAAATTGAAGATTTTCAAACGAGCACCCACTATGTACGAAGTCGCATTTAGGATAACTATAATAGAAAGTAGAACGATCAAGCATTGAACGTCATTTAAATGATTGAGCAAGTTTTCAATGGTCTTGATTTAATTAGCTGCAGTTTGAAAAATAATTTCATTTCTGTCGCAATACAATTAAACAGCATCAGCATTGCAAATAGATAACGACGATTCCCTGAGAACGTAGAGACAATTCGTCCGTTCCGAATTCATATAAAGAGGCAAAATGGTATTGTGAATATTCGTCGTTCCGGAAGCATAGATTATAATAAATTTAATCATGTCACTCATCTATAGATACATATATAGTCGAAATGCTTTTTGGTATCCTATAATGGTGCACCGCTGTTTATCGAACGCGTCCAATGTGTTCACATTCTTTTGGATTATTTGTATTTTATTTAACATTACATCGAAATATATTTTCCTATACTAAAAATTTAATAGGAAAAATTAGTTGGGTTATTTGTATTTTATTTAACATTGTATGGAAATATATTTTTCTATACTAAAATTATAATGGAAAAAATTAGTTTAATTACAAATTTCTCTTTTTAATTAATTAAAATAAGATTTGTTAAGATTACTTGGAATAAGACGTTTTGAATTTGTTAATTGTTTAGAATAATGCTTTCATGATCAAATTTTTTGTATATTTGGTATATTTTATACTGTATTATATATTACATTTATAATGTTTTGTAAGTGATATATTTATAATGTTATATAAATGATATTACGTACATAATATTATAAATATGATAGTATTATAATTATAATATTATATTTATGATAAAGTCAGCTTTATTTGATTTATTGCTTATTAAACGCTATTATTATATTATATACTGTATTAAATATTACATGTATATTATATTTGGAATCATTATGGAAATGATATTATATCTATAATATTACCTAAATGATATTATATTATATTTACGATATTACTTATATAATATTACCTAAATGATATTATATTATATTTACGATATTACTTATATAATATTATAAATAATATTAACACTTATAACACTTATAATATTACATTTATGATACCGTAATAATATCAACAATACAATATTAATATAAAATTAATTAATAGTTTACCATGGAAACAAAATTTATTACACTCTTTTTAAAGTTTAAACACACGTAACACAATAATATATTTTAACCTTATATGAAAATAACTACAAATGAATGAATAACTGTAATAGGTAAAAGTAGACATACAACGCCAAAGGGTTAATTAATTTCTTGACTCGCAGTCGTCAAATAAAAACTCGATCTCGCCAAACAAGGTTATAAACGTGTCGATACTATCGAAAGCTATAAACGGAATCCGGCCGGGGGATCGAACAATGTCGACGCACGCGTTCATAGTAATTTGACTCCGAGTTTAAAGTTCGATTCGCTTGGCCAATATTTAATCGTATCGTCATCGTATGTAATGTTAAAACCACGGGGAGGGTAGCTATTATTTGCGGAGGATTTTAAGATATCCGGTTCTGATTATAATGGCCACCGCATGCTTCGATTAAGGGGGCAGGGAGGGGGTTGGATGGACTCGTATAATCTGACGTGAAATGGGAAAAGTATGTTGTACCCCGGGGAATTATTATTTCAAACAGTTGGTCAGCGGTGTGGGGGTTGGTCGGTGGGGGATTAAGCCGCTCGGGAATTCAAATTCTGACTACTCGAGGCTGTATAATGAAACGTTGTCATGATAATGGCGCGTATACATAAATATTAATACTCTAATTGCAGTAATGCTACGAATCAAATCGGGGGATGTTTCGCTTTCACTTTGATCTCGGTTTTTTATGTTAAACGCCGTTTGCCGGAACACCGCTTATGAAAAACTCTTTGTTTTATGGATCTGTACGCGATATTCCGACGGGGTTGGCTTTGCGCGAATCGTAGTGGCGCTGCCAGGGAACATGGAAATGGAGGGATTGCGATAATTATTAATGATAACGTGGTTATGTAGATAACAATGACTCGCGGAGCGTACGACGAATATTTTAGTTTTTCGAAGAGAGAGACTGTGATCAAATTGTCTTAAATAATGTTTATACTGTTACTTTTAATACTGTTATATATTGCTACTTGTGATATTATACTGTATGTATTATTTACTACTGCATTATAAGTAGTAGTATAAATACTATTTAAGAAAATTTCATCACAGTTTCTGTCTTCGAAAAACCAAAATATTCGTCACTACTACTACTTATAATATTGTACTATAAATATTAGGTACTACTACTTTCTAT
The DNA here is from genome assembly GCF_028453695.1 of Augochlora pura. Classification (NCBI taxonomy): domain Eukaryota; kingdom Metazoa; phylum Arthropoda; class Insecta; order Hymenoptera; family Halictidae; genus Augochlora; species Augochlora pura. The sequence goes on along the minus strand of NC_135776.1, from coordinate 9,641,271 downwards.
AATACTTATAATACAGTAATATACACATAATATACATAGTATAATATCATAAGTAGTAATTGTTAATACTGTTATATACTACTTATAATACTATTATATATTAACACTTTCTATAGTACTTATAATACTGCTTATAATAATACTTACACTACTTAACCCTATGCAGTCGAATGGCGACTCTGCAGCACTTTTCAAATTGCTCTATCTTGTTCCAGTCTCGTCTTTATAGCAACATAGTTTAGTTTTAGAAAAATTGTTCAAAATGTTAGTTCGAGTCATAAGAGTAACCCTTTCCACTCGATTTATGACTCTGCGTCACCTATAAAATTGCTCTATCCTGTTCCAAAATCATTTCTATAGCAACAAAGTTTACTTTTCGAAAAGCTGTTAAATAGCGAAACTGTATACATAAATGACAAGATTTAACCCTTTGCACTCGAATTGCGACTTGCGCTAGCAGTTTGCATAAAATGAAAATACCCTAGCTAATCAAAAAATATTTTTGATATGAACTCAAAATGGCTTTGTGTGCAAAGACTTGTTACATAAAAGCGTGTGCAATCGAAAGTTATTATTTATAATGAAAAATGCATCTCAATCGTTGCGAAGTGTGCTGCGGGATGCTCTGATGGGTTTTAGATTGCCGTCGGAGGAAAACATTCGCGTTCGTAGCGGCAGCTGATGCATTACAGACCGCGGTCTAGCCAATTAGTAACCATCTCATTCTGTACAGCGCGCGGAGCTTGTAAACGCTCAGAGCGTAATATCTCACGGACCGCGGATCCGGTGTGTTCCTCGTTTCGGAATCTCTGCCGGAGGAATCGCCGGTGACATGAGGTGTCTTCTCCGTTTTCCTCGGGCCAGAGAAATGTCCGCGAGCCGCGTATTTGTCTAGACGAATCCACCCCGACGCGACGCGGGTTTTCGAGCTAATGCTCCATCCGCAGCGGAAACAGTCCGCTCTATTACGCCCGCTTCCTCTTCACCGTCTGAATCAGCAAATCTTCTTAACACAAGGTTTAGTATAATTAATAAACAAACACTGAAAAATGACGGCGACCAAATTCGTGCAGCATAAACCTAAATATATAATGTATAGATATAGGTAGGGCGACCATGTGCGCGTCGCGACAGACATTTTTATAGGCTTGTCTGTAACGTCGATCAATCGAGTCAACGACTAGGGGACAACCTCGAGCACCGGGAGAATCCGGAAACCAGAATTCCGGAACAATGAGGCAACCGGCGCAACGGCGAGCGTCGAAAATGCTGCACGCTACTGCCGAGAGTTCAGCAAACTCGAGTCCTTGTTCCGGTCGTAATCGTCTAGCCGAATGCTCCACGGCAAAACGAACGGACACTCGGGCCCGAGATCCAAATAAACCAGGGACGAAAACCAACTGTTATTTCAGAGAATTTCGGAAACGCGTTGGTTAGACAATCGGGAAATGCTGAAGAAATTGTTTAAAAATACCGCGTGATTTCAAATTGGAGATAGACGGAGTGTACAAAGATTCGCAATATCTCTAAAGTAGTGGTACATACAGATATATATATATAAAGGCGGTACGAATAATTAAAATGGAGGAATTGTGTTAGGCATGTCTCAAAAATGTATTCTGCGCATTAGTTGATTAGATTATGAGCGAATATGATCGATAAATAATGAAGCACAAATTTATGCTAATGGAGTCGAATCGATGAAGCGAAATTTAGGTGTCGGAAATAGATAATGGTGGACGACTCGTTACGCATCAGTGGATTGAAAGTGATATGGTATCAAGCACAGCATACAGATGCAGAAGCATTAAACTCTGTTTCTAGGAAGATTGACCATTCGATGATATATATCCATAATTTTAAAACATAAATTAATCAAAATTTAGTACAAACATCTTAAAGCCACCCTATTTGCTTAATACCATCTCAAAGAATTGATAACATAAATTTGACATAACCTATCACCTCTCCTATCCCATATTCTATTGTCTCCTATTCTAAGCTACCTTATGCTATCCTGTGTTATCCTACCCCATTTTATACTATCCTATCCTATTCTATACTACCATAACCTATTTTATATTATCCTAACCTATTTTATACTTCCTTATTCTAATGCTATATCCTATCTTCTTCTATATTATTCTATAGTACACCATCCTATTCTGTACTATCCTATCGAATTCTATACACCCTATCCTATTCCGTATTATCTTATTCCATTCTATGATAGCATATTTTAATCCATATCTGTGCCTAATATAATTTAAACCTAGAATTAACATAGAATTGCACAGAATAGCATAGAATAGGATAGTATAGGATAGGATATGGTAGTACAGCATATAAAGTAGGACATATATTAGGTTGGGGAGAAAGAAATCCATTATTTTTACGTGAACTTCAAGACTTTATTTAACATGTTTCCCATTGTCCGATTTAGGTCAAATATGCACCGTTTTGTTTTATAATTTGTTGCCATTTTGAAGGTACCTTTATAATGCCTCTCTCGTAGAAGTCTTGGCCCCTATTAGCGAAAAACTCTTGTAATCGACTTTCACAATCTTCTCTCGATACCAATTTCTTATCACTGAGGAAGTTTTGCAATGCAAGATAAACATAGTAATCGCTTAGTGCCAGGTCTGGACTATATGGTGGATGCATCAAAACGTCCCAGCCAAGCACCTGGAGTTTCTGGCGAGTAACTATAGACGTGTGTGGCCTGGCGATGCCTTGATGGCATACAACACCTCCCCTGTTGGCCAATTCTGGCCGTTTCTGGTCAATCGCTAGCTTCAAACAGTCTAGTTGTTGACAGCAGAGATCCGAATTTAGTGTTTGACCATATGGAAGCAACTCATAATATATGATTCTTGGCTGTTAGTCTTGGTTTGGCCACCATCTGACCTGCTTCACCAAGCTTGGACTATGATCGTTTTCGCACAATGTTATCGTATGTGATCCATTTCTCATCCCCAGTCACCATACGTTCAAGGAATGGATCGATCTCATTCCGTTTAGCCAAGACATCACAGATGGAAATTCGAACCATCATGGTTTTTTCGTGTCAATTGATATGGCACACAAACTTCGATCTACTTTTTAAATCCAACTGTGTGCAAATGGTTTAAAACCGTTTCATAGTCGATGTTTAGCTCCCGGGCGATGCTACGACTGCTGACATGCCGGTCAACTTCGATTATTTCTGTGATTTTGTCAACATTTTCTACGACAGGCCTACCTGTACGAGGCGCGTCTTTAACATCAAAAATACCTGAACGAAACCAAAATTGCGCGTAATTGGTTGGTACAGTATCGGGACCAGAAACACCATTCACAATTTCAACCGTTTGGCTTGCATTTTCACCTTTATCAAAGAAAAATTGTAAAATGTCACGAATTTCCTCTATGTTGACTTCCATTTTTAACATCCTGTAGCTCGCAACTGAATGGACCAAACAAAAAACAGAAAAAGAATGTTTGTAGCGCGAAATGTCACCTTTCCAACGAGTATAAATCTGAAATTGTTTGACCGATACTTTAACAGATATCGATCACTACATCCGTCTACCGAAAAAATAATGGATTTCTTTTTCCCCAACCTAATATATAGTAAAAAATAGTGTAAAAATAGTAAACGATAAGTTTGGATCAGAAAACTTCAGAAATGAAAAATATTTGGTGACGTACCTAAAAATCACCGATATCTCTGTCGCGAATCATGCGAGGCATCGTCGCGTGTTAAAGTAGCAAGGGTTATCAGCTCGACGAGGACAATTCTCGAGCGACCTCTGTATCCTATCCGGTAGAAAGGCATATCGTTTGTTTACGACGTTAATGGAAACTTCCAATTAGTTTGCGCTCTATTAAATTGAACGTGCATTCGGAGCCGACGTTACTCGATGCCGCTAATAGTCCACTCAGGCACAAAGCCTTCGTAAATGTTTCCGTTTCATTTGCAAATAGTCATGAAGGATTGGTTTCCTTTTCTCCCGGAGGCGTGCTCTCGAGGAAGCAACGGAAATTTAAGTTCCATTCCCCCATTATCGGTTACTTCCGATATCTCGTTGCCTACCTCCATTGTTATGACGACTATCGTTCCTATTATTACCGACCCTAATATCGGAGGAATCTTCTCCCGTTGATCCACTCGGGTCGACTTCAATACATTACTATCGGCGCCGGAAACCGCCGACCTCTCGCGACAGTTCCCTTCGATTTCAAATCTGAATTCCGCGGATGCGCCACTTTGCTTCGCATATTTGTATTTTTCTGTATCACTCTGTGTATTCATTGCGATGCACAAGCTTTACGCGATAATAAGTTTGGAGCCGATATCTTTTAGCATTTCCGGACGTGCCATTGGAATATTCGTACATTTCTTAAATATGTCAGATTTCCGGTTAAAACCGCTTCGAGTGCAAAGGGTTAATCATCTCGCGTCTTTCGAGTAGATTGTCCGTTTTCACTGGGTGTTCCCAATTTGCGCCGGGGGCCATTTATCTCTCGGGAATCGTTCATTAATCATCGCGTATAATTCATTACCGACCGAGGAACGGTTCGGAACGCCTCGCGTATCGCGATAACGCTTACGCGAACGGGAGAGCGTGAGCCCCGCCCGCTCGAATTTTCGTGGAATAAAGGGCAGCGATTGAAAATCGCATCTGTCGAGATTCCAAGTGATTTTTGCGTCGTTAACGGCCGTGTGCCGCGACGAATTTATTGATTCTGTCACGAAAAATTATGTACGGATATGCTCGACGGTTCCCGGGTTGTTGCTCGCGTGTGCAAATGCTGTTATGCAAATACGTTTCGTTTGTTAATTCTCTGTTTCTGTGTGCCCGGTCGTGTCAGTCAAATTGACGACGGATGAAATGGCTGATAAAGGGTCAAACGATGAACCGATGCTGTATAATCAAAGCCTGTTCTCGCGATTTTGCCCCGTGTTTCCGTTTCCAACGAGTCCGCTACGCCATAAATACGCTGCGGCGAGTACCAACCTTTTACACGCTAATTCGAAGCGCGCCAACACGAACAGACTGTGTGAATCGTTCTGTACACTGTCGCGCACCGTGTAATATTAGCCAGTAGTGTTTCCTAGCCAAAGTGAATAATAACGCGTCGCCGGAGTTGCTGGAACTAATTAAATCGATCGGAAGCATCGTTTCTATTGTTTAATTGTTTAAAGTAGGATTTAGAATTTTTAAGGCATAATTTAAAATTCATTATTTATAATTTAGTATTTATAAGCTGTAATTTACAATCTATAATCTAAAATTAAGAATTTGTAATTTAGAATTTGGAGTTTGAAATTTAAAATGCATGATTTATATTTTATAATCTTTAATTTACAATCTATAACCTAGAGTTTAGAATTTAGAATGAATAATAATATTAAGGATAAATACATAAATAATATCGTGATACTAGTAAATGTAATGATAATATTAAATAATAACATTAAATAGAAAGGCTTACACTTCTATTTTATTTTAATACAATAAACTGTTTTTACAATTAAGATACACATTTTCCATTTCAAATTGTGTATTAAACCAAATTAGATTACTGTAGAAATGATTTCAAGGAATAATTTTTAAATAATAATAGAAAATCGATAATAGTAATAGAATAATAAATAAATAAATAATAATTCATTTAACACAATTTAATACAATTTAACTCGAACTGTAAACACGCGAAAGGAATCACAAGCTTCTTAAAACAATTAAAAGTTACGGTTATTTTCGCTGGCTTACTTATAACAGTAACTAACAATCTTAAAAATAAATATTACAGTAATATTAATAAACGTAATAATAATAATAATAATAATACCATAAAGGTACGAAAAGAGGCAGTATTAAAAAAATTAAAAGAGTTTGCGTTCGCTGACGTACATACATTAAATATAAAAATATAAATAATACAGTAAAATATTAACAACCGTAACGATGATAATAATAATAATAATAATAATAATAATAATAATAATAATAATAAGTAATACAAGTAAATAAAAAAGCTTTACCAACTAAATAATTCCAAAATAAGGGTGGCGACTATGGTTGCTTGAGGATCTAGTACGAAACGATCCATCGTTTCCCGCATGAACCCCTCGGAAGTTTTCGACACGGTGTCTTTGACGTAATGCGGTATCGTATTTTCGTGTTTCTCCTTTTCTACACGGGTTTGCCCCCACAGAAAGCCATCGTGTAGAAGCATAATGAATTTTTCTTACCCCTTGTGTATCCTCGTTGCCAAGCTGGCCGGACTATTTTCGGCGCTCCACTTTCTTTGTGTAGTAAGCAGTGTCGTGGACAGACGTAGACGAAAAAGAATCTGGTAGAGCCCGGTTTCTGGTAGAATTCGCCCGAGTTGTGGCAAAGACGAAGGCCGGATGAATAATAAGACAGAGGGCGTGCAAGTAGGCCTTGCCGAGCCAGTTACTGTGGCAGGACCAATTACTGTGGCTTTAGCTTGTTTTCAAATTTACTGTATATTATGATTTATTTACTGGATACTAATTCACTGTAATAGTGTACTCATTCGTACATACAATCTAAGTATATAATATAGTACACTAATTTACTGTAATAGTATACTTATTAGTATACAATATATAAATACATAATATAGTATACTAATGCATTATAATAGTGTACTAATTAGTACATATACGACTATATAATATAGTATACTAATTACTATTTATAAGTACATAATATGATATACTAATTAGTATAAATATAAGTATATAATATAGTATACTAATTAGTATAAATACATGTATATAATATAGTATACTAATTTAATGTATACAATAATCAATTTTACTATTAAAATTAAATTGAATTCAATTTAATTTGAGTTAAGTTAATTTAATTTTACTTTAATTTAATTTAATTTAGTTTAGTTTTATTTCATTGTATTTAAATTGATAGATGGAAGTTTATAAATATCACAAAAATGATTTCTTCTTTGTAAGGCTTACGAAAAAGTTTACGGAGTTGTTTGAAGTAAGATATCATATTGTCAATTAAATTGATTAAATAATAATTATTTATTGGAATTTTTGTTTTTAGTTACAATTTAAGTGGTTCAATTGACTGTACACAGTAATTGAATCCATTCAATTTTATTACAGCAGTCGTCTTCCAATGTAAAATTAAAGTTGTTAGTAGAAAATAGAATTGTTTGGAGTATGTCAAATATAAAAAATTTGTATCGTGACGAATATTTCAATAGGACGTGGGAACCGGGGGGTGGGAAGAAGTCGGGAGGGTTGAAAAGACGGAAGGGTATAAATCCGATGCTAGTAGACGTATAAATTATAATCTATAACTGACAATCTATAATTTATAATTTATAATGTATTATTTATAATTTATAATTTATAATATACAATTTATAGATTAGAATTTATAATTCATAATCTACAATTTATAGATTAAAATTTATAATTTATAATCTATATTTTATAATTTATAATGTATAATTTATAATGTATAATCTGTAGTCTATAATTTAGAATTTAGAATCTATAATTTAGAATCTAGTATCTACATGGAATCTAGAAACTATAATTTATAACCTGTAATTTAGAATGCATAATTTGTAATCTATAATCTAGTATTTATAATTTATAATTTGTAATCTATATAATTTAGTATTTAGTATCCATAATTAAAAATTTGGAATTTAGAATCTACAATTTAAAATTTAGAATTTAAAATCTACAATTTAAAATTTAGAATTTAAAATTTAGAATTTAGAATTTAGAATTTAGAATTAAGAATTTAGAATCAGCTTGGTGGTAGAAAGAAGTCGGATCGGAGGGTTGAAAAGACGAAAGATGAAAAGATATAAATACGAAGCGAGTAGAGCGATGGGACGTGCAGCAGTCGTTGACAGTGAACTGGCGATAGCGTGGGTGGATAGGCTGGGCGGAGGGGGGTGGAATGAGCGTGAAGTGGATAAGGGAAGCGCAGAGTGCGACGCACGGTAAAGTACGAGGAGTTTGGCACTTCAATTACGTAGTTAAGTGGTGCAGGTCGGATTAATTTTCTTTCGTGTACAGGACGAAAGCACGACTCGTCCGGGTACCTGTGCGGCTCGTAAATTGGATCAACCGAGTGGTGAGCTTATTGTAAGTCCGCGAGAGGCGGTATGCGGCCTAAAAAGGAAGACGTTCCCGCCGAGAGCGACTTTTGTTCCACATAAATCTCGCCCTCTCCTCCGCTACCAGCCGAAGGCTGCCTACGGAAGGTTAAAGGTTAAAGGTTAAAGCGATCCCTAATCGTTCCCGATGAATGGACGCGCATCCGCGAGATCGATAAACGATTCTGACGGACGATAACAATGGGTTGGAGGGCTCTTTAATTAGGGATGGGTTTAAAAATATTCGGGAGCTAGGTATGCTTGACTTTGATAGCATGTAGCTATTATAGAGGAAATTCCTCCTATTATTAATGTTTCAATATTAAAGTTTAACGTTTACTGTGTATAAAGTATGATATAGATAATTTATATGTAGGTAATGTTAAAGTTTAATGTTGAAATATTGATAATGGAGGAGGTTTCCTTTAAATAATTGTTATAAGTAATTCGAAAATATTCGGATACTAGGTGTGCTTGACTTTGATAGTTTATAGCTATTATAGAGGAAATTGTTAACCATTATTAATATAATCAACATTATAATTTAACATTTAGTATATATGGTATGTATGGTATATATGGTATCAATAATTTATATACACTGGATATTAAACTATAATGTTCAAATATTGATAACAGAAGCGATCAAAAGTAGTCGGTCACTAGGTACACTTGACTTTAATAATCTATAGCTATTACAGAGAAAACACTTTCCATTACCAATATTTCAACATTAAAGTTTAACATTCAGTATAAAGAATGTTACATTGTCTGTTATGTCAAGGTTATATTATATAATCACAATGTTTATAGTCATTACGTTTATTCTGTTATTACGTTTATTCCCAATAAAAAGGGATTTCCTCTATAATAGCTATAGATTACTAAAGTCAAGCGTATCTAGTATACGCTACTTTCATTATCAATGGTAAGTAAATGCCCTCCCTCCTGAATTAATTAACTTTTTTCTATTCCAATTTAAAAGTGAAAAATATTTAAAAATGGGGGTGGTGGTGCTATTACAGTCATCCCTCTTTGCGTAGTTTCGTAAATTTGCAATTAGAAAAAGATCCATTTAAGAATAAGCTGAGCAGTCGAATGCCAACCACAAATTCTCGAGGAAGATTGACTCCCCGTCTTCTACGGAATGTCTCGAATTAGGCCGGAGCTATTCGGGTCAATGAATTGGCTCCTCGAAGATCACGTCAAAGTAAATTTCGTCCTATTTCGTCGGCCGTAATAGTCTCTGCTTTCTATATTAGTTACGGATACTAGTCTCTAGCCCGTTTCCTGTTACACGTAGATGCCCTGCGGAGTCTTTAAAAATTCATATTACAGTATATTCATACACATGTATTTAAAGTAATTTGAAAAATAGTACAATTTCTTTAAAAATGGACTGGATAAGTTGACTATTTTTTTTAAATAATCTAATATTTTATTAATTTAATACTTTTGGTGCAGTATGCGTAGTCAAATGACGACAAACGTTTTATTATACATCCGTGTATAAACTTTTTATTATAAAACTTAGAATTAGAAAAACACTTCTCCTGTGAATTAAATATTATAATTACTTATTATAAAAAGAAACTCCAAATTGAGCAGTTTGAGCTTTGTTAATTCACGTATTTTTTGGTTGTTTAAAAATTTGTACATGCTGTAAATGCATAAAAATTTGTAATGTAATTATATACATTTAATGAAGTCCGTATAATAATAATATGAAGCCAGGGATGACTATAAATAGAATTAGTACTATATATATCATACAACTTTCGAACAAAATATTTATATAACACTACTACTATATATTTAACACAATTTTTTAACAAAATAAATTTACTCGAAATTGTACTAAACTATAGCTAAACTAGAAACTGTACTAAGCTATAGATGTACTAAAAATTGTACTATACGTTTAGTATAATTGTTAATATAATTGTTTCGTACAATTGTTCAATCAAATATATTTCAGGACCATTATTATGTTTTTTACATTAGGCACAATTTGTGTTGGTCCCCCTGTTTAATTTATTTAATTTCTACAGTCTTCTCTCGAAAGAGATTCAACTGACATTAAAATGTCGCACTACTTATAAATATTCGTAAAACCATCGCGTATAATACAAGTATCTTGTAAATCCGTTTACGTATATGTATAATTAAGCTTCTTTTATAAATGAGAATATAACTCTATAAAATTTACTGTTTAGGTACGCACAACACCGCCGCGCCGCGCCGGTAATGTCTGAGAAGATAACGCGTGTCTTCACCGGCTAATGTAGACAAGGTAGTATACTAGAAATAAGCTGACGCAGCACTTTAACCTCTTGCACTATAATGTCGTGTCAGACTAGTTATTAAGATTCTAAACTCAATCTCCTAAACTTTCATATTACTTAGTACTTTTAAATGAAAATAAAATTTCATTTTTCTGTTATCGATATTATCATTCATAGCCATTGATATTGTTCACTATTTTTAAATAAAATTAATTTTCTATTTTTCTGTCGTTGATATTATTATTTGTAATCACTGATATTAAGATTTATAATCATTGATATCATTTACTATTTCAAAAAAAAACTAAAATTCCATTTTTCTGTCATTGATATTGTTATTCATAACAATTAATATTATTTTCCTATTTTTAAATAGCACTAAAATTTTATTTTCCTATTGTTGACGTTATTACTTATAATCATTGATATTCTTTACTATTTCTAATTAAAACTAACATACCATTTTTCTATTCACGATATTATTATTCATAATAATTGATATTATTTTCCTATTTTTAAATAGCACTAAAATTTCATTTTTATATTCTTGATATTATTATACACAATAATTGATATTATTTCCCTATTTTTAAATAAAACTAAAATTCCATTTGTCCGTCATGGATATTATTATTCATAATCATCGATATTATTTCTTTATTTCTAAATAAAACTAAAATTCCATTTTTCTGAACTAGATATTATCTATAAACACACAGAAATAATAAAATCAAAACTGCCTTAATAGAGCAGCCCGATAAATTTGAGAAAATGAATCTTTATCGATCGCTTTCGTACGCGCAGATGTCACTCGGAAAATCTGAATTTTCATAAAAATCTGGTACGGCTCGCTATGTCCTATCAGAGAGAGAGTCCGTCTTCGAAATCGGATGTCTCGATCTGTGGAGCTAATTCCGCGTCAGTCAACGTCACGGTCCGTAACCGACGAATGAAAGGCCTGGCCGAGTATCAGAGAGTTTCCCTTTGTACCCGTGTCCCTACATTATTCTTATTCACCGGGACCGTTTGCACCGATGTCGTCGTCCCGTGGTCGTGGTCGTCGCCGTCGGTCGTCTCCTCGCGCTCTGGCGGTGTTCTCGGCGCGGTCCGGTCGGCGATCGATCACGAAACAAAAGGGGTTGTGTGGGCGGCGACGGCACGCGGCCGAGCAGCGAGCCAAGCAAGAAATCCGAATTCCCAGGAGGCAAAAGCAACGCCGGCGTCCGACCATTATTCCGCGAACGTCTATTCGACACCGGCGCGGAATGGAGCGGCGCCGCGTGTATCGGTACGCGGCCGGAGAAATGGGAACGCTTCGCCGCGACGTTTGAAAAGGAAGCCGGCGTGTTCCTTATCTCCCTTAAATATTCGTTGGGAACGGGGTGGGAAGCTGGAGAGGGGTGCACTGTTGTGGAGCGTTTGGTGGAATATAATGTATTATGCCACATATGCATATAACAAATTATATTATGTTATATATTATGTTGTATAAGGTGCATTTTATTATATATAATATACTTTATATTATATATTTTTTTATTAAGTGAAAAAGGTATTATTTTATTTATTTTGGGCAACGGTCAGTTAGTGTATATAAGACAATAACTGTGCAAACAACATTCTATTTAACATTCAATCTTGATCTTCAATCTAACATTCACTTAAGAAAAAATTTATATAATATAATGTATAATATATTTTATATAATATAACATACTATATATATTTTTATTAAGTGGAAGTGACATTAATCTTATATATACTTACTTACGTATTTACAGAACATAAATTAGGATAAGATGTGATCTAATATAAATATATTGTATAATAGATCAATCTTATTCTAATTTTGTGTTTGTAAATGCATAAGTAAGTATATATAAGATAAAGCGTTTCTTACTTAATAAAAAATATGTATAATATAATAAATATTTATTTTTTTAAGTGAATCGAGATTGTATTATATATAAACATATATTATAGATCACATGTTATTCTACTTTATGTTTCGTAAATATATAAATAAATTGAAAACTAATTACACGTTTTCGATCTAAAAATTACAACTGTCTTAATAAGAACTGAACGTCTTAAAAGCGTCCATTTTAAGTCTGAATGTCTTATGCTTGAATAAGGACGTTTTTGAGACGTCTTAACGACGTCACAAATTGAATATTCTTAAACTATTTCAAAAATATAAATAACATAATTAACATAATTTATGTTACATAGATACGTCCAAGAAATGTATTATGTTAAAAATCCAGACGTTATTTAGATGTCATTAAAACGTTTTCAAGACGTTTTTTAAAGCATTCATTATCTATACATAAATAACATAAATACTTTAAAACATTCTTTAGACATTTAAAAGACATCCTATAGACGTCTTATGAATATTTAAGACGACTTTTAAGCGTTTAAAAAACGTTTTATGGAAGTTTAAAAGACGTTTTAAGGACGTCCAAAAGACGTCTGGATTTTTAACACAAAACGTTTCTAGGATATCTCTAGAATGTCCTTAGGACATTCGAGACGTCTTAAAGACGTTTATAGGATGTTCATAGGACATTCGAGATGTTTTAAAGACATCTCAAAGACGTTTATAGGATGTTTGTAAGATATTGGGAACGGTTCAAAGACGTCTATTAAAACGAAAATTAATAGAAAACTTGTAGAAAAATAATAGAAGATGTACATCAAATATCTGTAAAAATTGACATAAAATTGATGTTTCTGTTCGATCGTTTTTTCGCACGCCCGTTAGAATCGTCTGTGACAAAGTGGTCGGTTTAACGATGCAGCCAGACAGCAATGGAAGTTAAAATGTGTCGACGGCCGTGAAAGAGAGTCGAGTTAGGAATCCCCGGGAGTCTAATCGCCCCTTAACACGAACTTAGTGGCAAGTCGAAGTCGATCTCAGAACTGGAATTATCAAGGGGGATAATTAAGACGAGAGTTCGAAGTGAATGATCGTCGTCTCGGATTCACCGCGACAGTCGCAAAACTGTATTGAAACTTCAAGAGCGATCCTGCCGACCGTCAAAGACTTTTCCGTCACGGTTGAATAGTCGAACTAAGTAGCGACGACAGACGTCGTCTCAAATATTCATGTTACGTGCATATATTTATTCTATGACAGTGTCCAAACTATAAAATCGTACATTAATCATTTCTATTAACGTTTGGGATTTTGTAATATTTGCAAAATATTCAATGATCTAAATGATATTTTAAAAATATACGAAAATATATAATAATAATATTATGCGAAAAATATTTATAATTCAATAACGAGAAATTGCAGTAATTATTTATTTCAAAGTGATAGTTATAATATCTGTTCTAGGTAATTTATTTTACTGTACATTATTTTGTTCAACTATCGTTTTAATTACTTTGTCGAATTATACACAACTTAAAGATATAAAGCAGTTAAATTTTATTTATAAAATTCAAATCGATTATGTACAAGTTACGAATAAAACATTAATTTATCTTTATACCTTGTGATATGTTAGTCACGTCTGTCAATTAAGTTAGATCGCGTCGGCAAAGCTATAGTTTATTGGGTGGCCGCGCTTCAAACTTTTGTGCATCCGACGTGAAACAGGTGGCACGATGGAAATCCAACTATGCAATCTCCATTCGGCAGCAAACAGAGGATGGAAATGAAAGAAAATAAAATTGTGGAAGCCTCGCGGTCAGGTATACGCCACGCGCGGAAGATCTCTCCGTTCCTGCTGTTTTTCATGGTCGGCATTCTTTCCTTCATCTTTTTAAATTTTACATCGTTAATTTCTCCACTCTATCCAGTCGTTTTTCCTTTCCGGGGAACTGATTAACTTGAAAGATGCATCTCGCTATTCTCAGTGAAAAGCTTTTCATGGTAAAGTGTTCGATAAGGCTCCATTTTATTCAGCAAAAAATTCATTTAATTATTTCTCGTTTCTATTATATGGTATCAGTCGACTGAAATCGGGGTTTTTCGCGATTCTACAGCTTCGCGTTTTTATTAGAATATTTATAGTAATTCATAATATGTTACTTGATATTATTTGTAACTTACAAGTACAAGGATGTAGAAATTTGTTTTTAAGATGTTGAATGAGAATTTCTGTCAAACGCCATGTTTGATTATTGTTGCTTTCTTTTTCTTTTGATCTGCAGTGATAGATGATTTTAAGGTTATGTCAAAGTTATATATTACTATAATTACAATATATATATTTTATCATTACTTATCATTTTTTAATTATACCATAATTGTAAGATATATTACTGTTATATACAATTTCTACTATAACTATAATATATCATAATATAATTACATTACAATATAAATACAATATATAATAATATAAAACTCCAAGGTTATATTATTATTTTTAATGATACCATAATTATAACATATATTTACTATTTTACATATTATTTCTACAATAATTATAACACATTATAATATAACTACACACAATATAAATACAAAAAAAAGAAAAATGGCGGTCATCCGAGGTCATCGAAACGTGTATGCGTTCGTTTTCACGGTAGTTTAAAACGCGTTTTTATGTAATTCACGATGGTAATTTATACTGGCATCGTCACGTGGCACTGAAAGTACCGAGGGAATCCCTTGGGATCGATAGATCGAAGATAAAAGCGTCGTCGGTCTATTCATATTCGAGGAGATAAGGTTGCGCTGCAAACTTCTAAGCTTCCGGGAATGACGCGGGGAAATGAGCGATGATTGGTCTCGTTAGGGTGCAATCGGCCGTAAAGAAAACCGCCCAAAGACATCCTCTCTTCCTGAAATTCGTATCGACCATGCCGCCGACCAAGAAATAACAATCTCTGCTACTTTGTCTCGCGTTTACTTCGACGCTGTATCTTGTTTGTAATTTTCTAGCCGTCGCAGAAATTATGTTCGATCTATTGGAAAAGTGTGCCTGTATCATTCATTTATCGATCACAGTGTTAAAAGTTTATATATACAATGCAGGAAACTATAAGAGTTATTTTATACGCAGGTTATTTTATTGTTGCTGATAAAATGTGCTATTTGGAAGCAATCTTAAATTAATAGTAAATTGTTACTTTTATTTTTCTTCGTATTATTTGATAGGTATATTTAATATTATATACACGAAACTATAAAGGTTATTTTATTGTTGCTGGTGAAATGTGTTATTCGAAATCAATCTTAAATGAATAGCAGATTAGTTTTATTTTTGTTCTTGTTACCTGATATTTAATATTATATACGGGAAACTATAAAGATTACTTTCTATGGAGGTTATTTTATTTTTGCTAATAAAATGTGCTATTTTAAATTAATCTCAAATTAATAACAGATTCTTATTTCTATCTTTGCTAATGTTATGCGAGATGTATATTTGATATTCACGTAAGAATATCGTAATGAACTTGATTCATTTTGCAACTGTAAAATGTGTAAAGTATATCTTAACTATTTATTAAATAATTTATTAATATATTGTAATTATTTATTTATTATAGATTGTATTTACCGAGAACTTTAGCATATGCAATTAAATGGAATGAGGACGTCAAATCAAATCGAGAATGTCAAATGTTAGTTATAGTGAGTTAAAATTATTGAATAACTCTATTCTTTAACTCGAACTCTACTGTCGCTAGTCGAATGATTGAAATTACGTTTTTTGTTTGTGAACTTCGTGTTTTTAAATGTATAAATATGATATTTTTGAATATTTAGTTAGAAGATATCATTTGCAGTCAAAATAGTATTAAAAACTGCTATTATGCAGATATAATTTTCCGTATTTTATATAAAATATGCAGATAAAGTTATATCAAGATTATGTCAAAGTTATGTCAGAATTATGTCACGGTTATTTCAAAGTTATCTCAATGTTAATATGAAAAAAAGTGGTTTCTTTTACTCGTTAAAGAGTCAAATGAATACGTAAAAATGTAAAAAATGGCAGAGGTTATGTCAGAGTTATGTTAATGTTATCATCGAGGTTACGTCAATAATCACCAATGCTAAAATGAAATAAATATATCCCTTACTCGTGTAAGGGTTAAAAAAAGATACAAATCTGAAGAATATCAGAGTTTATTTCAAGATTTATATCAACGTTATGTTGTTGGGGCGTCACGGCGTCGATCAGTAATAGCGACGAAGTATGACGCTATAGGTGTGGACTGTATAAAATGTTGACTTGGAATTTCACTCACTTTTATTATTTTGCCTACTATAATACACCTTGATCTTAGGTTTTAGAATTCTACCCTATTCTTTTCTATATTCTATTTGATTCTATGGTTTATTCATTTCTATGGTCTACTTGATTCTGATATTTCGTTGGTGTACTAGCTTTTACGAAAGCTCGGTCGCAGGAGGAATTTGGTGGAAGTGGAAAAAATGTCTAAGTGGGGATGGGAAGAAACTCTGTGGTAGGGGGTGGTTTCGCAACGTTTGACAGGGATTTCCTCCAGGTCTGAATGAAGCGTAAAAATAGCTGCTCGCGGAACGGTCGCGAGCCTGCCTTGGACCTTCAGGCCTCTGTCCGCGGAGCCCTTTGGAAATCCCCGAGTTTTATGATGCCAGCGTTCGCTATTGAGACCGAGAACAAGAGATTGTAAACCGATTACCATGCGTCGCGCGAAATATTAAAATTACTTGATGGTTTGGTTCCTCAAAAATAGCCTTTTATCATTACTAGCATCATAAACTATAAATTGTCTTCATTGTTTGAAGATCGTCCTTGGGGCCCTATGCCCAGGACTCAACATATGTGAATAAGCCAATCACTAATTCCAGAATGGAAAAAGTGTTTCTTTTACTCGTAAAAGAGTTAAAGAAGTATATATAAATCTAAACTATGTCAAAGGACATGGAGAGCGAAGAAGCTCCTTCTTATTTTGCACAAATTATTGCATTTGACAAGCTATATTTATTCCTCTCTGCCCGAAGTATTAATAAAAATAACTGCAGAGCGAGTACAACAGCTCTTTTCCCACCATTGAAAATTTCTTACATCTCGCAAGAGTAGAAAACGCCTTCCGATTTAGTACAAAACGCGGTCTAGTTTTTCCCTGTGACTCTCTTTTTTTATCAGTCACCGTGGCAGAAAGCGCGGCTTCTATTGTGTACCGGTAACTTTCTGTGACAGGAGGTATTGATCGATCGTATGCACGTAGGGAAGCGCATCAAGCGACACGATTAAAATGTAAATGAAAGCTTCTGTCGATTAGAATAATAACGAAAACGGTGAATAGCGGGAGTTGCCTCGATAACGGAGTCGAATCGCGGCGAACAGTGTTCGCGAATTGTCTCTTAATTTCGCCGATAGTAATTTCGAAATGAATAGAAAGGAAATCATGGCCGTGTTTATCCGAGACAAAAGTACCATTTTAATAAAAGCACGACGTATTCGCACGATATACCGGCCAGTCGCCATGTACCGTCGATGTCGCTATAGAGAGCAGTAGACGCGATTCTATGGTGGCCTCATCGACTGACACGCGACACTAAAACGATTCGCCTGGTTGGCTAGTGAGCTGTTTGCAAACAACGCTATGCAAAATAGCGTCTGCTTGTTCCCTCGTAATTAGATTGTAAATTCTTGATAAATACAATCATATATTGTATAAATCAATATCGTATTATATAAAAAGTTGCTTGAAATGATATAAAGAAAGAAAACCATGATCTTTCAATTTTTTGGTAATTCTGAGTAAGATACTATAGTCATTATCTAATATATTAATCTTTCTATTATCTACAGAAATTTCAAATCATTTAGTCCAGTTTTTAAATAAATTATATCGTTTCTCTTTTCGCTTTATGTATATTGCCACCATTGTATATAGAAGACATAATTTGAACGTTTTTAGAAGCCAAAATCGAATGTCAGTTTAACTCTTTGGGGCTAGGTGGGTTAAAATATAATAATTTCTGTTTTTACGAAAGCAACAAAAAGGACACTTTTTTTAGGACGAAATAAGAAGAAGCTAAGCGATCTATCTAATTTCCTACTTTTTCTCTGTCGAACTGTAGACATTTTACATCATCCTCGGACAAAATCAAACGACTAAATAAGACTCTGTTGACTGTTTAGTTCGAATTTCAACTAAGTAACAAACGACTGTTTTTGATACTGTTTATCAACATTTAAACCAATATTGAAACCGATTTATTGGCTATTGGGACCGAGGGCCCACGGAGCTCTCTGAATGTTTCATTATTTCCACATCCGGCAAACCGATATTAACCCCTTGCACTAAAATAACAAGTCAGACTCGTGCCAAAGGTTCCGTGCAAGATCTAATAAATATGAATGCTATTAATTTCTTCTAAATCGAAATAAAATTGAATTATTTTATTATTAAAATCTAAAAACGGAAGTAAGTAAAACCAATAGAAGAAACAAGAATGATCTGGTCCTATCAAGGACAGTATTATGGACAAATGAGTGCTAATCAACGCAGCGTGAAAGGAGTCATAGTGCAAGGGGTTAAAGCTTGCTGCACTCGATCGAACTGAACAGCGGTAATAAAATAATCTCTGCTCCGGAACAATAGCCAACGACAGCCTGAATACATCCTAACAACCATTTGTTCCCCGGCAAGGGCCGCGACGTCTGAACAGCGTCGTTTTCAACTGTTTACCGCCAGGTCGCGGTTACGTTCTAAAATACCCGCGATACGTTGCCGCCATTCTAATTTTCTTTTTGTCCGTCGAATCGGGGTAACCGATCGACACGTATCGAAAACCGGCACGCGGTGTGTGAGTTAGTAAGCCGCGCCATTACCATTCACCGGGTTGCCACTTATTCCGGCTAGATCCCACCGGGGCGGTGGCAGCGCGCGCGCACGCTGTTGCCGCAGCCGTCGAAAATCCCCGTTCGAATTGCTTCGAAATCGGAGGCATGCATAGAGATAGGGAGCGACCGGAGGGAAACGGCGAAATCGCAAGAGGCTACTGGCGCACGGGTTGCCGCGAATATTGGGTTTACGTTCCAGATCCGATTTTAACGACGTTCAGGGAGCCTCTGTACCTCGTCGCTTGCCACTGATTCCTTTCTTCCGCAGCCGGCGACTTCGGATACTCTCGCGATCGATTCGACAGCGCGCTAAACGATTTTAAATCATTCTATTGTCTTTTATTCTTCAGTCATCCTCTTACGATACGTTGTACCGGTTAACCCCTCTCGCCGGTGCACGGTGAAATATTTTTAACAATGGGGAACGCTAATAAAAGTTGTACACTGTTGTTGTGTCAGTAATTTGTTTGTAATGCAGTTTAAGTAGAATTTATTGCAATGTAAATTTTAGGAATTGTGTTTTGTTGTAGAATGTTGGATTGTGTAATGTTTATTATATTATATCGCGTTGTATTGTGTCGTGTTGCATTATATTACATTACATTGCATTGCATTGTAATTCATTGAATTGTGTTGTATTTCATTATACTATACTGCATTGCATTGCATTGATTTGCAATGTATTGTATTATTATTGCATTGCATTGCATGGTGTTGCAGTGTATTGTATTGCATCGTGGTGCATTACATTGCATTACGTTATTAAATTACATTATTAAATTAAAGTACATTATTACATTACATTATATAAATTCAACAACAATTATAATTAATACTAACTTCTGCCACCATTCCCATTATTAAATTAATTCAACGCAGTTAGATCGAATTTTAAAATTAAACCACCATCATTTTTCAATTGTTTCATGAGCCCAAACAATTATAATTTTTTCAAAATAATTTTCGAACCATTGCCTATAAATTAATTCTTTCTACTTATCAACAAAAGATAAATCGCTCGGTACAATAATAAAAAACAGTCGTGCCATTTTAAAGGCAGCGCTGATACTTTCTGCTTCGACTGTACTTACCCTTATTGTCCCAAACATGGAACAAACGTTTTCTCTTTTCCACTTTAACGTTCACATATTTACGCTTCGTAAAAACATTCGGAGGACACGCACAGCTTTTTATCGGGGAACATATGGAAAAATACGTTCAACAAAATGCTGTCATTCCGTTTTAAAATGCTCGGGCTATGGGATCGGTAAATCGAGTTGTTTCGAACAAAACGCGTATGTATGCAATGCGACGGCGTTTTATTTAACCCCTTGACTACGGTAGACTTCGATAAGCGCCGGTCTTACTATACGGCAAGGAATCGAGTTACGACGTGCGCCGAGAACGACAAATTTTTGGATAGCGATGCATTTTTATGAAAACATATCTTAACGATCGAGAAACTAAATTTCAATATTATTTCTTTCTTCGTATTCCGAACCGGGTTTCCACTGTAAACACTGAACATTTAACTCTTTGTACTCGAGCAGCGACTCTGCGGCGCCATTAAAATTCTTGTAACACGTCCGAAAATTATTTTTATAGATATCGCCGAAGCTTAGATTTAAAAAATTATTGAAAGTTTATATGTTATATGAGTCACGTGACTTAATTTCATACACGTAGAATGAATCTTGTTATATAAAATGGAAATACTAAGAGCAAGGAAAATTATTTTAGGATTTTCAGCTGAAGTGATTTCGACTGCAAAGGGTTAATATTAATGTAAGGCATTTCTCACAGGATATCTAGTAATCTAGTAAAGCGTGATATCATTCGAAACGTGGACAAATACAAAATCTTACGTCACATTTCGTACATTTGTAACGTGTCTCGCTTCTTTTGTTTCCGTCGCGCTACACATTCGCGCCTTTTGTCTAATAGTGATAAGATCTATCGTAATAATTATCGATCAAATCGTCAGGAAGCCTATAGGCGCTCTCAGTGTTACGAACACAACATTTCTAAGCACCTATAAGCAGCCAAGGGGTTAAATAACTCTCGCCGCATTTGACGACGACGACGTGGAACAGAAAACTCGTGCCACACGTAAGAAAACTCGCGCGGCCATTAAGTGCGTTATTACACAGTCAAGTCACATAATTCGCTTGCGAGTTCCATGGTCCCTGTAACGACGTCCTTACACGCGGTTCGCATATTTTCAGCGACGTATGTGCGCGCGGTTTCGCCTCGCGTGCCCGCTGTAATTCATCAAGCGCGGTATTTATGAGATTAAAGTGGGTTAGTTGATAAATTTCGTGTGTGTCAAAATCACGGGATAGAGCAGCGGCTCCGATCGTTTTTAATTATTTCCGTTGTTACCCATGGCGACGCGGAAGAACTTTATTCGCATAAGTTGGACAACGTCGGATGGTCGTAACCGACAATTAATTTGTAACGCGCTGCGTTAATTAGTCCAGTGCGAAATTATTTGTATCTGCTCTTTTAAATTGGATTTGAATGTTTCAATCATATCATGTTTACGATTACGGTATATTCTCGTTAATGAACCAAGTAAATATCCGGCTTTAAAGCTCGAATGTATTTGAATGATCTATAAATAGTGTTTGTAATAAATTATATCTCAATGCAAATCTTTAAGCAGCTACAAATTTTATTTTCATTTTAATTAAGTTTTATTTTATATTCTGCATACGTTAGATATCCGTACGCTGCAGAAGAAGTTCCCAGAAGTGAAATGAGGGGTTTCTGAGGTCATTTGAAACAACTTTATCTTTTGCGAAAATGTTCTACGAGGCATTGTTTGCAAGTTATTAAAGAAAAACGTACGCCCCCCCCCCCCCACCGTCATAGCTCCGCCGTCGCATTCTAATTGGTCCACGTTCCACGATGTCACTAGCTTTATTCCAAGATTAATCGACGATGTGTAAATCTCTTGATTTAGATATTCCGATATCTCTTGATTTAGATATCTCTTGAATTTTCTAGATATCCCGACTAGTAAATATTAGATCGAAAGGTAACACATAACCTCAGAGTATAACCAAAGGGTTTGGTAACTTAGTAAAGTTGGCAAGCCTGTGTCAAAGTTATATTTTTTGTAGCAAAGCAAAGATGCATAGAAACTGTTTTATTTATATTTGATGTTCCAAACAATAGCAAAATTTAAAAGAGCGTCTTAGTTATGTTATTTATCGTCTAAGAAAAAATTTAAGTCATTTAGATCAGTTTTGAAAAAGCTGTGCTGTTTTAAAGGGTGTTCATGTATACATGGTGCCCTAAAAGTCACTCGTAACCGGGAAATGGAGACATGAGGTCATTATTTACAAAAATATTCTCCGAAACGTCGGATAACATTATGATCATAAAATGCGGACCGATTAGAAAGCAAGGGCGGAGCTATGACGAGTGTGGGCGTGGCGCTATAGGTTTTTCTTTAATAACTTGTAAACAAAGCCTCGTAGAATATTTTTGCAAAGGAAAAAGTTACTTAAAATCACACCACGAATCGCTCATTTTACTCTCAGGAAACTTTCTTACAGCGTTCAGATATATAACACTATTTATATATTATAAATATAATTATAATAATTATAATATATTAATAATAAATATAATAATAAATATAATTTATATATTATAAATAGTGTTATATATCTGAACACTACAATTATACATTAATATCTGGTCACTACAATTCGGATGTGTATTTCGTTTATTAATAAAAATATACTGTATTCGTATGCGCGGTATGATAGAAACGTTCAAATGTAATTTAAAAGGGCAGAAACAAGCCGAGGAAGTTTCTCGAGGATGTGGTTATGCAACCAGGCTAAAAGTCGAGCTCGCCCGGCAATCGCCACCCTCTTGCCACTGTCCTCGGGATGAACTATAAACTTGCAAATGTCACAAGCACGTCGATACATCTTTGTCTTTTTATTCAGCCTTCGACGAGGCCTGTGAACAAGCTCTTTATAGGGGGCGTGGGTTGCATCGATCGCCGAGTAAAAGTGAAAGGACGTCCCACGAGGTGCTGTGCCGGGGTTTTGTGTAATCGCGGCGTCGAGCGAGGAGCACTCGCTCGGAAGAAAATCTAGATTTCCCTACGAGATTCTGCGACTCGCCCTTCTCGGATGGTATTCTCGGATGATGAATAGGATCGTGATACCAGCGCGAGTTGCCACGCGCCGGAACTCCAAGATTATGGAGGAACTTCGCAAAAATTGAGACGTCCCATGGAAAAAGGGAACATACATACGTCAAAATGTCATTGCTAGGGAATCGATTTCAAAGTTTTCGATTTATTGTTGCTCGCAGGGCCGAGATAACCGAGTTACTCGCCGTGAAAACTCAGACGGTTAAGGCTTTTCAAAGTTGAAAAAAAAAATAGCAGCGCGTGAGAAGACGGAGAAGAAGAGATTTATTGCGAAATTAGCTCGTTGAATTTCTTTGGAAAGTGTCTGAATTACTGAAATTGTATGTTAAGGTTATGTTCGAGGCTTTTTCATGGTTTTTTATTTAAATGCAGTAGTTTTATAAAATATATAATTTGATTAAAGAATGTCAAAGTGGATAACCTTGATGTAAACTTGCCAAATTAGATATTGCTATTTCTTTGATAAATGCCTGACTTAAATGTAATGTAAAATATCATGAAAATGTCATTATGGATATATTATAAAATAAATGAAATATTAAGTAAAATATGTGAATGAATATCAGGGAATTAATGTAAAAGCAAAAAATACATAATCTTGACTTAACTTTTAGCTGCTATAATTTCTAAGAAATGCCTAAATTAAATATAAAGTAAAATATCATCGATATGTCATTATAAATACAAATAAAATTAATCAAATAATAACCGAAAAATCTAAAAAAAATTCTATAACATGCATATTAATGTCTAAAATAAGCCACATTTTTTTCAAAATTTTAAAAAGACCACAAAGAGGAATCTGGGTGAAAAAGCACGCATCCTAATTTACTATCCTCACAAATTGTATAATAATAAAAGGTTGAAATTTTGCATACGTGAATATTTCTTGAATAGCTATGGAACTATATAATAATCACTGAAAAATCTGTGAAAGTAATTTTTACTATTTCATTCGATTAGGCTATTTAGTTTGAGAATAAATAAAATCACGCGTCCGAGTATCTGCGACAAGTAGAACAAGTCGAGCATAGGCCAGACGATCGGAACAGTTTTACTATTCAATAGCACGCACTTCGTTCAATTTTCGAACGAATTTTCACGGAAAATTGAATCTCGACAGAAAAAATTGCATTTCATACTTTATCTAGTTAACACCGTCTGTAAAATAAACTTTTTGCCTTTAGAGTTACTATAATTCCTTTACGTGAACAATAACTTAATTTAAAAATTAATTCTTTTTCTCTTGTGAATTCAGTACTTGTCTCGCTTTATATTACTTTACAATACTTATTTATTGCATTAAAATATTGCACATCGTGATGCGTGCAAAGCAATTAATTAACAAATCAACCTTGAGCTAACAGTAAAGAATAAAGAGAAGAAAATAAGATAATAAAAAGAAGAAAATAATATGTCACAACCTCGACGTATTATTTATATTATTACACAATAGGGTTTGATATTTTTGCAAATAAACCGTATGGAAAAATACTTATTTTTTTTATTTTCAAGAGCGGATAAATCTATAAAATAATTAAAACTTTCTCCGACTTTAATAAATAGTAATTTCGAAATGTTCTTATCATTTACACATTCTATACAAAGTTCTATACTTTTACAAAAAGCACATTGGAAAAGCCGCTAAAATGTAACAACTTGAATTTCCTTTTAGCAATTTTTAATTGGTGAAACTGACGATAAAAACGGTGGAACAAAATATTAAGTGAACATTATATGCATATGCATATACTGCTGGAGTATATATGCATATACTGATGTATATACATACTATTGTTCGACGGTATGTAACGTCAGTTCATAATTTATACAACGATGAAACATTTTCGCGACGAGTATAAAGAGCCAGAAGGGTACAAAGGGGTTTCAAAGAACTGGCAAGGTACGTTGCCAAAGCGAGACGCGCCGATTTTAACGTGCTTTCAGTGTAATATAGTAGAAGTACCGAAAAAAATTTCTGACACATATCTTTTTTATCGGCCATCGTCCATGTTGGATGGGTGAAAGTCCCCTGAAAGTTTTAGTTTGAAAACATTGATTTCGCGAATATAACGAAAAGAATTCAGACCGATATTTTGAGATACCTATTTATCAAGATTATATAATATTACAATGTAATTATAGTGGATTAAATAAATTGAGTATAATGTTTATATAATAAATAAATAATTATGATATAGTGTAATTTTACCGTTTGAATATGAATCTGAATATAAATATACTATATGAATGTCAATATGAGTATGAATTTGAATATATAAAATATATGAATAGTATAGTATACGTACAGTATATGATTAATATAGTATATGTATATATTATATATGTATATACACGAATACACAGAATATACATAATATACAGAATATATAGAATATACAGAATATACAGAATATACAAAATATACAGGATATACAGAATTTATAGAATATACAGTATATACATATACACAAATATACAGAATATACTCTACAATGTGAATAATCATAAATTAATTTAACCCATCATTATAACGTTTAGTATATTTTATACTTTTGATCAGAGTATTAACCTCGCGTATTCAGAGTTCGAATATCAATCATTACTTACAAACAAGAAATTTATTATAATATCAGCAATATTATGCTTTAAATGTCGAGCAATTTTTATTTGTTATCTAGCCTGAACACGCTGTTTTTCTCTTGGGCAACTTTTTTTTCGCCGGCGATGAATCATTCCGACGCGTCCACCGTTTTCTGCCGAAATCCAATTTATTATTCGACTCTTTTTTATTCGTTCACCACGAGTATGACGTAGAAGATTTAGCAAATGAAACATTTAATCCAATTACGAATCCCGGCGGCAAATGATCCTTAAAGCACAATTAACTGGCCCGCTAGGCTGCTCTGATGCAACCTTTTAACGAACGCCCGTCACTATTAAATGTTGCTCGTCTTTTTCATCGCGCGATTCTTTATGCACGATAAGCAATAAAGGACGGTTCAATTAAAACCTGAAACAGTTATCACACGGGGGCGGCCGTTGCGTCGGATTTCGCTTCACGTTAATCTCGGTGTATTTTCGGAATTCGACGAATGGAACCGGAAATGGGGGAATCGATCGATAACCGATAAAGTATTAACGGTGACAGCGACCGGTTTCAAACGAATTGATTCCAGAATCCGACTGAGAAACTTCGAACGTTAATATTTCATAATCTCCAATGTCTTCTTTAGTCAGAAATCATTTGAACTCTTTGCGGTCGAGCGCTAACTTGTAAAAGTATGGCGCAGCTGGAAATTATTGCGGCACATTTCGAAATAAGTTTCATCAAATTTACTTACGCTCAAAAAAATTGCTAAGTGTTGCATGAGTCACGAAATGCAATTTTATAATGTGTAAAATGTGCTGGATTCACCCTTTTGTTACGGGTGCTGACTGTAGCCGGCACATGATAGTACGTATAATAAATATAATGTATGTAATGAAATAGAATACAATAGAATATTACATAATATAATATAGTGCTATATAATACCAAATAATATACATAATTTAATATAATTTAATATAATATAATATTGAGTATTGAATATTGAATATTGGATATTGGATATTGAATACTGAATATTGGTTATTGGATATTGGATATTGGATATTGGATATTGAATACTGAATATTGGTTATTGGATATTGGATATTGAATGTTAGATATTTGATGTTGAATACTAGATATTGAATATTGGAAATTGAATGTTGGATATTGGATATTGGATATAGAATATAGGAATATAGATTATAAAGAAATAGTATAGAGAATAGAGAATATGGACGATAGAGAATAGAGAATATTGAATATTGAATATCGAATATTGAATATCAGATATTGAATATTGAGTATTGAATATTAAATATTGAATATTGAATATTGAGTATTGAATAATGAATATTGAACATTGAATATTGAGTATTGAATAATGAATATTGAACATTGAATATTGAATGAAAACTGTCCAAAAGCTCGTCGAGAGTATATTAAATCGAATGTTTCAAGACGTACCAAAAAAGTTGGACCTATGAATCATGAACACATATAATTGTATCTTAAACCTCTTCATAGATAAATCTTTATATCATGTTAGTATAATTATTACACTATATAATATTTATCTTATATTATTTATTCAACCGACTCCGATCATTTATACACTTACAGTAACTATAATTCGAACAAAACCAAACGTACACATATGTATATGTCAGCCTCCCGAAAGAGATTAATAATAAATATCGTGCTATAATAAACGCAACAACTGAAAAGCGAAACTCTGACCATTTTATATCTTCTATAGAAGCAACTCCATAGACATTTACACCAAACATATTATGTTGTCACTATACCCTTCCACCTCACCTAACCAACCATTTCGCACCGCGAGATGTCTGAAATGCTGAAAAATGTTTATGGTAACTACAGTCACGCTGCTCGGTGTATTCGCCGGGGTGCTTCAGCTCAAGCATAAATGATACGGCTGTACTTGGTTAATAATCAGACATTCTGTAAAAATAGTGCGACAGTCTGCCCCATAACGTCTCTACGCAATACGGGCAAGGACGACGACGCGGATGAAAAAGAAAGGAGCGTACGTCAGAAGATGTTCGATGAGGGACTACGTGACAACCTTGATCCTCGTGACCGTGCACAACAGAGAAAAAAAACCCAGATGGGGTCATGGGGGAGAGGGAGAGACAAAGAAGCGACCGAAGAGAGGGTGTGTGCGGCGGCGGCGAGCGCGAGTGCGCGCGCGCGCTCTTGTGTGTGGGATAGAGAGAAATAGCAACGCCTATTTATAAAGCATTAACGGAGAGTGAAGTTTAATCAGGCTCGCAACGTGCCCCGTAGTGCCTCTATTTATTGCTCCTTCGTTGATCAATACGTTAAATGCTGGGATACAAGCAGAGCCATCCATTTACGCGAGCGGGTATTTCGGGTCGAGTGCCGATAAAAGTACACTTCGGACGGTCGATGTTATTGACGGCACTCGAGCGTTCTGCTATCTCTGCGAGGCGAGAGACGACGGTGTCTATGTTTGATCTCGCGGATTCTTATTTTCAGAGGAAAACGGCGAACGAGAGAAGAAGCCGGTGTGACGCGATCATCGGGACTCGATTGCCGCGAGATCTGAAATCGAAAACTGCTGAACGGTCCGCACGCCGAATCTGTTCTGTCCGTCGAGTTTACTCGTGAATGATTTCATGTTTTGGATACCTCGGCTAAACCGCTCCTCATTGTTGTTCCATGAATATTATTTTATCTTATTTTTTATACGGTTATTTTACGGTTTCTTGTAACAGTGTAGTACAGTATATTGTATACTATATTATACTATACTGTATACTATCATTACAGATGTATATTATATGGTACTGTACTATACGGGGTCTATTATTATCAGTATAGTGTAGTATATTACATAGTATATAGAACAATATAATAGTGTAATATATTACGTTATACTATACTAAATACTATTATTATATTACATATTATTATTAGTATAGTGTAGTATGTTATATACTATATTATACTACATACTACACTGTATTATACAGCAACTATATGTAAGAGCAACATATGTGAGCCCGAAGGAACATGATTTGTTAAATAAAATTATCAGTATATTATATACCTTATTATACTACATATTACGCTATATTATATAGTACAGTCAATTATGAAAGATAGTATATTCGATGGTGTAGTATATTAATAAATGAGGGGCTCCAGAGATTACTTGGTCTTGGAAAAATTGTGTAATAACAACAATATTTATATACACGACGTGATAATTATTCGCTTGTTTACCGAACAGAAGAGCTTTTTAACTTTTAATCTTATTTGAAATGTTGCAAATCAAATTAATGAGCTTAATCTGTTGTTTACGCGTTGTATCGGTTTTCGCTACTTAATCACCTTACGAAGTGTTTGCAATAACGTACATTTAATTTACAATTTCCATCGAACCGAATTTGTTCGTAACAAGAACCATGTTTGTACATTCGTTTTAAATAAAGTGTTCTTCATATATGTTACAGGTATGATCGTGTATCTACTGGTCTTTCTCTCGGTTTACGTAAGTTGCACGCAAACAATCGTTACTCTCATAAAACATTATTGAACAATCGAATATTATTTAACGCTGAGATATTATTTCAACGACTGGTCATTTTAACGATCGTATCTACTAATAATTTAAATGATCGCGTCTACTAATTATTTTAATCATCGTATCTGATAAACGCAATCGTTTGCATTCCTATATTACAAAAATTCCTATGTTATATTTACATCATATTTTATTATAGTTAAAAATGTGAAATGAAATGTTGATTTGTTTTTTATATTATAATTAACCCTTGAACAATCCCTTGCTATTTTCCGACATAAGCGAACAACGGCGCAGAATAAATTATTAATAATCAAAATATTATTTATTATTTTCGAATCAAAAAATACGAAGTATGGCATGAGTTAAGAGGTCAGGAAAAATCTCAATGTTTTAGTATTTAATTATACGTCTGCAGACAATTTAAAAATGCTGAGCAGCCGCCGGTAATCCCATGACGTAGTACTTATGTTAAATACCATAGATAAATATGAAATTTAGAATATATAAAATAATTCATAAGATAAAGAAACTTGTTCTCTTATTAATTTTTATACGTATAATTTTAATTCAACGACGAACTCATCAATTGTATATAATAATATTATTACACAATTTTTATGCACAGTAAGAAACCGTAAAAAATTAAAAAGAAAGGGAAATTCGGCAGTTAATGGGTTAACACCGAAAATCGCTTTATTTTCGGGCAGAAATACTGTTTGAAAAAATAAAAGAGAAAGCGAGAAACTGAATAGCGGTGGAACATCGGTGGTACATAGGTCGAAAGAAAAGGTCCAAGACAAAAGTCGCCGCAACCTTCGCGGTGGCAAACGAGCGCGGTACAGTTCCTTTCAAGAAGTCCATTATCACTGAAAGGACGACGCGTATTCACGCGAAAAGAGAGACTGCCTCAAACGGGCTGCCGCGCCGGATAGAAAGTGCTATGTGCTCCCGAAAAAAACACGAGGAAACAAAGCGAAGCCTAAAAACCTAATACGAATATCGTCGGGGAGTGGTTGCGTGGTGGGGGGAGCTTTCGCATATCGTGGCCCTTATTTTCCAACGACTCGCAACGTCACTCTTCTCCACTCGCTTCGATTCGACTTCTCTTTATCTTGTCTTGATTAGCCTCGACTTACCTTGCCGCGCTTCGCTTTGTTTCTGTTTGGTCCGACTTGACTCGAATCGACTCGAATTGCCTTGTCTCGATTCGACTTGACTCGAGTTGACTTGTCTCGACTCGACTTGCTTCGCTTTGTCTCGACTTGACTCGACTTAACTTGACTTTACTCGATTCGCTTCGACTTGCTTTGACTCGATTCGCTTTGACTTGACTTGGTTCGCTTCGTCTAGCTTTGACTCAACCCGCCATGATTCTTCTAGCTTTGGCTCGAGTTGCCATGATTCGTTTAGCTTCAATTCGACTCTCCATGATTCGTCTAGTTTTGATTCGACTTGCCATGATTCGTCTAGCATTTACTTGACTCGCGATGATTCGTCTAGCATTTACTTGACTCGCGATGATTCGTCTAGCATTTACTTGACTCGCAATGATTCGTCTAGCATTTACTTGACTCGCGATGATTCGTCTAGCTTTGACTCGACTCGCCACTACTAGAACTCGCTTCGCTTGCCTCCCCTTTACTCTATTCACCTCGATTCCCTTTGACTCGACTTTGACTTGACTCGTTTTGATTTGACTCGCCTTGACTTGACTTGCTTTGACTCGTCTCAACTCGTATGGACTCTCCTCGCTTCACTTCGCATCGTCTCGCCTCGACTTGACTCAACTCGACTCGTCTTGAATCGTCTCAATTCGCTTCGTTTTGTCTTGCCGTACCACTTGCCGTATTTTGACGAGTCTGGCTCGTCATAAAGATTTCTATTAATATCTTGTTATGTATAAATGTTAATCCGTTCTTTTAAGCCGGAATAAAATTCTATTCCCTTGTCATCGATATTTAACCATTTAAGTAAATGTAGACAAATGCAATAAATATATCTCCTCTTCCTTCTAAGAAATTATTACAGTAGACAAAGTGCTCATCCTTGTAACTATGAAGAAAATAGTACGTCAAGGGGTTAACTCGCCTTGACTCGACTCAAACCGATTCAAACCGACCCGATTCGTCCCGTCTGGAGTCACGACATGGCGCGGAGTGGCAGACCATTAACACGCAGCTAGAGCAAGTCGAAAGTATTTTGCGGCGCAGCGGATTCGATCCGCAGTGGATAGAACGCGGTAGTGTCGGACCAGCGCCGCGTAAGAGGGAGGAAAGTGGCGGCTCCGCCGGATCGGGAAGGGGTAAAACAGTGACGAGGGGGCCGGCTGTATATTTACCTGTAAAACTTTACAGCGAGCCTCGTGGCCACGGCAACTCGCAGCGTCCCGTTTCCATCGTCTATCCAACGTCACTGCACATCGCTCTGGAAATTCCGACTTTTTCGAACCGGAACGCGATTCTTCGGCTTCAATATTTTCAGAGCATACACTCCGCGACAACAAAGTTCTTGCGCCCTTCTGCAAATTAAATTATGCCCTTTGTGGCTTTCCTTCACCCTTTCGCGGCTCAAGTTTACCGTAACTATTAGCAATACTGAAACTTCTACCTAGTGAAAGAATATAATGGATTTTTCATACGTTTAACAATATTTATTATATAATATAATATCCGTCGTTAACTATGACCTCTTGTTAGCGTGATCGCAGTTTTTAAAAAGCATTTTTGAAGAATATATATGTTTTAAATAAACATATGTTTACATATTGAAGCTTGAAATTACATTATTCAGAAGATGTTTCTGGTGGACCTAATATAACAATTTATACATTCTTATAGATGTATAACATGTCTACTGAAAAGTTTATAAAACAAAGTTAGTTGTCTAAAAAGTGTCGCTATTTTCGGAAATATACGGGGGTGAAGAACTGTCGGTAGAAACTTCCTTTTCGATAGCGATTGCAGAGCTCAGCAGCCGAGTTCATGTATTCGCAAGTTCACCCATGTTGGTCTATCACGTCATTCACCGCTCCAAAATCGATGATGAGAAGAAGATATCCTCGCAGGCATATTGAATCCCTAATTTTCGATTAATCGGAATCGGTGTTTGGCGCAGAGTGCGCCAGATTTCGCTGGTGACTATCCGCGGCGTCGCGTTCGCCCGGAAATTTCCCGTCTCGTTCCTTTTTTCTTTATTCTGGTCTTTCTTCCTCGTATTTTACCCTTTGTCTGGTATCCGCGAGTTCCCCCCTCCACCATCGACAAAACTCCGGCCACCGTCGACCTGCCAGCTCGTTCGCCATCCCCTCCCCGTCGCTTGCTCCGCCGTGTCCCGTGACCGGCGTTCCAGCCCCCACCCCTCTGACGTTTTCATTTCCCCTGGCTCGCTTTCTCTTTTCCCACCCCGACGCGGCCGGTGGGGGCGGTCTGAGTTCTATTTATAGAAAGGACGACCTATATATAGACGTCGCGGGCTATGCATAGCCTCACCCCGGCAACCCCACCGACCACCGACCTCGCCGTCCCTGCACTGCGAACACCGCCGGGGCGCGGAGGGGCTGCGGCCGATCGAGGTGTACGCGGTGCAGGTTCAATGAAACCAGGCCACCATCCCCTCCGTGCCCGGCACCGCTCTTACGTGAAAATACAGCACCCATTCAGCAGCTTTTAAGGTACGTTCACACACGGGACGCGACACACGAGACGCGACCAAGACGCACCCCGAGACACCCTGTCCTTACTCATCGTGCTCGAATTCCGGCCACTGCTGCACCGTCTCCCCTCGATTCTTTCTCTTCTCGTAGAGGAGAGGAGTGGGGCGACACAGGGATGTCGCATACTCGTTTTATTTTTCGAAACGGAGAGAGAGAGAGAGAGAGAGAAAGAGGCTCGAGACCGATATGTTACCGATATCGACGTGTATTAGTAATAAGGCTACGTCTCCGATCTCGCAGACGGAAATCCGAAATAGACTGCGGATCTTTATGCATTTATGTTATGCGCGCGAATTTAACAAATGCGAGCGTGCGTTCATGGTGCAGAAAATCAATGATGGTTTTAGGGTGGACTTTATGGATTGGAGGGAATTTAAATAGCAGTAAAATGCAATCTATTAGTGATATTTATGTAATAAGTATTTACTTTGGTTTTTATTCTCTATCGAATAATATTAATATAGTTTATTGTCACTGTTAATAGTTGTTGGTCTTGTTTGAATGTACTGTCACTGTGATACATTCATTGTATAATATTTAGACGACACACGAGAATTGTGTAAAAGTAATATATATAAATTATAGAAAACTCAAATCTGCTTTCGATTTTCCATGTGTTTTGTATGTAATTATACACAAAGTGCGAGGATGTATTTACGGTACCGAAAATTACTGATGGTTTTAGGGTGGATTTTGTGTTATATTATTTAATGAAAGTTATAGTATGTTCATTGGATTGGATGGGATTTAATAGTGCAATGCAATCTCTTTATATAATAAGTATTTACTTTGAATTTTATTCTCTATTTGTAAAATTAATGCAATTAATTAATATAAAATTTATTATCAGCGTTAACAATAACCGTTTCTGATTAAATATACTACCATTCATTAACATAAATAACGATTTCAAACCTTGCTGTAAGCTCGACATAACCTCAAAAAAACTCTTTGCAGTCGTATTAAGTTTATACACAAATATCATCCAGATCAGAATTAATTTTTATTGAACAAACAATGATGCATAATATGCAAAATTAAGAAGAATACACGAAATATATCAATTCTTTTATATAATAAAATATAGATATATCTGACACAATAACATTTTTCAATTCCATATAAAAATAAAACTAAATAAATAGTTTTAATTGCTGACAAGTTAATTCGACAAATTATAACGACATAACCCTTTGTACTCGAAGTTGATTTAACTGTAAATCTGAAATAAAATTTCTGGCTCATTCATACGAAAATGATTGTTACTCTGACATAACCAGGTTAATATATAATACATTATTTTAAATCTAAACTTTGTTTGCAATAATAGATATTTTGGGACGTGATAGAACAATGTTAGTGGTTCCTCAGAGTCACCACTCAAGTATAAAGAGTTAATTTGTATTCTAGCTATAATCAACCAAGTCACCGATATAACCGAATGGAAAAATAAGTTAACATTCTGTCGCGAACAGCTGCTTAAACTTAGCTTTCGCCGTTCTCGTTTCGTACTGTTATTTCTATTGTTATTTTCTTATCCATTTATAGCGTGCAATGGTGTTTTACAGGCCGTCCGGTAAACAATAAATTTAATTTCCGTGCGCGATCGACAATTCAGTCGATGGACCGACGGATCAGGTTCTATGGAGAGATCGAGCTAAAAATTACATAAAGCATAGGCGTAAAGAGGGAACAGTCGATTAAATTAAAGGGTACTTACGAATATCGTTAAAACGATCGCTGACGTCTAGTATCGTAGGAGTAGCTCCACCGATCGACGAGAAACAATGAACCAGGGAAACGCGAGCTACAAATTTGAGTGTCCGTTATCCGTGAACAGCATCGATCTCTCTACTTTCCCGTCTAATGCTTGATTTCAACTTCCATTAAATCCATTGTTTCGTGAAACGAGATGTACTCGAGGGTCAAATGGAATAAATAACATATCGCTTCCTTCAGAACGTATCGAAACAACTATGTATTGCTTTGTTTAAGAACGCGGTGAAATAAATATTGTCTTGTTACCGACTGTGTTGGAATAGAACTTAAAAGAATATAATAAAAATAATAGAAATATATATAATAGATATAATAATAATAATAGTAATAATAGTAGCAATAATATATAATAATAGAAATAGATATTACCTATTGAAATAAATATCGCTTTTGAGTAGCACTTTCGAAGAAAAACAATGACCGTTGAAAGTGTTGAATATTGTATATAATTAAAACAATATCGTTTATTTTCTATTTCGTTTTACTTACGAATTTATTTCCTATTATTTACGAATATATTTCATATTCTTAACGCATTAAAGAAACAATATAAAACTTGAGACATAATTATTATTTCAGTAACTACAGAGCACGTTTTCTTCTTTGCATTTACAAGCAACAACGCTTCAAATTAATTCACATTTTAAAAGAAACCATTTCGAGTCAAACGAAATGCAGTTTAATTCGCAAATAATATCTGTAAGCAAAAATAATATGAAGATATATTAAACTGTAATTAATTATACAATTCTATAATAAACTAAATGAGTTTATTAAACGAACAGTCAACTAAATAGAAAACTCTATATGCCACGTTTCAAAGATTCTAACATTATGCGAATGCGTAAAATTTGGCCATCCAATTGTTACTATTTATTGTACATTATCTAATAATTAACGAAAATGAAGGAGAAAGAAGAAATGAGATTGTTATTTAGTAAAAATATTAAGGAAAGAAATTTTTACAAGAGTAGTTAACAATGATGTATCATTCTTCGGTATTAACAGGGTTAAACATTACGCATGATGCAATATTCGTCGCGTTTATAGTTTTAAATTGTCCATGCCAGCATTTTATACATTTCTAAACACATACACACATACATATATAAACAAACATGTATAAATAAACACTGGGGGTGAGAAGTTCCCGAGATTATTTAAAATAACTTTTTCCTTTGCGAAAATGCAACCCGCTGTTTTGTTTGCGAGTTATTAACGAAAAACTTACGGCGCCACGCCTCCGCTTGTTTTTGCTCCGCCCTCGCTTTCTAATTGGTTCACGTGATACTAACTTGATAACGACGTCTTAAAGAACATTTTTATAAAGGAAAAAGTTACTTCAAATGATTTTAGGAAATCGCCATTTCCGGATTGTTAGCCATTTTTAAAACAGCCTGTATATTCATGGGTTTATAGAAAGCAATGAATTTTGTTTTTGCATAGAAACAATTGCGTCAGTTTTTTTTTTTGTTTCGAGAGTGTTTTATGAAAACTGCTGGCCAGGAACTAATAACTTTTGTTTACATGCCGCACGGTTTTATGAAAAATTTTCATGGAGTTTATTTCTGAATGAAATTGCTATTTTATAGACAAACAAAATTATAGGTAACATCTTACGGCATAAAAAATCATTTAATGCTTGAGTAATAAGCAAAATATGAAAAAATAATTGTATATGAAATTATACTTTCCAACTAGCACGTCTAAATAAAAATTCTGAATACTCTTATGAATCTTTATGTAAAATAAAAATTGTTTACAAAATTCAAGCGACGAGGATCGTGTAGAAATGTTCCCCTGTCTATAATTTTGACGGGTTGAACATTTGCAAAATTCTTTTAACGTTTTCACTGTTTTAAATTTCATCCTTTTGCCATAAATAAATAAAACCCGTGGTCTAACAATCAAATGAGGAAAACACATAAACCAAACGCTGGCAAGATAAAAAATTACACGGTAAAACTATTTGTTGTAAATACTGTTATATGATATACTATTATATACTATTACAATAAATACTGTTAGCAGATAATGACAGAGAATAAATAAATTATGCAAAAAACTATTCCATTCTCATTTCTATAATTTATACTCGTTATCCAAAAGACTGTGATGTAATAGAACAGAACGGTTTATATATAATCCAATAAATTACTGTTAAATAACAAATATTGTCTATCGATTTCGCATAAAGAAAAAGGAAGAAACCTAAGCGACACCTTAATATCGTTGAGTGCCTCGCTGATTTTTAAGGAAGTCCCCGTCATGCTACGTTCGTGATCCCCGTAGGCATTCATTCAACACGTTACGCGCCAAGTCTGTTTTGTTCTCTTAAAAAAAAAAAAGAAAAAAAAACAGTGTAAATTTTATAGTTCTATATCATGTTACACGCTGTCAGTCAGCGGTGGTTGACGCGACCTAAACGGAAAGTCTAGTGTCAGCCTACGATGGCTGACGTGGCACTCAACGTGTGTTAAAAAAAAAACTCGTATAATTCGTTCACGCGAACGGCGTGTTCCGAGTTAGTTTATAAAAGTCGTTAAACGATAAAATTTCTTTACGCAGCGACGGAGAATGCATTTGCCCGCGCCGCAACAAAATTCCGGTCCGCGAGATCGATATCGACGACCTCCGGCGTGCCACCACCCGGAAACAATGTTCGAGCGCAACACGTGCGGTCAAGTATGATGCATACTCAAAGATGCTCTAATGCGGGAAGGAATCTTTTAAAAACCGTCGAGTGCATGCTCGCATCGATCAATCATTCGGGCAGCTCGAGTATCAGCCGAAAAAAAGAACGTATTATCCGTATCGACTGCGCAACAAGTACATTGATTATACTTCCAGACTGTATAAGTGATTCATAGCTCGGCCGAGCGTCGTTCAGCTTCAATTACGAAACAGTCTCGTTTTCATAGCAACTTGTTCCCAGCTGCGAACGGGTAAATGCTAACAGCTGGAACGGCGATTTAACATATTCACTGCTGAACGTACTTCGCGGCGGATTCTCATTCATTTCGTACCGGCACGATTAGATCAATCTGCGTTGGGGTAGACTTTACAGTGATTCGTCGATTTAGCATGAGTGTTACACGAATCGAAGAATTAGGAGAATGTCATTTGTATTATATTTTTTTATTAATTTTCTGTACGGTTTTATTTCAATAGTTGACTGAAATTTGTTTTTATATACGTTCGTTTCAATGTATGATCGATTTATAAAAAAAAAATATGTAACTATCTTTGCTGACTATATAAGCAATATAAAAAGACTATTGGCGGCTTTGTGTCGAAACGCGACACAAAAATGGCTCATCTATCCACTATTATAAAATGACGTAGTAACTTAATTTAACAGTACGATGACAGCTACAGTAAATACAATATGACTATGTTGTACTGTGTGTATGATAGTATAACTAATTATAAGCACGAGTGTTGCGCATATTAAGTATTGTACTGTAATTATGCTACTATAATTAATTATAAGCACGAGTGTTGCATGAATCAATTATTGTACTATAATTATGCTACTTTAACTAATTATAAGCACTAGTGTTACCGGATTGATAAAAGGAATTATTTATCGTTAAAATCGAATAATAAAATTACTGTTATTGCTATAAAAAGCCTTGAGAAATAATAGGAAAATTTAAAATTTATATATATGACGCAACAAGCAATTTAAAGAGAGAAATATAGTCGATTATTCTGCGTTTAGTTTATTCTTATTATTT
Source organism: Augochlora pura (assembly GCF_028453695.1). Classification (NCBI taxonomy): domain Eukaryota; kingdom Metazoa; phylum Arthropoda; class Insecta; order Hymenoptera; family Halictidae; genus Augochlora; species Augochlora pura. The sequence goes on along the minus strand of NC_135776.1, from coordinate 9,602,435 downwards.
ATAAAATCAAATAAGATGTATATTAAATTTGTTACACTTAAACTCAAGAGATTATTTATTAGATAAAATTGAACTTGCAAGAGACGAAAGTTTTCACAGTACAGGAATTACTTCTAGTTATTAATCATTAAATTAATTGGAGTTTATAAAAAAGCCTGAGAAAATAAGAAATAAATTTATCGTGGAAGCACATAAATATACGTATTATGAGTGAAATAAATTTATAAAATACAGAACTGAAATAATCAATAAATATGAATTAAAATAAAATTTTAATGATCACAGGATTGTGAACGGTTTATATAACATATATTTCGAATGCAATTAGTTTGTCATATCGAGCGTGGTTGAACGATACGAGCGTCGTTCCTACGTAACGAAGCGTCACTTTCTGACGAACTTTATGTCGCGTTTGACGAGTGCTGTCGATAGAAATTGAATTCTGTCTCGAATTGTTCCATATTAGATTACTGGTGCCTTACCACAGCCTGTCGGTTCACGGCCTAACCACTTTTGGAAGCGTTTCCAATCCCGCTTTGCCTAAGTCTACGTGATGTGGTTAATCAGGATCACGCGTTGGTGCACACGCATAATTAGTAGGTAATTAGTGCACATGCAAACATGTTGGGCACACAACACTGTCACGAAATCGCTGACACGAGCTGCGTTACGAGAGCCCCAACCGAAACCGTTCATCCAAATTATTTTTATTTAAATAATAGAAGAATGGCGAGTAATATACGTACGCCTAATATAATAAAACATGGCGTTCGAAAGAGGTCACACGTATACAAAATTTATTTTATATACAGGGTGATTAATTCGCAATTGAAAATGAAGGTTCCTGAGGTAATTTCAAGCAAGTTTTTACTTTGCGAAAATTTTCTACGAGGCTTTGCTTGCGAGTTATTAACGCAAGACAAATGAGCAATGAGAGGCGAGATCAACTGGTGGAAGGCGATCGAGTCAACGAGTGGATGGAACTCAGTGACGCTATTGGCTTGGCTGCATAGCGTCAGTGGAGCTCACTTCTCATTGGTTAATGTTCTTCGTTAGTACCTCGTTAATAACACCTTGGACAACATTTTTGTGAAGGAAAAAGTTGCTTAAAATGTCTTCATGCAGCCTCCTTTCCGATTGTTGAACATTTTCGAGATATACTGTTTCGATAAATTTGTAGTTTTATGTCATATCTTCTATTGATTTTTATATTATATTAGTAGGAAAAGTTTTACTATAAAAACTAGTATTAACAACATTCTCGGTCATCTTTAATCCGGATAAAGGGACTGAGTGCTGCATTAAATATCGTAATAATGTTATAAATAATAATGTAATATATTATACAGTTATTATTGTATTATATACAGTATACAATTTACAATACACAATATAAACTATACGATATACAATATACGATATGCAATATAACTTATATATAAATATAATATACATAAATTAAGCTAAATGAATCATAAATTATGTGATATCTCGCTTAAAACAAAATGTACAGTCCAGATACAAAGTTTCTTCTCCTCCTAACAAATGATTGTGACCGACAAGGTTCTAATCACTATAAGAGCAAATAAAATAGTACAGCAAAGGATGAAAACTGTTCCAAGAGTTACATATTTCTTTCTACCACAAACCTAATAAATAAAACAGTAGAAACAGTAATGACAGAGATAGTACAAAATGTGTGCTAGGTACGGTATCTTCTGACCGTCTCTCGATTCAGATACGATTCGCTTACGACATGTTCGGCAACTTACGATCGCCTTTCGAATGAAATACGATTATTGTTTAGCGATGCAAACACGAAAATGGTGTTTGCACGCATGACACGTGCACGCACTTCAGATGGATTCGGGAACGTGTTCGTGTTTCCGGTACGTCGAAGCGCACTTCAATGCACAAATACATAATTTAGGGAAGCTTACACAATGCTAGTATTATTCCCGTGGACCTGCAGATGCATTACATGTGTACTACCATTGCTATTAATTAGATCCATCTCTAGTTCGATTATCATCGCTTTCGAATGTCGTACTCGCGTCTAGGGATCGAATCAAATAGCGATCGTGATTCATCCATCGTCTCGTCTTATTTGATACAGGGTAACGATGCCAGTTGTCGATGCATAATTCTACAGGGTGTTCCAAAAATGTCAAGACTATGTCTGGGTTATATAACAAAAACGTTGTGTCGAATTATGTTAACTTATGTCGAGATTATATCAAGATAATGTCAAAGTTATATCAGAGTTACATCATAAAAAGTTCATGTCAAATTATACTAATTTATATCAAAATTAGGTCAAGATGATGTCAATCTTATGTGAGAGTTACGTCACAAAAAGTTTATGTCAAATTATGTTAAATTATGTCAAGATTAACTCAAGATTATCTCAAGTTACGTCATATTATTTTTCGAGGGGTTCCTAAGATCAATTCATGCAACTTCTCCTGTTACAAAAGTTTTCTACTAAGCATCATTAACGAGTTATTAACAAAAAACATTGATCAATAAGTGGCTAGTTCTACTGACGCAAAATGAACGAGCCAATGAGCGAAACTAGGGCATCCACTGATTGGCTCGATCACCTCGCATCAGCCAATCTAGCTTCTCATTGGTTCAGGTATCACCTACTATTAGATTATCAGACATTTTTGGTACCGCCTGTACCAACTCCACTGTCAATATCAAGGATATCAAAATCGTCAAACTCGGAAAAAGTGTGAAACTCATAAAAAAAAAGTGCAATCTAGTGATCCCGAAATCGCTTGAAAAAAAAAAGACAGGTATTTTCATAGCTTGCCACGCGGCGATGAGTTCCAATCGCAATGTCGTTCTCCAAAGCCCCAGCAATCGCAAACGGCGTGTTCCCGTGTCAAACGGTATTTAATATCTCCGGAATAGATATTTTACCGAGCCGCGTGGCGCGTCCGTTCACAGTCGAGAGCGGTAAACAAGCCGTGGGAAAAACAATCAGTTAATTTTTCACGAATATATTCCGGAGCAGACGGTGGGAAATTGAATAACGTTCGGCCGGGAGCGGCTGGTCAATTTGCCGTTCCGCTGCTAGGAGGGAGTGAATTTGTTGGTGGTGCCATCCGGTCGGTCGGCGAAAACAATCAAACTCTTCTCCGGGCCGGGCCGATATTTTCAAACGAGATTAGGCGGCAAACTGTTCGTTAGGAAGATTTGGTTAGCGAAGGCGACGACGCGCGTTGAGGCGATACGCGCGCGCACGGAGGGGGTGGTTGGTCGTTCACGAAAAGGCGCAAACACGGTCGGTCCTCCCTATTGTCCGCGTCGCGGGCACACACGCGCGCCCTGCGAGCTAATTCGACGGGGAACGATCGATAGCCGGCTCGAGACCGTGTTATTACGAGAGACAACGTTGTCGTTCGTCGCCCTTCCGACGATCGTACCGTCACGACTTCCCGTTTACACAGAGCTCGAGTGATTCGTGCCGCTTCGCTCGTACACCGTCGAGCCACCGGCGATAGACTCGCTCGAGCACCGTGTGTACACACCTTGCGAATCGCCCTCTTCCTCGCGAGACCATCGCGAGGTCGTCGCGCGAGCAGCGATCATGGATCACTCGGCTCGTTTGCCCGCGAATTGGATCTTGAAACCACGCACGGTGGTTACCGAGTTTGAAAAAGTTCACAGGATCGAGGGGTATTTCTTTCCTATCAATTTGTAATAGACGGGGTTCTTCTTACGCTTCTTCTTTCGTGTTCTAAGGCTGCATGGGGTTGCATATCTAATCTGCTTAATGTGAGTTTTATGTGTATCTTCTAAACTGATAGGATGATAGGGTTCTTTCCCGTTTTATAATATATAATGTATAATATATATACTTAACATGAATTTTTTGTACACATTTTCTAAATTGATTGAGCGATTTAATACACATCTTCTATATTTTTCTTTTTAACCTCCCCTAAATTGATCAACTTAATAGTACTACTATTATATGAAATTAATATAGTTGAACAGGTTCAAGGAATACTAATATTTGCAAGTACTATTTATCTCGACTGTGTTCTTTGTACTTACTTTGAAATTGTGATTTCTTTCGGTATTAAATGAAATAATAATCGGAACAGTTAGCCGAATTGAAACTAATTTGTATTGCACCCCTAATCGGACGTAAAAAATTCAATACATATGTATATGCAAATACTATTTGTCCCAACTGTGTTGCATACAGTTTATTAAAAATAGTAATTGATTTCTCTATTAAATGATATCCTACTCGAAATAATTAATTGAACTAAAACTAGTTAATTAATACTTTTCTATTGCACCCCTAAATTGACCTAAGAGAATACAAATAGATAAAGAGAGAAATACTAAGATAAAGAGAGAAATAAAGAGGGAGTAAATAGAGAGAGATAAAGAGAGAAATACTAAGAAATACAAATATTTGCAGATATTATTCGTTTCAACCATGTTGTAAATAGATCACTCGAAATAGTAATATATTTTTGTATTAAATAAAATACTAGCTGAAATAATTGAATTAAATACAATATAATTTAATTGGATTAAAACTAGTTTATGTGACTGTCTGTTCCATTGTTATTAATATTTAAACGCTGGGGTATATATAGACGTACTATAAATGTCATTTCTGTCTCTCACCTATGAAATTATTATCAATATAAAATTATTAATCAAAAAACATTTAGCCGTTATATATTGCAAATATAATAGTATTGCAATGGATTAATTTGTTTGAAAGTTATAATTATCTCCTAATATGTAATTAAATTTGTGTCCTAAAAACGGATAATTATTATGTTATTGTCAAAAGGGAAACAGAACATACAATTACGGATAAAAAGATGGTAAAAAAGTTGTTAATTTGTTGGGCGGTTTGCGCAGCTTCTATTATCGCGTGTTATTTTATGTTAATTAACAACAGTACAATTGATAGGGATTCGATACGCGTCTCAATATTCGCTGGAACTTGATCTGAAACAATAATTGTAGGTTCTATAAACTTGCAACGCGTTGTTATTTCCATGGCATTTGGAATGCTGTCATCGTACTGCTAATAAATCAGTATTCTGCCATCTATCAGGCTAACGCGGGCCATAATTAGCTGTTCGGTCAGTGTTAAAGTAATTAATATTAATGTTCCTCGATGAATATCAATTTCGGTCACCTCGTTATTGCAGAACCTTCGATGTATACAGACTGATTTAGCCACATAGTAGACTGTATGCATAATCAGCTTTACGAAACAAAAGTCATTTACTAGATGAGCTGCATCTATGCAGGTGTTTCGCTACGGCATAGTTAACTCTTTAATAAAATATGTCGAAAATGTAGAAATTACGAAAGTATTGTAAGTAAAATTATAGAAAGTATTGTGCATGTACTGTGTATTTTTTTATATTTCTTTACATCTGTTTATTGTAATAGATTATTTTCCTATATTTATATCAATATAGGTATGTTTAAATTGTAATAATAATTTTAATAATAACTTATTATTTACATTTATTTATATTTATTTATATTTTTTGATATCTTTTAATTACAATGAATTATTTTCTTATATTTTAGCCAATATAAGTACGTTTTAACTGTAATAATAATTGTAATCATTGTGATAACACTTTTAATAATAATCATAATAAGAATTGCAATAATAATTGTAATAATAATCCTATCAATAATGCTAATAATAAAAATTAACCATGAAGCAGAAATTAATTGCATCAACATACGTCTCATAAACATAACCTTAACAACTCTGTATTTAAGGTTAGTCATGGCTGATCACCCTTTATACAACAAAATGGTGACAATAAACCATAAAACACCAGAGTTAGGTATACTGGCATATTCTCTTAATTAAAAGAAAGAAAAACAAAATTATTACAATTCTATAATTATTTATATACAAATCTTTGCATTCCCTTTAAAAAATTATTTAAGTACCTTGGTCGAAAATAAATTAATTTCGACTTTGACGAACGTACGATTCTTATTCCGAGCGCATGAGATCGAATCACCGTACAGCGTCAAGATTTTTGCAAACACCTCTAAAATTACAACACACAGGTTATTTTCTATAATCGAAAAAAGATTTGCAAAATATTATCGAGCTTTACAATGCAAATAAAAACCGTGAAAATCGTAAAAAGATCTCCGTTTTTCCTCCTAGAGTAATCACTTCGACTTTCCAACGGTTCCCTATGGCATTCGTGTACTTTCGTGGAATTTTTGCAGTTTTCCTGTCTCTCGTACAAAAACCCTATAATGTATATAAGAACCCTATAACGCGTGCAAGAACCCTATAACGCTGCCGGCATTCGATCGGCGCCTCCAATTAGCAATTTTTGTCGCGCAGCTGAAAAAAAACGCGCAGCCGTCGACTACCGACGCACAAAACAACATTTGTTCGCGTTTAATCAATTTCCTCGGCGCAATATACCAACACCGGCTCTGGAAAATAAATATTTAATCAGCGGTCTGCGGTTAATTAGTCAGTGTTCAAACAATCCGCCGAATTTAATTATTACGCTCCGACGAATGAGTTTCCACGTTCGAATTATTAGCAGGCGTGGAAATGGGGCTGTACAATTTACGCGTTGGCAGAGTGCAAAAATTATAATGAGGTACCCGCGACGCGTTCCGTCATGTTGGAACCACTGTCTCGCCCGGTGCATGCGCCACGCATAATACACCGACACCGTGGGATTCTTTAACCGCCGACTAAATGAATAGGGAAATAATGAATTTCGGCGGGGCCGCCGTTTTGCGAGCTTTCCGCTTCAATTTTCATAGAATAATCGTTCGACGCACCGTTCCCGGTACAACTGACGGAATAATCGATCGCTCGTCGACGGTGTCAACGTTTCAGCATTGGCCATGATCAACCCCATAGACTTATTTCGCGAAGTTTTACAGAGAAGCGAAATTCAAATTGAGTTCGAGAATTTTGCGCGACGCTGGCGGTATTCTCTTTTGCGTTAAAGCGGAACCTGATTTGTAATAAACGTTGTCATTAGGATGTCCCATAAGTTCTTTTCGCGCCACGCTATGTATGGCCATAGTGGATGCCATTAATATTCCCAGGACAACAGGATGGTAAATCGATATGAAGTTTGAGACCGACCTCATGAACCGCGTCTCTACGTGCGATTTGTTTCTCCAAATACCAGCGTTTTTTACATTTCTAAATGTATATAAACACACATATATAAATAAACACAAGGGGTGGGAGGTTCCTGAGATCATTCGAAATAACTTTTTCCTGTGCGGAAATGCAACCCGCGGCTTTGTTTACAAGTTATTAACGAAAAACGTACGGCGCCACGCCTCCGCTCGTTTTCGCTCCGCCCTCGCTTTCCAATTGGTCCACGCGATACTAACTCGGTAACGACGTCTTGGAGAAAATTTTTATAAAGGAAAAAGTTACTTCAAATGATTTTAGGAAATCGCCATTTCCGGATTGTTAGACATTTTTAGAACAGCCTGTATATTCATGGGTTGTATAGAAGGCAATGAATTTAATTTTAACATAGAAACAATTGCATAAATTATTTTCTTTTTGTTTGGAGAGTGTTTTATGAAAACTGCTGGCCAGGAACTAATAATTTTTGTTTACATACCGCACGGTTTTATGAAAAATGACGAGAATCGTGTAAAAATGTTCTTCTGTTTACAATAGTTTGATAGATTAAACATTTGGAAATTCTTTTAACGTTGTCACGGTTTTCAATTTCACCCTTTCGCCATAAATAAATAAAACCCGTGGTCTAGCAATCACACAAGGAAAAGACATAAGCCAAACAGTGGCAAGATAAAAAAAAGACACGGTAAAACCATTTGTTGTAAATACTGTTACATATATACCATTGTATACCATTATAATAAATACTGTTAGCAGATAATAACGCAGAATAAATAAACTGTGCGAAAAGTATTCCTTTTTCACTTCTATAATTTATACCCGTTATTCAAATGTGTGTACCTTATACCATTGCTTCTGCTTGAACACAAAATTGACCATTATCTTTTTATATGTTCTCCGTACAATCCAGCATTAGTATAAAATTGGTAAATTATTCGAAGCAAACAATGCAACGCAGATTTCAATTAAGATGAACACCGAATTTGGCGAACATTGTCCCAGGATATTGAAATGTGACGGACGACCCACACGAATGAACGATTACCGATAATGCTGCTGTCATTGAATGCCATTAACGAAGTAATTAGAAGATATGCGATATATAATAACGATTACGTTGAATACGTTGTGTTGTATTATTATTATTATTATTATTATTATTAATATTATTATTATTATTGGTATGTGATATATTTCGCACGCGAATGTTCAAGAACTTTAAGTATTACTTCGGCATTACTGTGATAATACTGCTGCTATATTCGTATGTTTTTTTATTAATATTAATACCAGTAAATATAAATATCTATGGTGCTGTACAATATATGATAATATATATTATTGTTATATTATATTACTGTATAATATTATATATTATTATTATATTATGTTCATGTATATTATATATTAATTACTAATATATATATTGTTATATGTATATATTTACTGGCACATCCCTAATATCTTTTTATTAGTAATATTAATATTGGTAAATATAAGTATTTATAGTATTATATATTAATATATAATACTATTGCATTATATATCAATATATAATACTATTGCATTATATATCAATATATATTATTAATACATTGTATTAATGTACTATAATATATTATTATGCTATATTATATGCCTATATTATATCAGTATGCTTTTCTATTAGCATTAATATTAGAAAATATAAGTGTATATCTATCATTATATATAACTATTCATATTATTATATATTACATATATTTACTAATTTTTTAGAAAAATGGTCGAAGTTATATCATCGTTTTACAGCTGGATGGATATTACAGCGTTGTTGATATTAATAAAAATATTATTATTTTAATTAATATTAATTAAATAAAATAATAAAATTCTGCGCTCTATTAGTAATAATAATACGGTTCTAAAAGTGCCGTTATATAACAAAGGGGGACCGTAAATGAAAGGGAATCAAGAGTAAACACGTTCTAATGCACAGAGGCTCAAGTTGGCAAGTCCATTTACTGTATCTCTGAAAAATGGCCGTAGGTTTGTTTGCCTTATCAGATCTCTCATGCGAGATCTCGGTAGGGTTTATCAGTCATTCTTTAAGCTTTAATAAAACCCGCACGTACAAACAATTACATGGTGTGCAAACGATTCTGTTGTTGTCTAGATTGCAGCTGTCTCGTTTAAATGAATGCTGGATGGAGGATGTTATAAAAATTGCAGGAGCAATCTAAACTATAAGTGTTCATTATTTTGAGGAATTTATTATTCTTCTTGTCGGCAAACAGCCATGCCAATTTACATAAATTTTTAACTTGGCTATATTAAAATATAAAATATAAAGTATAAAATATAAAATAGAAAATATGGAATATGAAATATGAAATATAAAATATATAAATTTTCAATTATGAGATATGAAATATGAAATATAAAATATCAAATATGAAATACGAAATATATAAGTTTAGTATAAATATTATACAATAAGTGTAAGTATTATACATATAATAAGCATAATACGCAAGCGTTATATAACAAATATAATGTAACTATCGTACAACAAATGATTGAAGAATTTGCAAACCGCCAGAAGTTGAGAACCGATTCCCACGACATTAAACTTCTTTTAATTTGTTCTCGATTGAAGGCGAGTTTGATAAACCCTCGAAAACAAATGTCCGTTTCTTAATCCGATCGGGCCGATAGGAGTTCCTGGATTAAACAGGCGAAGGACCGCGTGGAAGATGGTGCCCTCGATGGTGTGATAACACAGCCGCATTGCGGCAGACAAACACCATGCCTGGAGCTCTCGCAACGCAACGTTCCCCGAAGCGGACGTACAAATTCCTCCTGGCTTCCCCGCGCTTTAAACTTACCACCGTTCTCATTCGACCACTTTCGCGTTGCAATTCTATCGACGCATCCTACCTTTGATAGAATATTAGTACAGAATACTGTAGTATAGTATAGTATAGTACAGTATAGTACAGTATAGTACAGTATAGTACAGTATAATACAATATAATACAGTATAATATAGTATAATACAGTATAATATAGTATAGTATTAGTATAGCATAGCATAGTATAGTGTAATATAGTACAATACAATATAGTACAAAATATAGAAAAAGTAACACAGTAAAAAGTACAGTAAAACAAGTTTCGCGATGTAATAACCATCATTTTTAAGTCGCCTAATTTCAGAAAGCTAAAAAACGATATCGATCAAACAAATCGAATATTCGAACGAAATTTAATCGACCAACAATGCGCTAAACCATCGTTAATAACCCAGCTGTCGATAAAACGTTAAGCTTTCGTTAAACAAAAGGAAAGAAAACGGGTTTTTTAATCGTCCATGAACACGAATAAAACACCGGCCGTATTATACTTACATACTCTGGTGAGGATTACGCGCAGGAATTTTACGAAATTTCGCTCGAAATCTGACCCTACGGCGAACTCACTTCCGTTTATGCTAAATCGATTAAAAAGCTATAATTTGATTTCCGCGCGATTCCGGGGATCGCTCGATAATCACGGACGCAATGGAATTTAACGCGTTCCGGTGATAATCGACGGAGAACATTTCGTACGGTTTCGTGCACGCACGGCCAGAAACAAAAAGAATCGCCGGATTTATGTTTTTTCATAAGCTACGGAGTTTTCGCCCGGAAATCGCTCCCGGCAGAATGATTCGCAAAAATCGTAAAATATCTGCTGTTCGATTCCCGCGTAAACCTGCTGTTTGGAAAGCAGCCGGACAATCCAGTAACAATGGCCATTTACGTGATCAAATTTCCTTCGTTAGACGAACGAGATTCGCTCGACGTGACTGAGACTTTAGACAACAGCAGATAGTATTGATTCGGAAGAAAGGCGAACAGTGTTTAAGAAAAACACGACCGTCGCAAAAACAGTTAATTACATCTTTACATAATTACGAATCACAACGGTCCGACTTCCAACAATTAATTACAAATATTTCCATGTTATACTGTACTATACTATACTATACAATACTACGCAATACTGTATATATTATATGTACTACACTATACAATTCTATACAATACTGCATTATACTGTACTATACTATACAATTCTATACAATACTATACTATACAATTCTATACAATACTGTATTATACTGTACTAGACAATACTATACTATACTAAAATTATATTATAGTATGCTATACTAATATTATATCATACCATACTCCTAGGTTTACAAATATTTTCCGGAGGTATTATACTATACCATACTAATATTATATTACATTATAATAATAATATTAATATTATATGTATTATACTATTATTAAATAGATATTGTAGGTACATATTTAATAATAAGTTCGTTTGAATTAGAAAACTATAGGCTGGAATAATTAACAGAAACTTAAACTTCTTTACTCCTCGACCTCCAGAACCACTCTGCCGTCCCTTCAAAAGACAAGAAACGATCTTCGTTGTTTAATCGTTGTTAATTAATTTCGTTGTAATGTCGCGCTTCTTGGTCCCTACAATGTCTCAAAAGACAATGTCTACATTGTTTCCACATTCCATCGCTCGACTCATATTATGATACCACATATATTATTATATATATTTATTAAAACTTTGTTACTAAATTCATGTGTTCCTATTATTAAACGTTAATATACATCGACGTTTACTACATTGGAAGTCCTAAATATATTTTTATGTCTGCTATAATTTCCATTTTATATGATTTATCACAGCTTATTGAACCTATTAGGGGTACTATAATTACAGTTGCAACAATTTTTAATATAAAAAGCAAGTTTGAGAATTACAGAACAGCGAAGACTTTGTAAAAGTAAAAAATTATTGTTACAATATTTTTCATTTATTAGTGTACAGTTTTATTCTATTTTTGTTTTACATAATTATAACAAATTGTTCCAAAAGATTCTGAAAATTGAAAATTATTGTTACAATAGTTTTCATATACTAGAATACAGTTTTATTCTGTTTCCGTTTTATATAATTATGACAAATGGTTCCAAAATATTCTTAAAATTAAAATAATTTACTCTCAAAAGAACTGCTAATAAATATTACACGCTTCCAACAATATTGCAGAAAAATATATATAATGTGTCCTAAAAATGTTTTTATCTCAAAAGTGATTAACAAATAACAGTGATGAATGAGAAACGAGCTCGGCTGTCGCAAGACGGCAGAGCCAATGAGCTGGTCTTCGTCCGCTCGTTGGTTGAATTACCACGTGTCAACCCAGCTCGCCTCTCAATGGTCACTGTTTTTCGTTAATAACTTTTAAACAAAGCCTCAAAGAAACTTTTTCTAAAGGAAAAATTTGTTACAAATGCTCTCAGGAACCCATCAATCCTCGATTACGAGTGATTTCCAAGAATTCAATTATTAAGGGGACTAATCAGTTTCCGAATCCTCCAATTATGAAAGGTATAACTATAAAAAAAATTATAATAAATGCATGTGAGGTGACAATTGAATTATAAATTTGATCATTATTGGTTCATCCACCTGGGACTCTTAATTCTATGCGAATAATTATTCTTAATGAAGCACCAAAAGAAGCTGATCATATGGCAAAGATAAAATATAGTATACCAATGTTTTTGTGATTTGTTGAATATAATCATTTATTGTATAGAACTGTAATAAAATTACAGTCGAATATTGTTCATTATTTCGACTTTGGTCGAAAATACGAAAACTTCGCGATAACAATCCCGTTCCCCAGTTCAATAAAAATTACTCAATTTTGCGCTAGACCCGTCACTTTTAATGCAACGATACCATACGAGCGACCTTTCTCATCGTATTATTAGACACCGCGTCAATACTTAAGATGGAAATGTTCGACGACAGGTTCCTCGGCACACGTCGAAATAGTGCATCCGTTCGTTGCACATACATTTGATTTACCTTTAAACTAGCGTCCCCATTTCATGGACGACCGAGTAAAACGGTAATCAGTGCGATGGATTTTTTTGTAGCGGATTAATCCGTTCGAGGCGACAATTTTATCAGCGCCAGTTGAGCGTACCGCATCGGCCTTGGAGCGATATCAGCCGGCGGAATGATAAGGACCATTTTTTTCTGGCTACACCTTTTTTTTGGCCAGTAGTTTTATTTACCCTCCGCTCCACGCTCGCCAATGGGGGGAGGGGACGGGGTCGCCGCGGAAGCCGGGAGAAGAAACGCGGCACGATAAAACAAGTTTCATCGGACAAAAAGTCTCCTCTGCTTTGCAATTCCAATTTCGCGTTGGCCCCCCGCGCGCGCAAGCGACGCAAGCCCCGGCTCACTCGTAAAAGAGAACGCAACGAGCACGTGATTTTTCGCTTCAGCCAGTCGAAACAGCCTCCTTAAGTCGCCGCGTCAAAAAAATTCTATGAGATCTGCATCGGTCCGCGTACGCCGGCATGCCGGCCAAAGAGAAACACGGAATACATTTCTCTTTGACGTTATTCGTAATTCGATCGCGGAACCGCTGTGAAATAAGAAACTTCGCGGAACGGGAAATTCTATTTTTCGTTCGACGGGTCGCGCACCCTTTGTTACTACATTGCGGGGTGCAATAATACAAATAGGATGCGATTGGATGCAACGGGATACAATGGAGTACGATAGAGTACAATGTAAAGTGCATTAGAATACAATAGGATACGATAGAATTCAATAGGATATAATAGAGTACAATATTAGATTCCAATGGAGTACAATAGAGTATAATAGAGCACAATAAAGTACTATAGGATACAGTAGGATACAATACAGTACAATAGAGCACAACATAGCACAATAGAATACTATAGAGCACAACAGAGTACAATATAGTACAATAGAGCACAACAGAGTACTATAAAGCACAATAGAGTACTATAGAGCACAACAGAGTACTATAAAGCACAGTAAAGTACTATAGAGCACAACAGAGTACTATAAAGCACAATAGAGTACTATTGAGCACAACAATGTACAATAGAGTACAGTAACATAGTCTAGTAAACTAAAAATTCCATTACATTCAAGGCAATAATCGACAAGTAATAATTACAAAATTATTTTACCGTTATTATTCATACCAAGCTCCCCTAAATTCTTAATTACTCCAAATAACAAAGAACAGTATTTTACCGTCAATTAAAATTTTCTTCAATTTTACACGATAACTCAACCGATTATTTTTCGTTCCAACCGTTTTGCATTTTAGACACGCGCGTTGAATGTTCTACGCGACAACAGAGCAACAACCACTTTTGCAATATCTGGAACGGAAAATGTTTTCCATACTAGCTGCAGTACTTCGCGAAATAAATAAAACAAGTCGTTTAACCGCGGAAACATTGCAGATAGTTCTAAAGAGATTGTTATATATAATACAACGCGAAACATCCTACATTCTCGATTTATTTTTCACCGTGCAATCGCTTTCTTTTCGATCGCGCTACTCGCGAATGGACAATCTGTGTATTCGGAACAAACGCGACGACATCGACGACTGTAATTGTCCACGCGGAACAATAGGTAGACCCGATACTTAAACTCGGTCGGCTCATTCAATGAACGAATGATTCGATTTTAAATCGACGGCCCCATCGTCCGTTGTTCTCGACGGGGACTACCTGCGCGATTGATTATTTTATTTCCGCGGCGGCTGGCTAAAACTGGCCTCGCGATTCGTTCGAACAAACGGAACACAATGTTTAACCCCTTGCAGTCGAAGGCTATTTAAAATAATTGTTCCGACTTACAGTATTTTCATTTTGCATAACATAGTGCGTTTTATGAGTACGGATTGAGTCTTGTGACTCGTGCAACAATTTCACTTTTAATAATATTGTTAATATAAATAATAATATAGTAATATATACTTGTATATATTATATACATTATATATAATAGTAATAATGTGATAGTAATATAGGAATTATCTTGGAACGTAATATAACAATTTTAGTTGCCACTCATAGTTTTCGTTTGACACGGCATATAGTTTTTATAGTTGTTGATAATTTTCGACTATGAAAATGAGCCGCGAGGTTCCAAAATTGTTAATGAATTTTTCTTACTTCTATTATCCATATATTTACGCTATTGCTAATTTGTTAAGAGTTAATTTCACGCGAATACACGTGGTGTTGTGATTAGATTGTCTGTAAATGACAATTTATTCATCTATGCTTTAAAAAAGTCAATCACTACATGTGATTAATAATTATTGTATATATAGCAATTAAGCAAATTTGTACGCTTCGTTTTATACTATATTTTGTATACTACCTCGTTCTTTTAGCAGAAATATATGTTACAGAATTAAAATTGTCATGAAACATATTTGCAGCGCATAAATATGTCTGCATGTATCATTTATGGAACACGTGGTTTGAACATCAAATTTTACCATAAATTGTACACGTGATGCTGATGAAACAATGTAAAATTAAGTATAAAATTCGAGTAAAAAGTTTACTATAAAGTCAAATTAAAAATAGAATTTTTATTAATATAGACAATAAACTTTGATCATCATTTTGTCCCTTACATTTGCAAGAACTTACGCGAGTTAAGAATACGTGATAATAAATATAATAAGAATACTATAATAATACTAGGTCATTCGACATTACGGACAAAGAAAACATGTAAGATATAAAATATATAATATATAATATTTTAAATATATGCTATCATAAAAATTGTAATGTGCTCTCAGAAGATTTATTACAAATGTTCAAGTTCTAATTGCTGATATAATTATATACTTGCTGCGTTGTGGTAATTAGAACAAGATGGTATCACGACCCTTCTTCCAGTGAAAATTACATGGATCTAACTCCTTGCCGTACTTTAACGAGTCAGACTCGCGACAAAGATCCCATGCAAGATCTACTAAATGTGAATATTATTACTTTCTTCTACATCGAAATCAAATCGAAATTTTTCTGTTATCAAAGCCTACAAAGGGGAGGAAATAAAGACGATAGAAGAAACAAAAATTACCTGGTCCTATTACGAACAATATTGATGACAAATCAGTGCTAATCAATGCAACGTGAAAGGAGTCGTACGGCAAAGGTTAAAGAAAATAAAAACTCTGGTTGCAGAGAATTCTTTTTTATTATAGAAAAGAGGGAAAAAGACAATCGTTTCAATTATTTAACTCTTAGCACTTGAAACCATTTTAACTGTAATTGTAAAATAACTTCTCTGATGTAGCTTTAACATAACCTTGAAATATAACATTTCCATTTTGTATAACAAAGTGTATTTTATACACATGAAATTGAGTAGGAATCAAAGTTCATTCTCTTGTCATCGATATTTAAACATCGATGTAGATGTAATCACACGATAAATATAAATTTCCTTTTCCTTCTAAGAAATTAGTGCGATCGAACGAATCCTAGTAATTCTGCAGAAAATGTTACGGCAAGGGGTTAACCGCGGTTGCAGCTGCATCTGTTCGGTCACCGAGGAACTACCTGTCGTTTCTATCGTCCACCGTGTATCATGGCACACGATCACTCGAGCAATCGATAGAGCTGTTGACTTTACGCATCATTTCCATTATTCGATTACACTACGTTGCATGTTATCGCGCGGAGAGGCACGGACGTTTGTTTTTAGTGGCCGGCACACGAGGATAATAGCGCGAGAAGATAAACACCTAGTTTTGTTTAAACAAGCCGCGTTCCCGCCAACTTCGTAGACGACATATTTGCTAACTAATTGGACGAATAAACTGAATTTTTATTTTCGACGCGTCACGCGCCGACGATTCTAAACGCCATGGTTAACCGATGGGATCGTGCTTCGTTTCAATTTATTCTTTCCGCTGCTCGTGTAATTTTCATATAGGGTGGCGTGAACGTTGATTGATCGTTCAAGCGCGAGTGTTACAAGACTGATGGAAAAGAATTATTTATCGCTAAATTGGAATAATAAAAACTTTTGTTACTGCGATAAGACGATTTAAGTTATAATATAAAAAGTTTGGAATTTGTGTAGAATGAGAAAGGAAATGTTAAAGTTAGTAATTGTTAATAGATATTTAATGGTATAGTTATTGATATTTTATAGTGATTTGTGTGACAGTGATTGATGGTTTTATTAGGACAGTCAGAAAAACGTAATTATTCTAATAGGGGTAATAGTTAATTTGTCAATAAAAACTCGGATCTGTGGTGAATAACAATGTGTTTGAATATAGTAATACTTATAGTCAATTATTATCTACTCAATCACTATAATGAACCATTGTGGTGACAATTTTTGATTATTTGCTGAAGCAAATGTATTTACGCATATAAATGTATTGTATTTATATCGTTGTCCAGTCTATGAAATTTCTTCTATAGGATTATGTCGAAGTTATGTCTACGTTATATTGAGGTTACGTTATATTTCTAATTATGTTATGTCAAAATTATGTCGAGGTTACGTTATATTTCTAATTGTATTATGTCAATGTTATTTCGAGGTTACGTTATATTTCTAATTATGTTATGTTTCATTCTGAGACGGTGGCGAATCATTTAATCTCGAAAATTATCTCAGGGTTCTTTCGAAGTTATGTTACATTCCTAATTACGTTATGTCAATGTTATGTGAACCGGGAATAGCAAGAAGGGAATAAAATCGTCGTTATTGTCACGGGACTGCGAACCGGACAAATAAAATATCAAAATAATCAACTGACCCTCTCTGATCATACTAAGAGAGAGGGAGAAGGAGACAGACAGAGAGAGAGAGAGAGAGAGAGAGAGA
>NC_135776.1:9485613-9584391 GCF_028453695.1 Augochlora pura | reverse complement strand
CCGTACTTCCTGCTATTACTTTACCAGGCGCGACTCAAAATTTTGCCCTCGACGCCATTTTAACTCCGAATATAAAATAGCTGTGGTTAACCCACACTATCTCCATTTTATACAACTTATTGCTGCAATTTATGCAGTCGAAATTCAATCTGTAGAACAGTTATGCTCTGAATAATTCTTTAGGAATAAACAGATTCGGAAACATAAAAATATTTTAATTAAACGTTATAGAAGAATCTTGATTGCATAGGAATCTCGAACGGTGGCTCAGAGCGAGCACTCGAGTGCAAAGAGTTAAAAGCTAGCCGTAGACGAAGTTGGATCAAGGATCAGGCAAAGCAACGACACGATTACCTCGAGCTAGAATTGTTGTTGAGTACTTCTGACGCAGCCGAAAAATATGTGTCTGGGTTCTATGGTTTATCGACGATTGGTCCTAAACTAATGGTTATCTAGATGCGTCATGGTGTAGTCGATGGTATGACTAGTGGTGTAAAGGGTGCAAAGGGCGCGTTGGTCCATGGGGGTGTGCGTCACACTGGGCGACGAGTCTCTTACCGGGCGACCACGCGAAACGCGTTCTGCTTGATCCATTAATTAAACTACTCGAATCGGCCGAAAGCAAACGTATGAAATAATTTATGAACGGTTGCATGGTTACCGTGCCCGGTTAATCCTTCACTCGGAAATTTCTAGAGCACTCGCAGAATATTGCAGCTGGTTTTGATTCGCAGGAAATTCCTGGGCTACGGGACTATTGTACTCGGGGTGTATTCCTGCTGAATATTCTATATGTGATCAGGGACAGCCATGGCAGATGCAAACCGATCGCATTTACATGGTAACGATAATCTAACCTCGGCATGGAATCTCCTAGTTAAATTCACAATTAGATCGTTCAATGGTTACCGTAACGACGCCGCTACTCCCCGTTAATTATCAATCGAAAACACAAGCTGCACGCGTGGGAAAGAGTTTCATTATCGCTTATGGATGGGTTGTTACGTGAATTCGTGCTTCGCTGCTTCCGTGCTGTCCGAATTCAACTATATTTCACCATAAGGTTCTCCGCGAGGTTCTCGAAATTCCCCCGTTGTGCTGCCTTTATTTTTAATTAAACGATTTCTCGTCGAATTCATTTGAAACTTGGAGATTCTATAAATGATTACTGGGGATTAATAATTTGTAATTATATCATTATCATGTTGGGAATAGGTAATTCTTAATAATATTTAAGTAAGTATAGATGATTACTAGAGATTAATTATTTGTAGTTATATTTGTATTATATTGAAGCTAAGTGATTATTAATAATATTTATGTATGTATAAATACGTATTGAAGTTCAATTATTCGTAATTATATTTGTATTATGTCAGCAATAACTATTAAGTTGAAAATTTAATTCAATTCTATAAATAACTATTGGGATGAATTTTAGCTTCTCAAAAGATAAATTAGATCTGGACATGGTGTAATCTAGGGGAACAGTGGTAAATATATTCTTCCACTTTATCGAAAATGTTTAATATTCAGTTTATGCGTTATTGTGAATATTAATTCACTTACTATAATATATATATATATATATATATATATGTATATATATATATATATATATATATATATATATGAATACTTACAATATTATTATTATAATATATTTGGAACTTCCCGACGAAAATATTTTTAATAGAACGTTGTTACGGCACCAAGGGTTAATTCTTTGCGATGGTATATCTAATGTCAGCCACCACAGCTGCTACATCCACTAGATCTACATATAAAAAGAGTTAAGCATCTCTTCTTACTCCACCTCCCCCTAGCGTCGCCATTACTTCGCGAAATTCCCATACACAAAGGCAGAATTTCTTTCCCATTTACTGCGATATATAATAATACAAAATGGCAATAGATACTAATAATAAATGGCAATAAATAATAATAATAACAAATAATACTAATAAATAATTAAAAAATTTAAATAATATTAGGGTGTCCCATAAGTTTCTTCCCTCTTTATATGCGTAATCAATAGACGATACTTGTTGTTTTAAGGTTGTTTGGTCCACCTAGCCCGCGCTACAATGATGCGCGTCGCCGAAATCATGTTCCCCGTGGCGAATGCGTAATCCAAGCTTGGAAAATTCTTCGAATATCGGTGCTCGGGACAATCGAGCACCCCGGCACCGTGCCGCAACGCCATGGTAGTAGGCGACGCGACGCGACGCGGCTCGTCGGGGACATTAATTTCCGCGCGAGCGGAAGGTAATTCAATCCGGTCGATCTTCCCACCGAAAGATACAATTGCACGCGTATCCGGTACTCCGGTTCCCGTCGCGGCGTTCCAGGATCCCGCAGCGAATAACAGGACGAAGGATGACGTGGTATCGAGGGGGGGCTGTAGAGGCGGACGAGGGGGAGGAGGAAAGGTGGGTGGCCGGGCGGTGGGCTTACGAGGCCGTGGCCCATTTTCACGCAGTGACGTCAACCCGTATCCCCGGATACGTCACCGGATCCGGTAAATGTGTTAAGTTTTACCCACCATGGGGGACCGCTGTACACGATCGGTTCGTTTCGACGCGTTCGGCCATCTCTCTCTCCTAGAGAATCGACTCCGGAACGCGGGACGTCCGTCGATGCCGATGGCGGGCTCGGGAGACCAAAATGGAGACTTCTTTGGCAACGCGGTGCCTTGCGTTTTATGGGAACGGCGATCGACATGCGGCTATATTATTTGATATATGCATGACCTATTATATAATATGACATAATATAATATATTGCATGCAATATAGGCGTAGAATTTATTCGAAATATGTATGTATATATGATGCATACAAGAATGGTTAATTTTCAATCCTAGTAAACGCGGTGCCTTACGTCTTATGGGGACGGCAACTGACATGTGGCTGTGTTATATAATATATGCGTGACATAGTACATAATATGATATAATATATGCATGATATATTATATAATATGACACGTAATGTATGTGTAGAATTTATTACAAATACGTGTACAATATAATACATATAAAAACGGCTACTTTTCAATCGCAGTAAAGGAATGTAGTTTCAATGCAAACTTTGTTGCATATATAAAAGTTATATAAAAAATATATATATAAAAGTTTGCTTTGGAACTGTATTCGTTCACTTCGATTGAAAATTAACCATCTCTCCGCATTTTTTCCCTAAAAATCAGCGTCGTTATCCGACAATGTTCGGCGCTCTTTGCAAACTGGTGCGAAATCACTTTCATCGCTGGAAGAGATTGTCAGCGCATCAGATCTGCATGACAAAGGCAGCGGTTCTTCGCAAAGAAAATTAGCGTCGCCTTTATCCTCCGTTTTTTGTTGACTTTCTCCCTTGACAATGCAATCAGCGATTAAACACTGCGATGACGATTTTACCATTTTTTATTCTTTTATACAGCTCGTGATATCTGTATAAAGACACGGTTCGGAATTAATTTGATTAACAACAAAAGGAATTCACACTTTCCAGAGGACAAACACTTTGTTTGTAAATCGTTATTTAATTGCCTGAATAATATTCCCGTAAGAGAATACCGTTGTTGATTAGTAGTAGAATATATTGAGATGAATATAAAATAATTTAACATCATTTATAAAATATGCGATAACTGTATTTTCACAATGAAATCAATATAACGGATGAACAGCCATCGCGCTTGTTTGCCTATTGCTATGCAAGATATTCGTACAGCAGCATTTTCGTTGCACAAAGCGCATGCCTAATTTTCAACAAATATAAAAAGATATTAAATAGATAATTTAAGGAAAGCATTGTCAAAATTGGTTCGTCAAATTTGGTATTTTTTCGCTCAACAAATCGTCGACAAACACGGACAATGCCGAATTTAATAAAGCTTTATTGTCAAGTAAAAATTTTCAATTTTTCTTCTTATTTAAAATACGCAATCACTTAGTTGTCAACCTAATATTACAACAAATGAAGACATAAAAGGGAGGAAACCCTTGAGCAAAGGGTTAAACGAGATACCGCCTCATATTGCTACTTCAATTTGCTTTCATTTTAAAGAAGACTCGCAATATTTTAACCAGAAAGATCTCGAAACATCTCCGTTTAATAGTTCTATTAATAACCGCACAGTTTTTTGCAATTTTACATTCACAGTGGTCAGTTTTTGAAAAATTAAATTTGTAAAACTATTCGCCTCACTTCTTTGCAGTGATGTTACATTAAAATATTGATTTTCGGTACTATAAACGCATCCTTGTACTTCGTACATTTGCGTATAATTAAATATTGAACATATGGAAAATCGAAAGCAGATTTGACATTCTTATGGTTTAAATATATTATTACTTTTGGACAATTCTCGAGTATCATCTAAATATTGTACAACAAATCAGTCATAACGACAGTATATTCAAACAGAAACAATTACTGTTAATAACACTGATAATTAAAATGTATAAATATTGATCGATAGAGAGTACAATTCAAAGTAAATACCCATAAACAATGATTATCTAAGGATCAAAACCTGTGGCAGTATAATCAAACGGAACCAATTATTATTAACACTGTCGATAAATTGGACGTTCATTAAATTGTATTAATATCGAAGATAGAGAATAAAATTCAAAGAACGTATTCCCGTGAATAGTTATCGTGGTAAGGATCAAAAATAGATTGGATTACGGTACTAAGTTCCGTCCGATCCGAGTAAAGCCGGAAACACGTGGGGGTTGAGGTTTAGCAGCCAGGGTATTTCTACATGGTGATTACTGTGTCGCTAGTCCAAATTCCCCGAAGCAATCACGTATGGACATTATCAGGGAGAGCTGGCTGGGCATCGTCGAACGATGTAACGTAATCATTACAGGGTTTCTCGAACAACTTAGCTGCGACCGGTGTAATTCAATTGTACCGTGGATCGTGGACGCCCGCGCGCAAGTTAATACCCGCGGATATTACTTTTCTCGAATATACGAAAGATAATATTTATCGGGTTAACCAGTTACAATACAGCGGGAGAAGCTTTATTCGAAATAAATGCTGAGGGGTGTGGTCCAATTTTTGCGCGAAACCGTGTGAAAATAAATCTGAAATTGGAACGAAGGCGAAATTTATTTATTTTATGGTTATTTTTCTGCTTTCTATTTTCTGCTTTTATTCTGTGGTTATTTTGGGTTCTTTGTTAGTTTTGTGATAAAGACATGTACCAAATGGTGGAAATAAATCATTTCAAACGCTTACCGCAAACAATTTATCTTATAATTATACAGATATTATACCCAGAAAATATTTTCATTGAACGCTAAATTAAGTGAATCCAAAGATTAAACAATTTGTACTGTTAACATAATATACAGTTATATTAAAATTAATATAATATACCTAATATGTATATGTATAAAATAATATACAGTTATGTTAAAATGATGATACAATGATTTATATATTGTATACCATTATATTATTGTATTATATTATATATATTTTATATCTTTATACATACTATATATTATATATTACACTCATATTTATATTATTAAACGCTTGATGAAGCAGTCGCAAGTAAATACAGTCCATACTAACGTGTTTCCTGTATAAGGTTACCTTTCTGGATTTTTTTTAATTGTATAAATAAAGACTCTAGATTACAATTATCTTAAACACTGATTTTTCCATCTATCTCCATTGCTCGAGCTGCGAGATCATCTCGATTAATATTCGATGTTTCAAAAAATCCAGCCTAATATGTTAGAACTCACGTCTTGTTCCGCTCACGTGACACTCGTTAATAAATATATTTGTGTATTTACCTTCACGTCAAATTAAATCAAGTCCCAGGCAGCAGAGGACTTTCTTAAGGTTACATCCTGTGAGAAATGGCCAGGAGGATTTCGAAACGCGTACCGAGGCAGACATTTTCTGGCTCTTTCACGCAGAAGCGAATTAAGCCGATCAAAGAGTAATTAGTTCAACTTTGCGGAGCGGTACTCCGGGTGCTTCCCTCGACTATCTTCCTGTATAAATATGGCAAACGTTTTTGGCCGTTTCTTCGGGCTTGTAGCTCAGTTTGCGCTGTTTATTCGCTAGAATTAATAAACCTAATTGTCGAACGCTTACTCGATTTATCAAAGTAGAGGATTCCTATTATTAACAGATCTTGAAAATCCCTATTTGCAAATGAAGAGAAAATAAGAAATAAATACTCGAAACGTTTTGAAACGAATTATTGATATTATTAAAACCAACATGTATCCATTGGAAATAATAATATCTTCAAATAATTATTTATTTAGTAGTCCTTTCTATTGCAAGTGTTACGAAACTCTTAGCTCTGCGAGTATAGCTTATTCTTTAGCAGTATAATATTGCCACGAAAGGAAATGATTATTTTAGCGTGTTAAATCGTCTTACTGAAGCGTGTTTTTATTATGGAATCATTATTTAACCCAGTTAGATCGGTGCTTTTATTTTATAGAAATATTAACGAGGATGACGGTGTAATACAAACTTGGAACTAATCACTATACTATTTCCCAGGAGGAACTTTTCAATTGTCTGAAATAATATTTTCGATAATTATAAAACGAAATAAAATGTTGATATAATATCTCGAGTAATGTTGTTTCAAAAGTGACCACAGGCATGGAAATAATTATGAAATGAAACGAGATGGTCTTTAAAATAATATTTGAAACACTGATTGATGAAAATATTGGTCGTTGTCTCCAATATATTCTTTACCTCAAAGTAATAAATTATATAAAATATTGTATTCAGTAGACTGGAAACGTGTAAATTTTTATATGCTAGTTCCAAGGTATTTAAATTAATTTGTGTTGATATTCTTTTCTGCTTTTCTATTTAACCCATAACCTGTCGCGATTCAAAGATCAATAGAATTATAAAAATATAGAGCTTTGTATATTTGAATTTTGTAGACATTGGTCGTTTTATTTTTGGGACACTCGCTGCAAGTAATAATGTATGAATAGATAACAGATAGTATAATATAATAATATATAAATAAATAGTAATATCATAAATTTCAATATTAACTTGTGTCCTAAAAGAATGACAATAGCAAGTACCGGGTTAAAAAAAAAAGAATTGTACCAACTTGGTAACAAGCTCCTAAACCATTTGATATTTATTAGAATAAATTATATTATAATAGAATATATTACTGCTGGTTTGAAAAACTTAAAGGTAAATAGCCTAATTATCATTCAAGGGATGTTCTCCCTCCAAAAAACCAAAAAGGTTCAAAAAAGGAGAATCGCCTGATAACTTCTCTACTATTTTTAATCGTGTCATTGTTTAAATAGAGCAAGCGTTTAGCTTAAACCAGTTCGAATGTTTCACGCGTTCTGATATCTGATTATCATTTCTGAGACCGTATGCAGACGTTTCGGCAAAATGGCGGAACACATTCGTGCGATTCGTAGAAAGTAATTTGCGCTTGCAGCGGACATTACCGATAATGCTATCCTTTTTGTCAAGCTTTGTGCCGTAAGTAGCCCCGGTAAAACCAGACAACTATAGCTGGAAGAACAAAGGACTATTGTTATCGCTGCCAAGTTACTGGATATGCCGGCTAATGTATACGGAATCGGACTTGGTGGACATCGAACACGTAGAAATGACTTGTTGTTATGGAGCTCTTAATGCAAACGGACGCGTAGAAGTCCTCGCGTAGAATTGTTTGCGCGACCATATTTTATTTAATTTTTCGGCGGTCGACTGCCTGCCCGCGTATTTAGCGCCATTATTGCATAGATTTACGGGCGATAAATATGCAAGATTCGTGCGGCATTTGCGCGCGAACAATGCACGAAATAAGGTGTCAATAGTAAGTAATAATAAGCAATAATAAACAGTAATAAGGAATAATAAGCAATGACAAACCGTAATAAATAGTAATAAGAAAAAATAAGCAATAATAAACAGTCAATAAAAAAGTGAGCAGTAAATCCGCACGATATTAAGTATACTCATACTAGAACATACTATACACATACCATATTAAGTTTCAAGTCTAATATTAAGCATATAATATAAGTGAGAACTAATATATATTCGTAAATTCTACGATGTTTTAGAATAGAAGATGAAATAAAAGGAACAAAAATATGTGCGCAGTTGTTAAACAAAATCTAGATATGTACAGTGTCTCGATTAAGTAGTAAAAAGGTCAAATAACAATATGGTATCAGATTCGTTACGAAGATCTGAAACACGAGCCGCCAAACTAAAATTAATATTAATATATAAACATTGATGTAAAAGTTGCCGTACAATAAATATATGTATATTCTCCATCTGACATAGTAGTTCACCATTAACGAGCAAAGGCCGGTCAACGTAGCTGTGATATAAATCATAATGGAAGAGATTCATTGACGCCATGGGACAGAAGATTAAACAATCGAAACGAAGCCACGTGCACAGAGACTATTATAAATAGTGACCCGAATAATTCAGAAATATTGTCGTAGGCGTGCCAAAATGAGTCGAGCTAAATAGATCGCATAAGCTGTCGAAGTACGAAAGAGAACGAGAAAAAGAGAACGCGAGAGAAAGAGAGAGAGAGAATGCGAATGAAAGAAAAAGAGAAAGAGAAAGAGAGTACGCGAGGGAAAGCGATAGAGAAAGAGAGAATGCGAGTGAAAGAAAAAGAGAAAGAGAGTAGGCGAGGGAAAGCGATAGAGAAAGAGAGAATGCGAGAGATAGAGAAAGAGAAAGAAAGAATGCAAGAGATAGAGAAAGAGAAAGAGAGAACGCGAGGAAAAGAAAAAGAGAGAAAGAGAAAGCGTGAGAGAGAAAGAGAGAGAGAGAGAGAGAGAGAGAGAGAGAGAATGTGGGAGAAAGGGAAAGGAAAAGAGAGAGAGAAAAAGCATTATGATAGATGGACCAGCTCCTATTCCGAAGCATAATATACTATAGTATATAGTAGAGGCTCTCAGCGACACTAGTATTATTCCATATTGATATCGAATGAGCACCATATTAATTGGGTAGGATTTTCGCAGCGGGTATCTCTCGAACATCCCTAGTCACGTCTATCTTATTCCGACCAACTCCACGCAGCCCTCCTTAGGGCCATTTCATTAAGGGAGATCAATATCGTATTAGCCCCCCTAACCCTAATAATGCCTAATTGCACTCGCGCAGAAGATTTCAACTTCCATCTAGCAAACACGAATTTCGTTCAATTCCTAGCCGAGGAACCTGGCTACGATTTTGTCAAACACGTTCACACCTGCGGGTTGTAATTATCTATCGTTACCAAGTGTTAGTAATTTATACAGGGTGTCTCGGAAGCAAACGGAAATGGAAAGTTCTTAAGATCATTTGAAGCATATATTCCACTTGAAATGACTCAGGAGCTCCTCATTTCCGATTACTTCTGGAACACCCTGTATAAAATACTAACACTTGAATAAAAGATTATATATACAACTTTGATTAAAAACAATTCTTTCTAGTATCTACGGTATCGTTATTAGCAATAATACCGTTATAATGATTCAAAAGTTAGTAATTTATACAGGGTGTCTCAGACGCAATCGAAAATGAAGAGTTCCTGAGGTCATTTTAAGCATGTGTTCAATTTTTATTAAAAACAATTTTCTGTTTTATCAACAGTATTATCAATAACAATAATAACAATAGTACATATTGATATTATCAATAACAATAATACATACAAATTTTCTCGAGTTTAAGATTTCAAGTTTACGATTCAAATCGTCGAGGTTATGTTTTAAATTCCGCGAGAACAGTTTTATTTTGCCGCGCGGCGATTTGAATTTCACGGAGTTCTAAGAGCCAAACGGATCTCCGAATATTATAAATTACAATGTTGTAAATTGAATATGCTTCTTGACTTTGTAGAGTTTAAGATTTCAAGTTCAAATTTACGATTCAAATCGTCGAGATTATGTTTCGAATTCACGAAACCGGTTTTATTTTGCCGCGCGGCGATTTGAATTTCACAGAGTTCTGGAAGTCAAAAGGATCCTTCGATATTATAATTTGCAATGTTATAAATTAAATATGCTTCGCGACTTTGCCGAGTTTAAAATCGTCGAGGTTATGTCTCAAATTTCGCAAGAACAGTTTTATTTTGTCGCGCGGGCTATTTTGAATTTCACGGAGTTCTAAAAGCCGAACGGATCCTTCAATATTATAATTTATAATGTTATAAATTGAATATGCTTCTCAACTTCGGAGCGCCTATCTCAGCCATGCTGTGATAATCTTATTAATCTCGATATTCCTGTTCGAGGAACCATGACCAAACGCAATGTCCTCGAGGATTTTCGACATTCCAGTAGGGAAACTTTCGCAGTGGGTTAAGCTGCTATCTCGAAGCGCCGATTGAAGTTGGAAAAAGTTACGAACTATGGAAGGAGGGGGAGTTTCCGATTTTTGTCATGGACGATTCTATCACGATTTACGAGCATGTTCTATCGTTTTGGGCTATGTTCGACACCTCGTAAACTCGTGGAACGCATGAATTCTCCTCCGAAATAATTCTTTCCTCGGCAGCCTTTTTACAATATTTTTACCGGTGCTTTCTATTATAAAATTGATCGATTTCATCTCGCAACACGACTTTAGCAATAAAGATAGCATACTTAGGCGGAACAACTCTGCATTGTGTTACGCTAATCTTCTTTTATTCAATTTACTATTTATCAAATAACATTTGTAAACAATCACTTGGAATCGGAAAGTAAGGGCTTAATTGGGTTATTTTAAGTGACTTTTTCCTTTGCGAAAATGTTCTACAAGGCTTTGTTTACAAATTATTAACGAGAAAGAGTGGCAAATGAGAGGTGAGATCATCTGGCACTAGGCGGTCGAGCTAATGAAGTCTAGTACCGCTAATTGGTTCAACTGCCTCGCGTCTGTGATACTCGCTTCTTATTGGTCACTGTTTTTCGTTAATAACTAGTTAACGACACAACGGAGATAATTTTTGCAAATGAAAAAGTTGCTTCAAATGATGTCAGGATACCCACATTTCACGATAGCGAGTGTTTTTTGAGACACCGTGTATAGTTTCTTAATCTCGTAGCAGTATCTTGTAGTTAGTGTAGTCTCAGTTTCGAGTACATGTCCTGCTTATAATCTTACATATTACACGTATTATATTAACCCTTTGCACTCGAGTAGTGACTGTGCGGCGCCATTAAAATTGTTGCAACATATTTAAAAATTATTTTTATATCGACAAAGCTCAGAGTTAAAAGATTATTAAAAGCGTAACTGTTATATGAGTCACGAAAATAAATTTCATACGCATAGAATAACTTTTGTTATACAAAATGGAGATACAATAAGCAGTAGTATTATTTTAGATTTGGTAATCTGAATAAAATGTCAGCTTTTTAAATTGACTTTTTATACGCGTACTTCCATTATGCGTCGCTTTATTCCAAGTAATAGTTTTTAAAGACTACAGCCATGTTCTAGATGCCAAAAAGAAGATAGTACTAAAGGGTTAAATATTATTTACAAAACTCTGCATTTATGAAACCCTGTTAGTTACTAACTACTTGATGAACTAAATGGTTAAACATTACTTACAAGACTCTGCATTTATTTATTAAAACTTATTAGTTACCTACTATTTGACAAACTAAAGGATTAAAATCTGCATTTATTAAACTGTATTATTTACCTGCTGTATGACGAACTAAATGGATAAACATTATTTATAAAACTCTGCTTTTATTAAACGTTGTTTGTTAGCAGCTACTTGGCGAATAAATAGAGTTTGCGACAGGTGTCTGGAAGAAATCGAGTGACTCCTTTGTCGTCGAGAACGATCGATGATAAAAGAAGAATAAACCGTAGTAGAACACGATTGTGAGCCAAGAGTACTGTCTGCCGTGAGCTCGACGCCCATTTAACGCAACATTGGCGTATCCGCGAAAAAACAATGATCGATCTAACGCTCATTACCCGGGACAATGCGTCTCCTGCCGAATGCTGTTCGACAATGGGCGTACGACGGATCAATTCGGGCACATTAAATTCAACGTTTCCATCGCCGAAGATCCCATTAATGCGCGATAACGGGCCGGCAAATAACAAAATTCGAACGGGAGAAATTAATAAACCCGCATTTCGTGCGACAAGAGCTTCCGCTTTTTTTGTTCGGCCGCGAATAAAACTTTCCCCCCTTTTTCCGATTCGCCTCTCTCGTTCGCCGGCTACGTCAGGGCTTTTTGCAACGGCGGAGTACTAATTAAAACTGCGACGCAACGGAGCATAAGCCTCTCGAAAAAAGGACTCCGTTGTCCGTGAAAATGAGCAATGCTCGTATCCGAACCGCTCTCCAGGAAGACGGAGTCCCTGTCTCGACAGCCAATTACCGTTCACCTCGAAACGATCCTCCTTAGATCGTTTCTAGATCGTCCTTAGATCGTTCCTTTAATGCTTTGCACTCGAGACTTTTCAATTCCGAAATGAAGACACTTGGTACTCTTATTCGGTATGATTGTCTTTATTTGATTCGTATGAAAATGTTTATAGAAGATTTTTATTATTTGGCAATTTATCGCGTACAGGCGAATTTAATAATGTTAATGTTGCTTTGAAAATAGAGCGGCAATTTTTAACGTCGCCTTTAGAGTGGAAAGATTAATCGTAGATACGTTGCACAATGGCATGCGAGCATCGAAAGTCTGGCATAAATTATACATAGTAAATTATATACAGTAAATTATATGCAGTAAGTTACATACAGTAAATTATATACACTCGCAGAAGTGTTCGAAAATATATCAAAAGAAAATATCTTTTATAATATATTGGAGTATATAAGTGAGAAAATATAAGAAACTCTCGGTTTAGTATAAAACATAGCCTATACATTTAGAAAAGTATAAAAAAGCATCAAATTTTCATGCCACATAAGTATTCGGACGATTTATTAAGTTCAAAAATTACAAAAATATTTTTCTTTATTTTGTTTTTATAATATAATTATAGTTTAGAGTCTCTATTCCTTGAAATTGAAATTACTATCGTCGAGGTGACTTCCGATAGCCAAGAGATGTTTCTTAATTATTGTAATTGTGCTGTCACACAGCGATTAGAATAGTGGAAAACAGACGACAAATTGTAATATTTTTCAATATTTTCTTTTTATAATATAATTGTAGTTCAGAGTCACTATTCCACAGAATTAAAATTACTTTCGGCGGCGTGAATTCCGATCGCAAGGGATGTTTCTTAATTAGCACATATTCGTCCGCAAGACGATGGTATCGAAAGATACCGACATTTTTGTGAATGGCGATGTAACTAATTACTGAACGAATATAATATAGAATCGCGAGGATCGAGACACTGTATCTCGTGTGTACGTGGGATCTCGGCGTCTCCGTCGTTCACGTGGCAGCTCGTACCGAAAAACGGATTGGCTGAAGGAGGGTTGAAGCGCGGATGCGCCGCGAAGCCGATTAAGTGCAAAACAGTGCCTATAATTGACAATATTATTTGAATGGCGGAGGTATTCGAAGGATCCGAGAAAACTGAGACAGTTGTTCCTCGAAGGCGGCGGCCCTATTACGCGTAATTGGTTCATTAGCTCCCATATCGGCTGAGCTATATTCGACCGTTGTTGTCTGGAGGGGTTGGAAAGAGGGCGCCATGGCGCCCGGCGTCCCTTCACCCTGCGGTTCAATCGATATATGTACACACGTATACAGGGTGAGCCGCGCGTCGCGTAAATCCGATCCGTCGCACTGATTTCTCGTAAAATGCTTGACAAAGAAAACTCCCGTGGAACGAACGTCCCACCCCGTAGCAACGTCACGCCTTAAGTGCTGCCGCGTATCAGATCGTTTCATTCATCTTCTGCCGGCCATTTTCTCGCGCGTGGCAGTACGAGACTGTTTTTAATCGTTGAGAATGATTAATTTACCCTTCGCAAAAGATTTTACATCTTAACTACGTTAACGCTGCTCCGAATGTTCGAGTTGCTCGCGTAACTCCATGACTTATAGGAGTTCAGGGGGATATTAGCAGTTTCGTGAAGATTTACGCGATTGGAGGCGAATTTGATCATTCTCTCTTGTTCGCGCGACCGATGTATTTTTTGGCTGGAAAAATTATGAATTGTAATGGAATTAAATTGACATTACGTATTAGAACGTTTCTGAATTAAAATTATAAAAAAAGATGTACAAATGTTACGTGTTTTAATTTCGAGAACTGTATTTGAATTTTATTGTGTTTGAATTGAATTTTGAAGAAAGCTCTAGTTGAATTACTTTGTCATTCAACTATAATGTAATTGATTTTCTATTTAATTGAACTACAATGTAGTTGAATTGTTATGTAACTGAACTACAATGTATTTAAATTCCAATGAATTACTACATAATTACATTACTGTGAATTACTATTGATTTACTATGTAATTGAATTACTATGAATTACTATTGAATTACAATGTAATTAAATTACTAAGGATTACTATTAAATTATTAAATTATCATAATAATATTATGATGATTATAATAATTATAATCAAGTTACTATGAATTATTATTGAATTACTATGTAAACGAACTATTATTTTATTGAATTACAATGCAATTCAATTACTATATAATAGAACTACAATGTTGTTGAATTACTATTTAATTAAATCACTATGTAATCGAATTACAATATAAGTGAATTACTATATAATTAAATTAATACGATATAACCGAACTACAATACAACTGAATTACTATGTAACCTAACTACAATACAATCGAATTACTATATAACTAAAAAGCAACGAAATTAAATTGAAAAATTGAATGGCAATATAATTCAATGAAATCTAATGAAATTTAATGCAATCTAATTTATCGTTGAGAAATATTCATTCCGATTCTTCATAACATTTATTAACAAGAGTTATTAATAAATTATCATGCGAAATATTAGATTTCTCTAAACGCAAAGAATTGAATTGCATCGAAGGCCTACAGCAACAAAGACTCGATTCGAGCTCGCCGTCAGCATCTTAACGACGATTCTATCAGAAATTTCAATCGTCCCTAACGACCCGCAACATTTAACCGCAAAGATTGATCAGAGGACGAAATTAGCCACCTTACCTCTAACAGAAGAGGTCCTAGTTACTGGGAAGCTTGCTGCAGATGCTCTGTAACGTTCCTACGGACAGAACACAGCCAAGGTCTGCTTTATCGGACACCAACACTAGCTCAAGGACAACCCCGTCTATCCTGTAATTACACCGTCGTCTAGTATACGCGATGAGGGTGAATGCTTGCCGAACGTCAAACATACGTCCGCAGGGTCTGAACAATACTGCAAAACTGATCCGCGCGTTGCTCGATGCACGAACCAAGTACTATAGCTTGCGTTAGATTCTCCTCGATTACGCGTGATTTAAAAAATAATGATGCCAGTTACATCCTCGTCAATTACACGTGATTTGAAAAATAATTAAATTGACGCTTAGAGTAACATTCTACAGTTCTTTATCTATATAAAGTGATCGACTATTTGGCTAAATAAATAATAATAAAGTAAACGCGTAGGTAAATGACGCTTGGTTCCCTCTAATTAAAATAGATGCTATCCTTTCTTCTGTTAAAGATATTCGTGTCGTTTTTCTATGTAGCTTTAATTAATAATATAAAATAGATGCTTTTAATATTAGTAATATAGAATATTTTTTATCGCTATGTATGAACATATCATATACACGTGACTTAAAAAATAATTAAATTGATTCATGGGGTAGCGTTTACAGTTGTTGATTTATATATTTCTAAATAGATAGATAAATAATTAATAAATATGAAATAACGTCTTTTTAACTTAATATTATTCATGACATTATTCACTTAATATTCAGTTGCATTGCAATTTAATTTCGTTGTATTTTAGTTATATAATAATTCAATTTTACGATTTAATTGCGTTTTGAATTTTAGTTACATAGCAATTCAATTATATAATTATATAAATGAAATTGAATTGCTATGTAACTAGAATACAACGAGATAAAATTGTAAAATAGAATTAAAATAGAGAAGATATCGATAGCTCAATATCTGTTAATATATTCAAAAATATAAGTAGCATTTTTATATCCATTTTAACATTCTGTCTTCTTTTTATTTTATTTTTTCTACTACTGTTTTAACAACAGTTCAACTATTAACTAAATTTAAAACAAGAATTAATATATAAATATACTGTTTATATAAAGGGTGTCCCAAAAGTCACGCAAGAAGTAATTTGGATAGAAAACACAGATTTATAATTAAAAATTCTAAATTTTTTATTGATTTATATAGTATACAGTATAGGGTTATGTATGGAATAGCATATCGGGTAAATGGCCTCCAAGACTTTGCTGACACATACGCACTCTTTTGTTGAAATTTTCTATGATTGTTTTGCATAGATGTGGCTGAATTTCGTTGATACAGCGCTCAATTTCTTCCTTCAAGGCGTGGGTGGTCGTGGGCTTGTTGACATAAACCTTAGACTTTAAAAAACCCCAAAGAAAAAAATCTAACGGCGTTAAATCGCATGATCTGGGCGGCCAATTCTGATCACCAAAACGGGAAATTACACGACCAGGAAATGACTCATGCAGTAATTGAATTGTTTCTCGGGCTGTATGGCATGTGGCACCGTCTTGTTGAAACCACATGCCGTCCACATCCATATCTTGCAATTTTGGCATAAAAAACTGGATTATCATGTCGCGATAGCGAGCACCATTAACCGTTATTGCCTGACCAGCTGCACTTTCGAAGAAGAATGGTCCGATGATGCCTCCGACCCAAAATCTGCACCAAACAGTTACACGTTATGGATGCATTTGTTTTTCAACAATCACTTGTGGATTTTCTGAACCCCAAATGCGACAATT
Source organism: Augochlora pura (assembly GCF_028453695.1). Classification (NCBI taxonomy): domain Eukaryota; kingdom Metazoa; phylum Arthropoda; class Insecta; order Hymenoptera; family Halictidae; genus Augochlora; species Augochlora pura. The sequence continues at coordinate 9,567,447 of NC_135776.1, read as the reverse complement.
TTGTCGATTAACAAAGCCATCAAGATGAAAATGAGCCTCATGTTGTTGCGAACTGTTGCTGCGAAACTTTCATTATTTGAAAAATATTGCTCAACAATAAAAATGATTTGTTCTTTTGTGTAGCGCTCCATCTTTAATAACCCTGAACTGTCAGCTGTCATTCTGTATTTTTTTTTTGGTTGGCAACACTTTACCGCACAAATGGCGCCAAATTCAAATCTTGCGTGACTTTTGGGACACCCTTTATATATATATATATATATATATAAACTATATATTATATATTATCTATATAACTGTTTAAATTTCATATTATTTACTGTCTCTTATACAAGAATATATATATAATAACAAAAATATGTACTTATTAAAATATCAAAGTTTACTCCAATATTAACTTTATGCAACACGTCTCAGTAAGTACAAAATTCGCATAAATAAATTCCCACTATAAGATAATTTTCGAAAATTACAAAAATGTTTAAGATAATCGGAATTATTGCTGAGCGTATACAGAAGGTCTCGCGTTTATTTTGCATTGCAGTGCAGATATTTTAACGGGGTTCCATGCGAAATGCGATCCGAGTGTTGCAGCTGTCACACGGAAAACGTAAGCGCGAGCAGACATACGTCGTCGTCGTCGTTCAGATCGGAAACAAATTCAGCGAGAAAGTCGGGTCGAACGGACTGGTGTGCACATGTACGAAATTTGTTCTCGTCCGCGGATGCACCGAGGGACGGGCAAAAAATTAACTTTATTCGGATCCCAGCTACTCGAATTTTATGATGGCAATCTTGACGCATACAATTCCAATCCGTTTCGTCATGGGACGCGAATCGATCTCCCTGTCACAAGTGGGCCAATCTTTTTAATATTCACCCCCCACTCCTCTCTACCCGTATTAAATTCATCTCTGTAGAAATGACTAAATTCATCGGAGAGTTCGACAGTTTCTACGATTAAACCTTTCCTATCGAGTACCGATTCTAAAGAGTCGCTAAAAACGATCATGCCCGCGTTTCGAAATAATTTTTATCAACTTTACTTACATTTAGAAAATTGTTAAAAGCTATTAAACTGTTAAGCGAGTCGCAAAATTTGATTCCATAATGTATAGAAAATGCTCCAGGTTATATAAAATGAAAACGCTATAAGTTTGAACAAAGAAGTTGAAATGGCAACGAGTGCAAAGGGTTAACCCCTTGCCGTACCATTTCCTTTGCAATTATTATGATTAGAATTTTTTCGTTCGCATAAATTTCTTAGAAGAAAAACGAATTTGATACGTATATATAACGTATATAACGAATGTTTAAATAACGGTGACAAGGGAATAAAATTTGATTCCTACTTAAAGGAACGAAATAACAATCATACTTAACCTCTTTCACTGTTACTCCTTTCACGCTGCGTCGATTAGCACTAATTTGTCTTAACTATCTTTACTATTTAGTAAATCTTGCATGGGATCTTTGTCACTAGTCTCACTCGTTATTATAGTGTGCAAGGGGTTAATAGGATATTAATAGAGATCTCCGTCACGAGTCTGACTCGTCAAAGTACGGTAAAGGCTTAAGAGCACGCTGCAGATGTCTGCCGCGAACACCACGACGATTGAACACGACATAGAGCTAAGAGCACCGTGCAAACTTAACGCTTTGCACTCGAGCGATGACTATGCGGCGCTATTAAAATTGTTGTAACACGTTCCAGAATTATTTTTACAAGATAACGCCAAAGCTTAGATTTATATAATTGTTGAAAGCGTAACTGTTAAATGGGTCACGCGATTCAATTTCATACGCAGAGATTGAATTTTGTTCTATAAAATGAAAATATCAAAAGCCAGAAAATTATTTTAGACTTGCAGTTGAAATGGCTTTAAGTGCAAAGGATTAATATTACTGATAAAATTATTCACTTAATATTCAGTTACACTACAATTCAATTTTACAACTTAATTTTGTTATATTTTAGTTACATGATGTAGAATGTCTCGAATGCAAAGTCTATATCAAAGTCATTAATTATGAACTTGACTTTTAACAATCTTTAACAAGTCTTTCAAACCATTCGTAAGCCATTCGAACGTCTTAAAGACGTCCGTTTCATGTTTGAACTACTCATGCAACGCGACACATGCACGCGAGCCGAACAATCCGCGTGTTTCTAATTCGGTGTAGTGAGACATACCTTTTACATTCCTGTTGCATCCTTCATTCTCATTTCAGGCAACAACCCGTTGCAATTTCTACCCCACTCCTGTGTCCGGCCATTCGCGCCGCCACTGTCACTGAGCGCTCGCCCTACCCTCGCGTTCCGTCGCCCGGTGCATCCACCTACCCTTTCCGCCCTTTCATCCCCTGTTCGTCATTCTAGCGACCGGCTGGCGTGACCAACTTCACTCGCGCGTCCTCGACGTGGCCGTCCTCTCTCACTGCTTATTAATGGGACGAGACTTGTTGCACTCGCGTATCGTTCCGCGACATCGACTTTTTTTCAAGATCGGGCAAAGTGAAAAGAAGAATAGGGTCGAAAGTGGCTATTTTCGAGATGACGCCGAACAAAACATGCCGGCTACCTTTCTACCTGTTAACTCTTTCGTGCTCGCTTGAAAACTGTCCCACCTTTCGCTTAGCTTTTCGCGTATGATAGGGTGCATTTTTTAGTTGAAATATTAGGTTGGGGAGAAAGAAATCCTTTATTTTTACGTGAACTTCAAGACTTTATTTAACATGTTTCCGATTATTCGATTTAGGTGAAATATGCACCGTTATGTTCTATAATTTATTGCCATTTTAAAGGTACCTTCATAATGCCTCTCTCGTAGAAAACATGGCCCCTATTAACGAAAAACTCTTGTAATCGACTTTCACAATCTTCTCTCGATGCCAATTTCTTATCACTGAGGAAGTTTTACAATGCAAGATAAAAATGGTAATCGCTTGGTGCCAGGTCTGGACTATATGGTGGATGCATCAAAACGTCCCAGCCAAGCTCCTGAATTTTCTGACGAGTCATAGACATGTGTGGCCTGGCGTTGTCTTGATGGCACACAACACCTCTCCTGTCGTCCAATTCTGGCCGTTTCTGGTCAATCGCTAGCTTCAAACGGTCTAGTTGTTGACAGTAGAGATCCGAATTTAGTGTTTGACCATATGGAAGCAACTCATAATATATGATTCTTGGCTGTTAGTCTTGGTTTGGCCACCGTCTGACCTGCTTCACCAGGCTTGGACTATGAACGTTTTCGCACAATGTTATCGTATGTGATCCATTTCTCATCCCCAGTTACCATACGTTCAAGGAATGGATCGGTCTCATTCCATTTAGCCAAGACATCACAGATAGAAATTCGAACCATCATGTTTTTTTCGTGTTAATTGATATGGCACACAAACTTCGATCTTCTTTTTAAATCCAACTTTGTGCAAATGGTTTAAAACCGTGTCATGGTCGATCTTTAGCTCCCCGGCGATGCTACGACTGCTGACATGTCGGTCAACTTCGATTATTTCTGTGATTTTGTCAACATTTTCTACGACAGGCCTACCTGTACGAGGCGCGTCTTTAACATCAAAAATACCTGAACGGAATCGGTGAAACCAAAATTGCGCGTAATTGGTTGGTACAGTATCGGGACCAGAAACACCATTCACAATTTCAACCGTTTGGCTTGCATTTTCACCTTTATCAAAGAAAATGTTGACTTCCATTTTTAACACCCTGTAGCTCGCAACTGAATGGACCAAACAAAAAACAGAAAAATAATGTTTGTAGCGCGAAATGTCACCTTTCCAACGAGCATAAATCTGAAATTGTTTGACCGATACTTTAACAGATATCGATCACTACAGCCGTTTACCGAAAAAATAATGGATTTCTTTTTCCCCAACCTAATATATTATTTACGATTCGAAAAGTTGAAGTTTATTATTGTTGTAACAATAAGCGTGTAAACCCATTCTATACCCTTGCACAATAGGAGTCGCCGGACTTTGGTCACCTAGATCCGATGCAGTTTCTAGGCCGAAAGGGTGTAAAGTATGACCGATGTTTTTGGTGACGCAATATTTTGGCAAAAACGACACACAGGTGAGCCTAATCTGTGTCTCATGGAAAATGTTTGTGATAGTGCATAACAGTTTGTTGAAAGGGACGGAAGAGTTTTTCTGGAAGTCGAGAAATAAAGAAGTCTAAGAGTTGTCGAGTAATCGTGTTCCCAGTTTCGGTATTTTTTTTTTGTTAATTATTCTAGTCTATAGTTTTCTAATTTAAACGAACTTAATGTTAAATATATTCCTGAATTAATGGCACAATAAGTAAATAAAACGATACTCTGAAACATCAAGAACGCAAGAAAACAAATATATTTTAGTAGAACTTTTGTTTCGCTTTTACTAGAGAGTATTAATTTAATTTAATAATAATTTGCAATTCAGTTCGACTCGAATCGATTTAATTTAATTTAAATCAGTTTAATTCCAATCAAATTGTTTCAATTCGATTCTATTCTATTCAATTCTATTTAATTTTATTTAACTCTACCCGTTACTATTTAATTCTATTTCATTTTATGCAACTCTACTCATTTTCATTTAATTCTATTAAATTCCATTTAATTCCATTTAATTGTGTTTAATTGAAATTAATTTTATTTAACTCTTCTCATTTCTATTCAATTCTAATTAATACCATTTTATTCTTTTTATTATAACCTCCTATGTGCCGAATATATTTCTTAAATATATATCTACAAGCAATTTGTAAGGTATTTGATATTTCAGGTTGATAATGCTGCAAATCATCATGAATATTATTATCGGTTATCTCAGAGACCTTATATAATCAAGAGGTATGCACTATTTTGTAAAAATCTAAAATAGTTTGGTGAAATGTTGATATATTACTATGTAACCTGTAAGTTACATGGGCCCATAGAGGGTTAATTTTAAAACTGAATCAAATTATATTACATTACATATATTAATCTGTACAAATAGAAATTTGCACAAAGATCATGCGCAATTTAATAATAACTTACTCTAAGCTCGTCGAATACTATCTTTAATCATTCCATTTGGCGTCATCTTTTTCAGTACATGAGCAAGTAACATATTTGAAGACTTGTCTCAATAATCTGATAAGTTCGTTACTTGTGTTAACGTTTCCGACGCAGGTGTAAGGAAACGGGCCGGTGCAGAAGTCAATACATATTCTCCAGCAGCACGTGTACACAAAATGAGAAAGAGTGCAACAAGACCCAGTCGGACGAAAACTCTTTCTCGCCCACTAATGTAATTGAATCGACACCGAAGTAGGAAAGAGAGAGAGAGAAGAATACGTATACTCTTCTCGTGCTTAGAGATATGTCAACGGGTCTCGAAGAGTACTCTAACAGAAAATTCAAGGGGAAATGTGGATTCATCGTTGCTGCTTCGCCGAAGTTTTACTCGCGAAACTCTACGATAAGAGGTTAAATATAATGAAATATAATATAATATTAATATAATATTAATAATATATTATAACATTATTATAATAATATTATTATAATAATATATCAATTATTTTCTGTAATATACAAACGACGAATTTTCGTCATTTCGTTATTGATGATTATTTGCGAAATCTCGAATTTTCGTCATGCGGACGGATACGTGTTAACTACGTTACCGCTGCTCCGAATGTTCGAAACTCGCGTGACCCCATGATTTATAGGAGTCGAGGAGATATTCGATTTTCGTAAAGTTTGTTCGATGTACTATGTGGCTAGTATAAATCATAATTAAAGTTCCAGTATAATTACGAAATATTAAGTAATTAGATTAGTGAAATTATCAAATACGATAGAATTAAATTAGAATTACGAGTTAAGGTGTCACTGAATTAAAATGATAGAAAAAGATGTAAAAATGTTACTGCGTTTTGATGTTAAGAATTATATTTTGATCGAGTTAATGTTTGAAAAGTGCCTTCTGATACGGTTTTGATGAAACCAGTAAAATAATCAGCTGCCGCGGCATCGAACGGAGTGTTAATGAGGCATTGAGAATTGGTTCTACCACCGAATTACCAATTACGTGCTCGGCCGGAGCCGTTGGTTAAAAAAAAAGAAGCATCTCCTCGCGGAGAAAAACACGTAAACCCAGCCGGATCATAAATATTAATGGAATAAGGGAGGTAAACGCAGAGCAAACATTCAATCAAAGTTTTTTATTCCCCCTTTATTTGCCGACAAAAAAAAAGAGAGGATGGGCAAAAAATCGGTTCGCGTCAAGGACCACTCGAGAGGGAACAACGCTAACGACTCGAGCAACCTGTCCGAAATAAAATTGCTCTCGAGGTTCGGGCCTTTGTGAAAGCCCGGGCGGCCGAGCGGTGTCTAAATGTTTGGAAATTTTATATACTATCACTCCTCCTCCGGCGCCTCTGTTTAAACTTTTTATCGCGGAGAAGAAAAGCTTGAAAGCGCTGAGGAGAAAGGTAACTAACCCCGTCAGGAAGGTCGAAAGCGCTTTAATCCTCCGCAAACGACTGGTCGAACGATTAATGGTCGGATTCTAAGAACAACTTTCGAGTTTTTAGCTTCCTTTCCCTCTCTCTCTCTCTTCTTTTCTTCTCGCGATCTTCAGTTATCTTCTCACCTTTCGTCGTTGTACTTTGTTCACAGTCGTTTCCTAACCAAATTTCGATGAAAAACGAAAACGCGACACAGTATGATATTTAACGATGTAATTTGATGTGATATTTTTAGACACGGGATGGCGATTTTCAAAATGGCGTAAGTCATGCAACGAAGATAATCGAGATAGTATTAATGAGGAAATTTCTGTTAGATAGTTGTAAAGAAACCATGGAGAAATATTAGTGAAAGCCAGTCTGCCTTTTAATATTCAACTCCTAGTGAAATTTTTCAGATCGAAATATATAAATATAGAAGAATATAAAGAATATAAAGATATAAATATCTAATAATCTGAAAACGGGGGATACTTGGGATCATTTGAAGTAACTTTTTCCTGTGTAAAAATTTTCTACAGGGCGTCGTTAACGAATTATTAATGAAAAACAATGACCAATGAGAGGCGAGAAAAATAGGCGCGACATTCTGAATAAGTGAATCTATATATAGTAATAAATAGATAAATAAATATATTACATACAGTAATAAATAGGTAAATAAATGTACTAGATATAGTAATAAATAGATAAATAAATATACAATATACAGTAATAGAGTACTATGAATTATTTTGTCATTTTTGCTACCAATTTCAGTGAATCAAAATAAAAATAAAAATGAGTTTCGTAAATACAGTTTAAAAAATTAAAAGTTTTAACGTTACAACAATCATTGTATTTACGACAAAATAATGTTACATCCATCTGCAATCCATTGATAATAGTTTTCTATTATTATCTTCGCTTGATATTAAATAATTGTTTAAACAATAATCATTTTGCGAGAGTGCTACTTTCAGGAGTACTTCCGATTGATTTGAAAGATTCTCGGTCATAATTAGGACAAAGATAACGCGAGAATTACTGTTGAGTATAAAAAGGGACTTGGTTCTTTGGAACGGTTCCAAGATCGTAGTTATTATTCCGTGCATACAGAAACAGAAGGATTAGCAACTGCTACTTGCTAATTGCTTGCTCTATATATATGTATATAGGAACGCTGCATTTACTCTTTAAAAAATGTGGCCGGTGCCAAGACCGTTTTCGATAAGCCGTTTCGACCGTAAAGCAAGCGATTAATTACGATAAGAGGAGGCTTGATGCAACTAATAACAGAGTCTGAGAATATGACAACAGTTTCTTTCTCTTTTTAGAAACTGTCTTTTTGTTTCCTTTTATAGTGGGTGGCCCATTTACATTGATCAAATATTCTAGAAATCGTCGACGACACTAAAAAATGTTTCAAACAAAATTCAAATAATTTTAGGAGGACGTGCTAATTTATAATAATAATATCTTTCAAGAAGAGCGCGTCCAGAACATATGAAGGATAATTTTATTTTTTTTCAATGAGATCATATATTTTTTATAATGCTAGTCGATTCAACTCATCATTCTCTTTGTAAAAGTACTAGGGTATTTTTCTTAAAAAATCATTGATTTGAAAAATAATTGAATTTTAGTATCTTTTAGAGACAGTGTAAATTTTCCAGGCTGAACGGAGTGTTTTTTAATACTAACTTTAGATAGGTTAGTTTTTGTTATTTTTTACTTAACCCTTTGCACTCGAGACCATTTTATTTCTAAATCCACAATAGTTTTTCTGACTTACAATATTTCTAACTTATATGATTTAGTCCATTTAATGTATATAAAATTGATTCTCCTAACCTTTACAGCAGTTGCAATTTCAGTAGTCTTTCAAATATATAAGATAGAAATGATTTTAAAACGCGATATAACAATTTTCAATTGTGCCTCAGAGTCACCAGACGAGTGCAAAGAGCTATAAATGGATATGAAATATAGTATAATATAATGTAATATTGTATAGTATTGCATAGAATAGTATAGTATAGTATAGCATAGCACATAGCACAGCATAGCATACTATAGCATAGTATAGCATAGCTGGTATAGCAGGGTGTAGCCGACCATGCCATAGCATAGCATAGTATAGTATAGTATAATATAATAAATATTAATACCCTATACTTGATAATACATAAACTGCAATTATGGCCAGATATTTTGGAAATATAGCACTGCGCGACATGCGTTGCACGATATATCAATGCAAGGGATTACTCAGTGCGTTGAAAAGCGAAGAAATTTCCGTTCGGAATGAACTGGCCGATATTCTACGAATGCAGTCGTGCAAACAGATACGCGAGACGATCGAGATAGATGGAGGATTATGAGGGTCAATCGTATTTTACGAGCACGTTTCGCTATGGGATCGCATTGGGACCCGGTTTTACGAGAGTAACTGCCGAATGGATCCAATGATTTCAAGTGGAACCTTTATCAAGCATTCTAATTGTAAATGCATGGTTTAGTAGACAATTTTACACAATCTCTTTATCAATTACATCTTCGTTATCAATCATATATATCTACTACATATGTATCTACATGTATACAATAGAGTGAACCTTATCTTTCGATCATCGAATTTTTATCGAGGCATCTCCAAGAATTATGCCATTAAATAAACAAATCACCTATGCGATCGAAGGTGAATTTTTCAATTCTTATAAATCATTACTAGTCATCATTACGTATTGTCACGACACATTTTTATACATTTCTGAATTTTCACAATCTATGGAAATATAACAAAATCCGATTGCGTTAAAAAAATGCATGATACTAAAATTTCAAAACTTGAGTTGGGATAAAAGAGATACATTGTCAGAAGCTAGACAGTTAAATAAGGAAATGTTTAGAGTGTTGAGAGTGACTGTTCAATATTTAAATCGAAAGGGTGTACGAGACTTCTACGACTGACTGTACGCTGCTCGAATCAGCTCCGGGTTGATCTTGAAAGTTCTTATTAACATTGCAGAAACGCGGCGCGTCTATCGCGACTTGGCTCGCGAAGATAATTGAATCGAGAATTCGTGAGCCTGTTTCTCTCCTCGGGGAAAGCAGTCTATTAATTGTGATTCCGCGATGAGCAGCGTCTCCGAGCGAGCACGCATTTGGTTAGGATGATATGTCAGTGAATACGTGACTGGAGGCACGCGTGTGTGCATTTAGCTATATTTCTAGCACTTGCTGACATCGGTGTACACCGATTTCTGTAGGCATCTATCTACAGCCCTCGCGAAAAGTGTTGGGACACCTGCTGATTTAACATCGACTACGATCATTTACACAACATACTCTATTCTTTTTAAGTAGTATGCATACAACAATGGTCAGACGACAATCTACCAGTTAACAGTTTGATTTCGATATTTGGTAATAATATTCTAATATATTTATCCAAGAATAAATTTATCAAGTAGTAACGCTGACATATTCATTGTATTATTAAATTATTATATTTGCCATATATTTATTACATTGTATCGTATTTGTTGTAACTTTACTTTCTGCAGTTAAATATCGAATTACCGATGCATAACTAAAACGAAGTTATTCTATAGAAATATATCTGGCAATTGGAGCGGATATTTTATATTTTGCATAAAAATCCACAGTAGTATTTTCCCGTAATTTTCATTTAAAAAAGAAAAAGAATTTCACTCGCTCTTTTTCAACAGACTTTTAAATATAGTGTTTTACACTGTGTCGTTTCGATTCCGTAGTCACAATAAAAAAATGTTTCGCATCAAGGTAGAGCCATTAAATCATCGAAGCGATCGACCGATTGGTTGCAATTCGTTGATGCGTTGGTGAATTAGGTTCCTATCAAGAACAAACGAGTTCGCAGAAGATGTGATCGAGCAAATAATAGCCAATATTATCGAATGATGCAGTCGAGCTATAACTAGCCTTATTAAATAGGTGACCCTAGTAAGAGTAAGACAATGATACCCTAACGACAGTAAAACAATAAATCGTTTACCGTGCTTATATGGTATTGCTTGGGTATACTAGTTTAAATTATTAAAGTGCCCTATAAGTTTTTCCCTGAGATATAGAAGAAGGTAATGGAGCAGAACAGTTCATATATAACATAATAAATCAACGTTAATCAATAAATATCGTCCAAATGATTTGGCATTAAGAAAAGGAAGAAACTTATGGAAAATATAATAATGAGTTATGTCAAGATTATACTAGGATGTACTAGGTTATACTAAATTATATTAAGGTATACTATAGTAAAGTAGACTGCACTATATTGCATATATTACTTGGATTCAAAATGATACTGTCTTTTAGACAATGATCTTCGATTAAGAAGTAAAAGACTTTTTGAAAGAATACTGATTCTACGATTCGAAAATAAAAAATATAGGAATACCACGAATGAAAGCAGGATGATCTTGATATTGAAATATTAAGTGACAGCGTGGCGTATACACTAAATGATCGTTTAAGATAAAAGAGAACTTATTATCGTTGAAATCGGATAATAAAAATTCTATTATCAATATAAAAAAACTTAAGAAGTAATACAAAAAAATGTAGAATTTCTTTAAAACAAAAAGAAGTGCAAAAATCGCTCATTTTTAGAAGATACCTAAAATTAGCTATTCACTAGATATTGCACAGTGATTTATGTGACATTGATCTTATTAAGACAGTCATAAAAACCTAATCTTTTCTGACATACAAAACTGTTCAATTACCAATAAAAACTTCAACATATAGCTAATAACAATCTATTCTCTTACGAGAATATTATTCAGAGACTTAAATAACGATTCGAGGACGATCATTTTAAGGAGCATGCTTCTTAAACGTTCATTCACTGGACCGATCACCCTAGATATCGATTCGAAGGGGTTGACCTTTCGATAAAATGTCGCCGCATAAATCCATCGACCCGCACTGCCGTGCGCTGAAGTCAACAGTCTCGTAGACGAAGAGATCTGCACGATAAAACGAAGTCTTATCAGCTAAGCGAAGATAATAAAATGTGACTAAAAATTCGAGGTTAAAAGTTCTGCTAATTCTGATGTAGCGGCCATCAGCACGTATAATACAATTAGGAACATTTGGCGTACAAATGATCGGGCTAATTTATAGAAACAATTTACTGTAAACAGCGTTCTTTCAAGACCTTCACTCCCGGTGATTTTTAGGAGTAATTCACAGGGAGAAATCACTCCCATAAAAGGAAATAACCCTGGAAAGCGGTAAACGAGCCTGAATCGAAATGTTAGCCATAGCTAGCAATAGCTAGCTTGTAAGCTCACTTGTGACGCATTCCGCAAGTAGCATCTTTTCGGACCTGCCGAACCGCCACGATAATATCACCCTCGGCGCCGCATCGTCGCGCTACCCGAACCTGCGGACCTATCGCGACGAAACCCTTTTTTTTGCAGCAACCACCGCATCGGTATCTCAATCAGTGTCACAGTGTGGCGCCACTGAAACTATTCAGGCTCTTTTCAGCCTAGACAAGACCTAGCACTGAGAACCAGATCATTCCGCTCAACCAGGCACTTGAGCCCACATTAAGAACATCATAGGTTCCTTCACCGACACACGTCTTAACAATGAAAAATGTTCCTTTTCTCCACCAAAATTTGTCCTCAACCAATCACCAAAAAACCGAGGTGACGACAGACAGAACACATGACGTGACTAAACAATCTCGATTGAGAAACGAAATAAGTAACATCTGCAATCTCGAGTATCCGGATGCAGATTCTATCCATCGTGGATATCAGTCGGTAGCTACCTTAGTAAGTCTGGTTATAATAAACTAGTGACAGTTGATTCAGTTTATACTCATTTATCCAGTTAAATGACATTGCATATTAAGTATTTTTTGGTCAAGTACGATGCTAGTGTAGAGTCTATCGGTGAACATACAGTATCCTACAGCTTCGGGTATCGACTGCTGTAGATTATTATGCAATCCGGCTTGTGTATGGTAAATCGGGATAAATTAGTATGTCTGTCGTTTGTTTGTCAAAGTATGGTAAAAATCTGTATAAATATCCGAACGATGAATCAGAAAATTCCTATAGACGAAGTTCCCATTTGTTTAGTTTTCTATGATTATACGTTTCGAATGAAATTTTTCCTTTGAATCCAACAATGGATTCATTTACAGAGATATTCTGGGCGGGTACAAAGTGATTATTATCCGCTTGCAGTAATATCGAATGACGCTCGGCATAGAACGCGCCAGAACGAAATGCGACGTCGAGTCACACTCGACATAGGACCGCTAAAGGGTTAAGGGCCGCGGTAGAAAATACCGATTTTCCCTGAATGGCGGTGAACCGAATAATTTTGAACGTTCATGATAATACTTGTGTATTTAGAGTGAGAACTTGTCCACTGCATTTGATGTTCCGGTTCAATGATAATACTTATATCTGTGCCTTGTCTGTTTTAGAAATAAAGTGGGGCGGGAAGGGTCAACGTTAAACCGTCTACGGAGTAACAAGCGAGAAGCGCGTCTCGAACAAAAACTGAAGCAATCCTGCATAAAATAGCACATCAGGAGTTATGTTAAGTTATTTTCCGTAACCCGACATACCATTTCCACGCTGGTATTATTCGAAACAGGAAGATGGATTTTCGCGCTCGCGTGGCGCGAACGGAAACGATGGCGTTCGCACACGACCAAGAACAAAGCTATGAGGCTCGCTTTGCGCGCGTACGAGAGATTTCTATGCCCCAAAAATCTATTCCACAGAAATGTGCGCGCATCGTTGTCATCGGCGACGGCTGCCGTGCACTCTTGTAAACGATGAAATCGACGATGCGCAATGCAGCGTTATGCACACTGCAGTATCCTCGTTCGATCCTGAGAGACATTAGAGAAGCGCTTTTCGTTACTCGAAACGAGAACTAGGAATCAATTAACCATGGGATACACGGTTGATTAATCGCGATTTTTTAAGGCAGGATTACGTGAAAACGGGGCACTAGCCCATGGCGTAAGACTTCTGGGTGTGCCCAGACCCGTACACAGGAGACTTTTACTGATTGTTTTGAAAAAAATATAAATGTAATTGCTTATTTGTAAGTAAATGAACTTATAAGCAATTCATATTGATTTGTTCAAATTATAAATCAACTTCGTCATAGTTGTTCATTCCATCAAGATATTTTTTACTACAATGACATTTTTGCAGGTATAGAGTTTAAATATACGACTACGCAAAGACAAATCATTTTATCACTCACATTATTTGTCACTTTTTCTGTTATTTAACGTGATACTGTGATAAAATGATTTTTCTCCATCGAGTCGTATATTTTAAACGGTATATGTATATGTAAAACTGTCAGCGACATTGAAATTTCTTCATTTTACTTTTAAAAAATGATACTTCGAAGTGTACATATTTAATAGAAATAAAAGCGCAAGTATTTCACTGTATTTGACCGAACTCAAGTAGAACTGAAGTTATAATTTAGCAATATTGAAATTAATTTTTGGAACTAATATATATATATAGTCCGTTATAATTTCAACAATTATTTAATAACATCGTAATAATATTCTTTACTCGGAGAGATAATAATTTAGTATTACATATTTCAAGCATCGTATCGGACTCGAACATAATTTACACGTATTGTTGAAACCCTCCGAGTCGCCACGAAAACATTAAACGGATTAATACAGGTAAATATCGCGAATACGTAAGTACACGGTAAATACAACATTTCTTTTTCTTCTAAGAAATTAGTACGATCGAAACAATTCTAATCACGACAATCGCAAAGAAAATGTTACGGCAAGGGGTTAAATTTCTCTGACACGTTCGCGTATCGCTGTTATTTAGAACCCGTATCTCCGTCACACCAGAGAACACACCGAGATACCGGTCGTTCCTCCCTGGTGGTTGAAAAATTGTTCTCGCGATCCTAATCGCGGTCGTTAGGTTGATTTAGGTGATCACGGAATTACCGTGACGATTCGAGCGGCGGATAAATAAGGCCACCTGGTCGTCCGTGATTTCCATTCGAAGAAAAGCAACCGCGCTGGCAAATTCCTGCGGCGAAAAAGGGAGCGAGGAACAGCCAGCGTTAGAAGTAACAGTGCGAGAGCGAGAATCGGGGGGGAAGGCGGGGGGTGGCGAAGAGAAGGATGGGTGGATGTGGAAGAGAGCCATAAAAGCAATTTATCGTAAATTCAATAAGACACCGGGAGAGACCAATCTAGTCTAACGGTACGAGCGTTAATTTAAACCGGCGGGGACAATTTGATTTTACCTGGCGCAGAAAGCACGCCGCTGGCAGAATTGCCTGGACTTATCTCGCCGATTGTCCGATGACGAACTCGCCTGTCCACCGAAAAATTCCTTATCCGCCGCGACTCTCGCGACGATAAATCGCGAGATCGCGGAGCCACTTTCTCCGCGACGCCGGGTCTGAAGAGTTCAGCTTGCGAAGCGTCCCGGTCATATCGAAAAGTGAAAAGTTCTCGAGTGATCCGAAACAAACTAGCAACAACAAGTTTCCTGATCTATTCTGGGATATAGTTCGCGGGTTAACTGCCACAACGGTTACCATAAAAGACGCATAAAGTCGGGACTAGAATTTCTTGCATTGTCTAACGCCGACGCACTGGCAGCTTGGTCGTCAGCGATGATACGAGTACGTGGATTTCTTGTGAGTGAGGGTAGAAAGTATTCTTAGAGCTTTTAAAATGAAATAATTTTTGATACTTGTTTAATATAGTAGGTTGTAGAATTTTGTAATTTACCTTTTATACTCGATTGACGAGTCTGAAGTATTAATCGCGATAATTACAATGTATGATGTTTTAATCAAAGTTTGCTTCTTGGAGAAATGTTCAAAGTATGACTATATATACACTTAATTTTATATGTATAAGTTGTATGTAGCATATAAATATAAATGATAAAAGTGAATTGAATAAAGTTGAAAATAGATCGAATAAAGATCAAATAAAAATTGAATAAAGATCGAGTAAAGATTGAATAATAATTGAATAAATAAATCCTATATAATAAAATATTATAAGAGTTTCGATTATTTACGAAATGACACTATTTTTCACTTAAATTATCGGTCTCATAAATATTGTTATACAGTGAGGATAGAAAGTCTTCGCGCGTACACCATTTAAAACGTAATAACTCTTGCTAAATGACTACCACATGTATATTCTAAAAATTCCTTTATTCTCGATTGGTAATTTTGAGACACCGCTCAAGATCAGTATAATACAATATTCTAATCAAATTCTTACACCATCTAGTTTATTTATTTTAAAAACCTGCTCAAAGTATAACTATTATATAATATTACATAAATTGTACATAAAAATTATAAACGACAGAAATAAAGTGAATAACAGAATAGAATAAATAAATTGTATATAATAAAATATTATGGAAGCCTCGATTATTTACAAAATAGTAACATTTTTCACTTAAATTATCGTTTTCATAGATACTGTTTCATCCTTAACAAAAGATTAAGAATAAAATGAGTAAATTAGAACGATCTTACTTGCAATTAATTTTCATTTCGCACGGGATTAAGAAAATTGTGCCGTACAAATGACTGAGCGTGAATTGGGGTCACAGAAGGTGATTAAACTAGATGAATTTCTGTAAACGAAAGATTAACATCGGAGCTGAAGTGGTAATTACGGACCAATGATAGTACTCTCGGGCATTTAACATACTTCCAAGTTCATCCCATTAAGCAGTGCCGGTTGCCTGCACAAAACTAACTCGAAATTAACTCTTTGCACTCGAAGCCACTTCAACTGGAAATTTATAATCATTTTTCTGGCTTCTAGTATTTCCATTTTATATAACAAAATTCATTCAACCGAGAATGGATGTCTTTAATACGTTCAGAGTTTATTGAGAATGCTCCGTAAAAGACCTGCGAATGGCCTAAGGGACTTTTTTAATTTGTTTAAATAAAGATGTCCATTAGTCGTCCACAATTTATGACTTTGACATAACCTCGACATTTGGAACGTTCTACATCATGTAACTAGAAAGATATTTCTTTACTTTAATGAAATTTTAATGTTAGTGATACTTTTACATGTATAGAGTTTAAATATACGTCTTCCTAAAGAAAAATTATTTTACTACACTCACATTTATCACTTTTTTCTATTATTTAATGTGAAACTGTGATAAAATGATTTTTCTTCACGAATCCGTACATTTAAAACTCTATATACGTAAAATTGTCGCTGACATTAAAATTTCATTAAAATTTTGGAACGTGTCACAACAATTTTAATGGCGCCGCAGAGTCGCCACTCGAGTGCAAAGGGTTAAATTATTACATACTTCTGCATACATGAACCGAACGATGGTTCATAAATAATTTAAAGTGACAATAATTTGTCTGCTATTCTGAGAAACGAGCGTTAGGCATTCGTAGTGATTTAACAGGAAGAAGTCTTCATTCGCAAATTACTCTTGAGCAATGAATGACGCGAGGTTCGGCAGAGGGGCGGTGGGTTGTGCAACTGTTCCATTGTCCAAAATATCCATCTAGGACGTGTCATGAAACATAATCCTCCCAGCAGCAGAAACGTATTGCTGGTAGTTGACTGGCGAGACGGTAAATTCGTTACTACATCTGAGGTTGCATGGTAGCCCGGAATACCTAGCTGAAACTCCTAAGGGTTAATTTTGCAAGGACGGTTCGCGGCTGCTCGTATAATCCGACTGCGAGCTAATTCGTTCTCTTGACAGATTTTAGCCTTCTGAATTCGATGCCTCGGCTTGATCAAATTTCCAATGGGAACGACAGCCACTCGGAAACCGGATCCGCGTATTTTTACCACGGATTCGTACCGATTTCTGAGCCCGTCGATCTAAAATTGGCTTCCGCGATAGCTGCCCGATATTTGCGCCTATCGATCCGGTTAATATTCTTATCGTGACTCTGGCTTTTCAACAATGTGCGTAATTTATGCTCGAGCACGATACGGAGCTTGAAATATGTCATTGTTACGTCGCAAAGTTGCAGCACGCGTTGCATAGTGAGGCAAGAATGACCAAAGGTTGACTAAATTATTGTCTCTCCGAGTTAAGAATATTGTTACGATGTTGTTAACTGTTTTGACGGGGGGTGATCGAGGGTTCGGCGTTGTTGTTCTCGATCTCTCTGCGATCGTGTGGATTATGCACGAAAAATTCGTCTTCACGATTATATAATAAATCTCAAAGCTACCCGGATATGCAGCTATCCTAAAAATTCCTGTACTATATTATAACAATCTATACTTAAAAATTCTCTTTCTAAAAGTCTACCCATTTAAGAACAATATCTATATATTTTATAATTTATATTACACTTTATGATTTAGAATTTACTTTATATTTTATTTTAGAATTTACTTTATATTTTACTTTATAATTTATATTATTTACTAATTCACTGGACCTCAACACATTATAAAATTATAATTGTACAAAAATTATTAAAAAATTGTTAAAAATTATAATGCGCTCTGTTGGACATTAATTATTCACTCGCCTTTATTCCTACGAAATAATATAGCATCTCCAGCCATCCGTTAATTTCATGATCCATATCAAAGAAACATGATTTCCCATTTGAAAAAAAATGTGGAACATCTAGAATGAAAAATCTTTGTATTTAGCTTAACTCCCGAGAAAATTAATATTGATTTTCTGCCGCGTGCGCTCGAGAAAAAACTGCAGTTGTTTAAACGAGTCCTGTCTTAGTAAATATGTACTTACTCCGTTTCTATTTAAATACAATTATTTAGTTTACAGATAGCTTGTAAGTAGCTTTCGTCACTTGAAATTGCTATCATCTGTAAAGCCATTGCAATTGCACGTTACGGTAATCGCGAATACGCCGACATAATTCTTGCTCTTGAGGCTCGTAATGGAAACTGCTTCTGCTGCCGTACGCGCGACGGCTTAAGTAAAGCAACGTATTATTGAAGCTAGGTTTGCTAAATCAATTTATATCTTGACATGAGACCGTTTGCGAATAGAAACATGTTTCCCAAATATGAAGAAATTCGTTCAGTTTATCCTCCATTTATTCGAAGAACAATTGTGAATAATTAACTTATTTTTATTTCTTGTTTTATTTTTGTAGGTATATTATTTAATCATATAGGTATATTATTTCTTAAACAGTTATATAGGCATATTATTTATAGGTGCATTATTGTTTAACCCTAGGACGATCCCGTGGAGATGACGGCGTCTCCACGATATTTTTAACCCCTTGTACTATCGCTCCTTTCATGCTGTGACGTTAGCATTTATTCGTCCTTAATAATATTCCTAATAGAACTAGACAATTTTTCTTTCCTTCATTGTCTTCATTTGCCTTTGATAACAAACAAATTTATTTTTATTTCGATGTAGAAGAAATTAATAATATTCATATTTAGTAAATCTTGCGTGGGATCTTTGTCACGAGTCTGACTCGTTATTATACTGCAAAGAGTTAAATAATTTGCAAACATATTGATAAATACTAAAACGTTGAGGTTTTTCCTTGTTCCCCTAACTCATGCTGTATTTAATGCTTTATGTTTTTGAAATAATAGATAATATTTTGATTACTGAGACTTGATTTGAGATGAAAAATAGAAGGGGGTACTTATACAGTTAATATGAAACATACAAATTACACGTACTGTATCCTACGTGTAATTTATAATATTTAAAATCAATCCCATTCTTGTAAATATCAACGAAAGAAAAGAAATTCTATTTTGTAACAAAATATTGTGGGTATGACTGTCACAAGAGATAGCAATCAAGAAGAATTCACCCTTAACTCCTTTTAGAAATCATTTCTAAAATCAATCCTCTATGAATAAATAAGCAAAACATTATTATTGATGTAATTAAATTATTACCGAGATCAAATAGATGAAAAATATTTGTATAAATCTCTATTTGTTATTGAAATCGGCGAGGATCACACTGTTATACGCGATCGTTAAAAAATGAGTCACAATTACACTAACACTTCCACATACGTCGAAACATTTTATAATTTTAACGATAATGCAACGATTTACACTAAACACTGTGCCAATCCTCCTCGCCTTTCTTAAATATTTTGTTGCCTTCTTGTTATATTTGAAACACACTGTAATACGAACTACACTCAACGACGACAGAAATACAACTACGTGTCTCGGAACATGTTTATTTACACTGCGCAGTCAACGTATTACAAGAAGGTTGTAGGCTTTCTGTACAATGCCGAATGTCAACCTTTGCCAGTAACAAGTTACTAAACGATTCTTTCTTAATTTCGGTTATTCAGACGAAGAGTGAAACCAATTACACCGACGATCGAGTACAGAACCTGACGCTTCAATTATTTTAGCTCGATCCGCTTCAAATACCATGGTATTCTTATCTGCTCACTCCTGATGCGTCCCGATTAACCATTGCATGTGTACAGTAAACATTTTCAGACGCAAGGGTGCCGCGACAAGGCCGGTATTGCATTCAACAATACCCGAGCCGCCCTCGACACTGCTCGACACTCGAGCAATTAAAAATTGTAATCGAGTCTCGCCGAGCGTATCAAAGGAAATTAGACACTTGACCGGGACGCTTCCGTTCGCGTCCCGTAACAAGGAAATCAGCCCGAGACCGTCCGATGCCAATTATCCTGATCTTCTCTTCGAACGCGCGCTACCTTATCCTTTCACTGGCACGAGCTATCTCCAAGTTGACTAACAAACAGCCTCTTATGAATAGGGAGTCACTGCAGCCGCCACGTCGGCTTATTGGAAATGCTGCGATCGTATCCCGAGTGGTGTAATCGAGAGCTTCTAGATCCCAAGAGTACTTTGGCAACACTCTGTTAACCCTTTACACTCGAAGCTATCTTCGCTGTAAATTTCGAATCATTTTTCTGGCTTTATAGAATTTTTACGTGACGAAACGCATTTTTGGTATATGAAGTTGATTCTTGGGAGGCATATCGACAGTTTTACAATTTTGTTAAGTTTTAATAGTATAAACATTATTTTGAAACGTGATAGGACAATTTTACTGGCGTATTAGAGTCTGAGTGTAAAGGTTTAGATGGAAGATTTATTTTTATCTTTTATCTTTTGCTTTTTGCTGCTGCTGGTGCTGTATAGCTTGATTTTGATTTTATAGGGTGAGAACACGTAATATGATACTGCAATAATAATTAATAATATCAATGTAGGAATATAATATATATTTATTTTCAGCCTCACGGCCAAGAAATAGGACTTGGTTTACACAAACCTAACTCTACAATTCTATCTTAACCTTTCATTCATTATATACATTTTCATTCACACACTTATCTCATTTACCTACTGCCTAAAAACCGTTTCTTACTCTAAAATCCTAATAAAGCCTTCTCCCTTGCCCTTTCTTTTCTCTTTTTATCTACCTTGCCCAGCCATTCTTCCACCTTCTCGTTCTTTCTACCGCTTACTACCTCCTCGATCGTCACTCCTCTTTCCGTTTTCCTGCAATCTCTTACGAGATGCTCCAACGTACCAAACATCTCCCCACACAGGTCACAGTTTCTTTCTTCCTCTTTCTCCCAATATCTGTTCCATCTTTCCATATTTCCACATCTTGCTCTCGCTACTAATTTCTGGCATCCTCCTTTACCTTCCCTGCTCAGGTACTCTGGAAGAACCCAGATTTTTATTTTTTGGTACCGCGGGTTAAATTTCGACTGTGCCACTTTGCGGAATTGCTTCTGCTGCTGCACCTCTACATCTCTATTCCTCAACCTTGAACCCACATCTTCTCCACTATCCCTCAACCGATTTACACCTTCTTGGCTCCATCCATTCCTCTTAAAATATTCCTCCCTTTCCATTCTGCTTTTGATTTTCAGCTCCTCATTTCTCTCTTTTTCCTTCAGACACTCTGCAGCAATTCTTCTTTCACCACCTCTCTTCAAATTCTCCTCAAACCTTATAGCCCTATGTCCTGTACACACGCTAACTTTCACTCTCTTTGTCTCCTCCAGCACTATGTAACTTGGCGTAGTAACATCTAGGCCCAGTGTCCACTTTATATATCTTAATTGTACCCGCTCTACTGCTTCTCTTTCTCTGTACCCCCATAATTCTACTCCGTATAATAATACCCCCAGTACCAACATATCAAAAAGGAACATTCTCATTCTAAAATTATCTTTAAATATCCTCTCCCCAATGCCCCATGCCTGATTTAAAACTACGTTTGCCCTCTTCGTCCTCTCTCTAATATGCTTATCCATATTACCGTTCCTCTGGAATATTATCCCCAGATAACAGAATTCCTGTACCACCTCTATCTCCCTTCCCTTCCATTTCCATTGCGTTTCCTTGTTCTTGCCTCCCCCCTTTCGGAATATCATTGCTTTCGTTTTCTCCACATTGAGATTCAGCTCCTTTCTGTCCAGATAACTCTCCAATCTCTTCATCATACTTTTTAACTCCTCCTCTCTCTTCGCCACCAGCACCACGTCGTCTGCATATGCCAGAGTCCAAAATCTAAGATTCCCTGCGTCGATCCCCCCCAAAATGCCTTTCCTCATGTGCTCTTCCATATCTGCCAAGAAAATAGTGAACAGTGAGGGACTGAGCGGGCAACCCTGTCTCAGTCCCTCGCCTGTCCAGAACTCTTTAGTCATTCCCTCGTCTGTCTTCACCACATTTCTCGTTTCCGTATATATTTCTTTAATCCTTTCCGTTAGTCCTTTCCTCACACCCCTCTCTGCCATGGCTTCCCAGAGCTTACTTCTCTTCACTGTGTCGAAAGCAGCTTTTAAATCTACGAACAATGCGTACACCTTTCCTTTCTTTTTCATCGTTTCCCTTTCTACCACATGCTGTAGTATGTACGCATTGTCGATCGTCCCTCTATGTTTCCGAAACCCCGCTTGCGTATCTGGCAAAATGCCCTTCTCTTCCACATCCTTCCTCAATCTTTCATTTAAGATTGCCGCGTAAATTTTGTAAGCTGTGCAGAGCAAGCTTATACCTCGATAGTTCTCCGGTACTTCTGCATTCCCTTTTTTATAAATGGCGATAATGCCCGCGCTCCTCCAATCTTCCGGGAAGCCTTCTCCGTTCCAGACCTTCTTTATCATTTCTTTTAGCTTATTCCTCGTCGCACCCTCACTATACAGCCACGCTTCGTTCGGGATATCATCCCCTCCCGCCGCCTTCTTCTTCCTCAGGTTCCTTATCTGTTCCTCTATTTCCTCCTCCGTCAATTCTGGTTCCGTATCTTCTGTCTTTTGGAGCACTCTTTCCTCTCCCTTTACTCTCTCTTCAGCCCCCCCAAGTAACGTCATGAAATGCTCTCTCCACTTCTCCAACGCGATATTATTTTCCACTTTTCCCTTCCTCTTTCTATTCTTATTAATGTATTTCCATATTTGCTTTTCTGTCCTTGCCAATCTTATTTCCTTCTCCTCCTCTTCCTTTCTCTTTTTTTCTTTACTTTCGCAGAGTCTTCTGAATTCCGACCTCCTTTCCACATATTCTTCTCTCCGGATCTTACCTTTCCTCCATCTCCTTAGCCACCTATCTACCTTCCTTTTCTGTTTGGTGCACTCCCTATCCCACCAAAATTTTTGCCCTATTTTCCACTTCCTTGTCACAATCTTCTTCTTTATCATCCACCTGTTCACCGCCGATTTCAGCCTTCGCCATTCCTCTTCTATTCCCCCTCCTTCTTCAAATACCATTCCACCCGTTCGTTCCTTATATTTTGTCACTGCTTCCTCGCTCCAACACACTGCTTCCTTCTCCAGTTTCCCTCCCTCTGCTTGCCTTTTCCCTGCTACTGCATCTATTTCCAAACACAGAGGTTGATGATCCGACTCAATCCTGTTCCCTATCCAGAATTTTTCCGATCTTTCCCAACCTAACTCATTTACAATTACGTAATCTATCACTGATGCACCTCTTTTTTCTATACACGTGTACTCCCCTTCTTCGTCTCCTTGTACATTGCCATTCAAAATGTTCCAACCCCTTTCTTCAATCAACCGCAGTATTCTTTCTCCTTCTCTATTTTTAATTTTGTCTTTCGACTTTCTATTTTTCTGCTCTTCCTGCGGTTCCCCTATATAAACGCCGCCCTCCCTTCCCGTCCTAGCATTCAGATCTCCTCCTATTATTAGTGCCTCCTCCCTTCCTTCTCCCGCTTTCTCTTCTAACACTTTTATTATCTTTTCTATTCTTTTATTGTTGTAAATTGTCCACACGTCCCACGTTTCATTCTCTATTTCAATTTTCACTTCCAGCATACCTTCCTCTTCTTTACATTCTTCCGTGACAGTCCATCCTTCCCTTATTCCTACTATTATACCCCCGCGCGCCCTTCCCCTTCTTTTTTCTCTTTTTGCAAACTGGCATCTCCAGTCCCACCCTTTTGGCAAGACCTTTTTTAAGCTTTCCCATCTTTTCGCTTCTACCCATGTCTCCGTTAGCCCTACGAAATCATACCCATCGACGAATTTCCAAAATTCCCTATCCTTATTTCCTACTCCTGCTACATTCCACCAAAGAAGTCTTCCCCTCTTGGCCACCTCCCCTGACCTTTGTTTACTACTAGCTACTCCCTGCCTTTCTCCTCCATCCTTACCGCTTGCCTGTACTTCCTTATCTTTTCGTGAGGCTGCTTTTAAAAACCCTGCTTTACTTCTAGTTTTTCTGTTTCCACATTCCAATAATGCCATTTCCCTTGAATATTCAATTTCCTATATGCTATTTTTACCTGCATACCTTCCGCTTTCAGTTTCCTTGCTTTCTCCCTTATTAATCTTTGTACTCTCCTTTCTTCTTCCGTCAAGTCATGCTCTATGTATATCCTCTTTGTGCCAAGCTTCCTTTTTTTCGTCATGACTTCTTGCTTCTTTTCCCAGCTACTCATCTCTACTATTATCACTCTATTATCTTCTCCTCCTTTACATTCCACTTTGCTTACTCCCCCGATTACTCCTAATTCTTCCCTCAGAAAGCCCTCCACTCCACCTCTACTACTTTCTTTATTTATCCTTAAACCTTTGATAACTACGTTGTTTTTTCGTTTTTCTTTGTCCTGCTGATGCATACTCCTCTTCAGTTTCTTTACCTCCTTCCACACCTCCTCTTCCGGGCCTCTTACTCCATTCTCCTCTCCCCTTCCTACTCCCTTCCCCAGTCTTTCCTCTACCATTTGCAGAATTTCTGTCCTTAGCTCTCGATTCTCCTCCTCTCTATGCTGCTTCTCTTCCCTTTTCTGCTCCTCGATTCCTCTTAGCACTCCTTCCAACCTGTTACATAATTCTGTCTCCTTCTTTTTCCATCCACTTTCTAGCGTTTCTATTCTGTCCGTTAATCCTTTCATTTCCCTCTTTATCTCTTTTTTC
The DNA here is from genome assembly GCF_028453695.1 of Augochlora pura. Taxonomy (NCBI): domain Eukaryota; kingdom Metazoa; phylum Arthropoda; class Insecta; order Hymenoptera; family Halictidae; genus Augochlora; species Augochlora pura. Next base: position 9,542,474 of record NC_135776.1, on the reverse strand, counting down.
AATTCCATTCTTCCCTGTGCAATTTCACTACGAATTCCTTCCATTTTCTTTAATATTATTCCTAACATTCCGGTGGCTAGACCTTCATCTTCCTCTTCCTTTCCTGATGCGTCCGGTCTCTGAGGCGTTTTCTTATTATCCTTTTTTTTTGATACCTGGTCTTCCTCCTGGGTCTCTTCTTCCGTTTCATCTTTATCCGCCTTCCAAAGTTCCGTCAGTTTCCTGCAGCCTTGGTTGTCCGTCCTACCGTTTTCTTCAAGAGAGCGTCTCCCTCTTTTCCTCCTTTCCATTCCTGGAGTTTCCTCAATCTTTCTCTCTATACTTTCTGCTCCCCCTGTCTCTTTGCCTAACCCTCCTTCCTCCTTTCTATCTGTTATCTCTTCCCGGCTCTGATCCAGAGCCGATCCGTTCACTTCCCTTACCTTTTCCATTTTCCCTTCAACCACCAGGTTATACTTTACCGAAGGCGTATTGCTTTGCCGTTATGCCTCTTCCTTATCGATTTTTTTTGGCCAATCTACCTTATCGGTTTCTTCTACGCTCTATTGTTTTCTCTTCTTTACCGATTTGATCTGGCCAGTCTACCTTATCGATTACTTCTACGTTCGATTGTTTTTCTATACCTAACCACAAAATCTTCTCCTGTATTAGCTGCCTTAATTAATCCTAAACTGTACCTCTTTTCCTAATCCTTCAAATTCCCCAACACGCTTTAAAACTATCCTACTCACTTTCCTATTCCTTACCTAAAACAGGAGAGAATTTCCTACCTTTACAAAGGGTTTTTCGCACGCTTTCCACACACACCTTCCACACCAAAACACGCCCTCTAACCAAGTCCAATGTAGGAATATATATTTAATAATAAGTTGTTTAAAATGAGAAAACTATAGACTATAATTAACTAAAAATATCGAAACTGAGGACACAACTACTTGACTACTCTTAGATTTCTTAACGCTTCGACTGTTAGAACAATTATGGCGTCCCTCTCAATAAACGAAATCCGTTAGCCGATCTTCGTCGTTTAACTGTTGCCATCGCAACGGCGGATGCCGCTCGCTTCTTTTTACCATATTGTCATCTATCTACTATATAATCGCTACATTGTCCTTATAATTTAATGCTTGCCTTATATTTACAATACTACATATAAATTCGCCTTTCGTAGCCAAAGGATTCATAAACGTACCGTTCCGTCATTACCAATTTCCGGAACACGACATTAACCGGTTACGTTAATTTGTTTCAGTCGACACTGAAACTGTTGGGCGCTAAACTGAGGAATGGAGGGAACGTGGCAGTGGGAGCAGCGAAAGCACTGCCATATCATACTGCTCAACCCTTTGTCGTACGTAAAGGAGAACCCGGAACAGGCTGCAGGTGAGTTCGTCTGTATCAGCAGATTTTTTTTGCTCGAGCTGCTCTTCTCACGGGTATCACTCGGTTGAGCTTATTCGAAGACGAAGAAAATCATTCTCACGGGTTTCACCCTCTCCTCTTCGAACAATTGTCTCAACGTTTTGCAAGGAGTGGTGTTACAAGGGGCGGTGTTTCGTTTAACACTTTACCGACCCATCGTATAACACATTTCTATTATTGTAGAGTAATTAAATTTATTAATTTTTCTATATTTTATTAACAACAGCATTGAAGAATATTTATCTTATCTATTTTATTTGTTTTGATAGTCGTGGAAGATTTTCCAATATTAAGATAATTATAAAATATATTATTATAAGATAATAATATTATAAATTCCGATATGGAATTTATTAACCAGACAATCGAGGGATTGACTACATCTACGATGCCTCTAACACCTGAAACGTTTTAAAGGGGATGTTTTAGCAGCACTCGAACTATTAGAGCCAATATGAATACATATATGAACCTAGCTCTGATGGGGTTTCCTTCTGACCACGAGTCCCTTTTCCTTCGCTCGCGTGACCACTCGATTCGTTTCCTTACTGCTTCAACGTAGAAATCGTTCAATTTATTAGTAGCACTCAAGGAGATAGCGTGAGAACACTCTATAGCGGTTTATCCAATTCCTTTTGGAGTTATCGAAGTAATTTTCCAACGAAACGTGCAAATTCATTCGGTTATATGGTCCAAGTCCATCCCTACGCTGCCAGTGGTCTGAATCGAGGTCATCTCGGTCAACAAATCAATTTCTCAACTTGAATTTATGAAAAATATATCTCTTCCTATGAATTGATAACCCGTTCGAGCTCCAGTAATTGGAATGTTACTTTTATAAAATAACTCTGCAATTAGATCTAACATTATAAAGTTAAACTTTTCAGATTCAAGTTTAAAGTATTTGATTTGACAATATTTTATATAGATGACACTGTCGAAAGATACTTCAAATTTTAACTCTTTGACTGTATAGTAAAAGAAAATATTCTTGGAAAATTTAGAAAAACATTTTTGTCTAAAACTTTGAAGGTCCAGGTTAATTTTGCAGTATTCTCTTTAGGGTTTACAATAAACAAGGATATTTGACGAATAGAATCGAGTAGTGAAACCGGATACTGTGGTTGCTAAAGGATATATTACATTTTTTAATACTCGTATTTTATTTAGTTTCTAATCAAGAGATTTGTTACATTATTTTATTTTAATTGTTATTGAATAAACACTTTCAACCGTTTGCACTCGAAGCCATTTGAACTGTAAATCTGTAATCATTCTCCTGGACTATAGTATTTCCGTTCTGTGAAATAAAGTGCACTTTTGTGCATACGAAATTGATTCTTGTGACAGTTCCGCTAATTAACAATTTTTGAAATCTGAACTTTATCTTGCGACAATTTTAGCGGTTCCTCGGAGTCACCACTTAAATGTAACACAATTAAGCATAAGATGTTTAGCAAAAATATCAACTGACTTAGCAAAATGTTCGATGTTAATGTTAAAATTAAAATTCGTTGCTGAAAATCCTTCAGATAAGAACACTACGAATTACTAATTACGCGTACGACCACTCGAGAGCAAAGGGTTATCATTTTTTTATTCGATAACTACAAAGTAAATTATGCCGGAGAAACAAACGAAATGCGCAGCGATTGTTTACTACCCCACAGTAATAACCACGCGAAATGTCCATTGAATTCGACCTCGTTGAAAATGTATTCGTTGGCACGCATTCAGATGAACGAAAGCGGCTACAAGGTAGTGCCTGCAAGGAAGAAAACACCCTGAAGAAGAGGAGTCGCGTGCCGGGTCTGTAGCGCTCGGTAAGAAAAGAAAGGGTCCCCCGAGCATCATCAAGAAGGGGAAGGGGTCGACATGGGCCCGGCACACCAAATCGTACTCCACTGAGCGATGCAAGTAGTTAGGGCCGGGGCCCTGCTAGTGAGCATGTGGCTCACTAGAGAATGAAGAAACAAAACGTCCGGACCCTATCGTTGATCGTCTTCACGTTCACCTACCTCCTCGTCGGCGCTGCAATCTTCGACGTCCTCGAGTCCGAGACGGAGAAACGACGCAAGGAAGCATTAGACGGTATGATTCTCATTAATGAACCAGGTCAGCGATTCTCAAACTGTAAAGCTCGCGGACCTTCGGCTTACACAATCAAGGGTCCCCGCGAGTGCAACGAAATTTCATTTACTCGACTTTTCGCGACTGGTATACTTGGAGTGCGAAAAAAAACTGCTGAAAATTTGTTCATCCGATTGTAGATAAACGCGATGCTTAAAGTAATAAATAGGGTGTATATAGAATATAGAATATATAATATTGAATATTGAATATCAAATATGTAATAGAGAATACGGAATATAGAAAATGTAGATAACATAGAATATAGAAAATATAGAGAATATAGAGAGTACAGTGAATATGAAATATAGAGAATGTCAAATATAGAAAATAGAACATATAGAGAATATAAAGATTATAGAATATGAAGAATAGAAAATATAGAGATTATAGAATATGAAGAATAGAAAATATATAGATTATAGAATATGAAGAATAGAAAATATAGAGATTATAGAATATAGACAACGTAGAACATAGAATATAAAATGTTGAATATTGAATATACAATCTACAATATAGAATAATAATATATAATATTAATAATAGTAATATTATATAAACTAATAAAAACATAGAGAACTGAACTTTTACTACAAAAAGAAATAGGAATACAATGTTGAGTCACTTACGATCCAAGTATACCAGTTGATATCCTGAATATCAAAATGTACAAACGTTTCTTCGTTTTTATTTTGTAAAAGTCATCGCTACGGAGATTGAACATTTTTCTGTTTAAAAAGTGCACGCCAAGTACAAAAAATGGTATTGCATTCTACGATATTTGAATTTGTAATACTGAAACGTAAGACGAAAGCACGTTTGAATGAATGGTCGATAGAGAAGTGATTAACATATACCTGCGTTGGTGTGTTCACAGCCATTGAAAAGATGATTATACGCAAATACAATATAAGCGAGGACGACTTCAAGATCATGGAAACAGTGGTGCTGAAGACGGAACCTCATAAAGCCGGTCAACAGTGGAAGTTCGCCGGAGCGTTTTATTATGCAACCACGGTCCTCACAACTATCGGCAAGTATCCACTACATAAAATCTAGACAATGTTTTATATTGTTTTATCTTTCCGCAAAGCGATCTACATTTAACTCTTGTTCTCTGTGCGAGATAATCTCATCTCAGTAATTACTTTTTTTATCGCGTAGAAAATCCGATAAATAAGTTTAGAAAACCTCATTTTATTATTTTTGTCAAGTTTTGTTCATTCTTTGTTTTAATAAACATTTATAGTAAATTAATTGGTTTAATACCTACAAAAAAATAGAAGACGCTTGATCGAATTTTAGAAAAGCAATTACAGGTTTTATTTTATTTTTAATAAATATCTATATAATAAACTGTTCGGTCTAACATCTAAAAAAACATAGAAGAAGCTTGTTCGAATTTTAGAATAGCAATTAGAAGTTTCATTTTATTTCTAATAAATATCTATATAATAAACTATTCGGTCTCATATATAAAAAAGTTGAAAGACGTTCGATAGAATTTTTGAAAAATTATTTCATTTGTAAAGATGTCAATATGCATTCAGACGCGACTTTACGTGTTCCTTTTAATAAAGCGCGGACCTGCCCGTCTCGGTAGCAAAGAGTCTTAAAGAGTTGAAGCAGTCGAAGTCTACGGAAGCGTCGCTAGTTGCATCTCGGTTATTAAAAAATGTCTCTTGTTAAAAGTTATCGCAATGCTTGAAATTAGCAGTTCTGTTTGAAGAAGTCAGTTGACGAAGTTGAGGAAGGGAAATCTCATAACCCAGGTCATTCAATTTCTCCAGTCATTTACGAGACATCTTCTGCGAACAGTTTCCATATTTTTAAATGGAACAGAATTATTCGTTCAGATGGACTTCTCATGGAATACAATTATAAAATAGCGCTGAATAATTAGGAGTCCTCTTAATTAGGAGTCCTTGTAATTGGAAGTCCTCGTAATTAGGAATCTTCAAATTTCCTTTAAATCTTCGCAATTTTACATTTCTATTTGGTTCTTCTTAAAAAGAATTTTGCTGCTTATTTCTAATAATTGTTTACATTGTTTACGAAATCAATTCTTAAATATTTTAAAATATAAATTAATGCAAACAATCATCTGAAATATTCGATATTAAATCCAGAAACTAATTCTGACTTATCGATTCGACTCGATATTTTAATTAAAAATACGAAACAAATAGAAAATATAAAAATTTACATATTTAATTATAAATCGACGCTCCCAAAAAATTTATTATATAAATTCCTCCACTATTGTGATATTTATTTCTAATTAATTAAATTTTCCACCGATAGTTAACAAGTAGCCATGGCACATTAATCTGATTACCAAATTATCGAGCAACAACTTATGTCGGATAATCGATGGAACTTTCAGGTTACGGACATTCAACGCCGAACACCATAAGCGGTAAACTGTTCACGATGTTCTACGCGATCGTCGGAATCCCGCTAGGACTCGTAATGTTCCAGAGCATTGGGGAGCGTTTGAATAAATTCTCGTCCGTCGTAATACGGAACGTAAAGAAGCTTCTTAACTATAAGGATGTCCAGGTAATGCTAGGAATTTTATTAGCTCCCCTAGACTCACCCATGAAATAATGACTACGATATTGACTCGAACAGAATCCGAAACTAGACTAGCCCGAGATGTTTAATGAGCCTAATTGAGTTTGCATTTTGCGATCTACTTGCTTCCATTGTTCTATATCCTTGCATAATTAATAACATCTTTAATTGAATTTGTTGCATCAATGTTTGCCAGTTTGCTTCGACACTAAAGCATACGTATAAAAACATACTTGTCTTCAAATCTATTTATTAATTTCTTTAACTCATTACCTGCCGCAATTGAGAAATCAATAATATTATAAAAATATCTCAGTAGGGCTTTTATTTCAAGTTTACTTAAATTGAATTTACCATTATTATTATTATTTACTTAAAAATTTTGAAAATATCGACCGTTTTAGTTTTGCAGATATAAAGAACGTAATATTCTAAATTTTAATGTATATTTGTGTTCTAAAAAAGGACTATGGCAAATAATCATAACTTTGGCATTATAAAAATATATATCCAGGCTTTTTATTTCAAGTTTACGTAAATGGAATCTATCATTATTATTATTTATTTTAAATTTTCAAAATATTGATCGTCTATTTTTGTAGATATAAAGAACGTAATATTGTAAATTTTAATATATGTTCGTGTCCTAAAAAAAAGACAATGGCGGGCATTGGGTTAAGTAGACTAAAAGCAGTCGAATCTTTTGAAAATGAGGAAATGTTTTTTTTGTCATGACCCTTACAATGGATATTAAGCGTCGATCTCTCGTATTAATGTCAATAACATTAACATGTTTTATTAAATACGATAGTATTTCAGATATTGCTTTATGAACACTTTAACGAAGTCTCGAGAATCGATATCGTATCTGGATAATTAAACTGCAGATGTTTTCGCAAACTGAAACTGTTAAATATTAATTTGCCGAAATACATATTTACTTCAAATTGTACGATACTGTGTCAAGAAACTTTTGCGTGACGTTCGCTGTTTCTTAATAACTATATTCCGTACTTGTAATGTATAGACTGTATAGAGATTATACATATAGTCTATACATATATATAATAATTATCCAGCTGTACCCTTTTCAATTTCAAGAAATCAGAAATAAAACTTTGTAGATAAATTTTTGAACCTATATTGTTTAAGAAAACGTAAGAAATAAAATCGATATTTTTGAAGAAACGCCAATTAATGTTAAACTATCTCAAAACATAGTTTTTACCAAATTGAAATAAAACACGATCTACAAAAGATGAGCAATCACTGATCTAAGAAATAAAAGCTTTTCGAAAACATCTGCAGTCTGCTGGCATTAGGTGAATATCTTTAAAAACTGTGTAATTTTCAGGCCTCAGAAATAAATCTTATCTGCGTGGTGACGACCTTGTCTTGCTTAACAATTGCGGGAGGTGCCGCGGCGTTCTCTAGGTACGAAGGGTGGTCATACTTCGATTCCATCTATTATTGTTTCATCACTCTTACAACCATCGGCTTCGGCGATATGGTCGCGCTGCAAAAGGATAACGCGCTGGACAACAAACCCGAGTACGTGATGTTCTCCCTGATATTCATTCTGTTCGGCTTGGCTATCGTCGCCGCCTCCCTCAATTTATTGGTCCTGAGATTCGTCACGATGAATACCGAGGACGAAAGGCGAGACGAGGCTGAAGCTCTACAGGTAAGCGATCTCGTTTCCCCTCTCTTTTGTTATCGACACAGAAACAAATTATCGTGAACTTGCGATCGGATCTGAATACATACAAATATTTGGAAAACTATTGGAAAGACCAATAAAATATGTTGAAGTAATATTTTAGATTTATTTGACGTCATATGAATAAGTGATTGAGCGATATTTGACGTCATATGGAAAATGGTTTTTTACGATGTGGTGAACTTCAAATAATTATTTGAAGTCGAATTTCATGTATAATATAATATTTATATATATCTTAAATAATATATTCGATAAGATTCAGTAAAAACTAGAAGGGATTGTACATATACAGTGTACAATAATATTCGCGCAATAAAGAAAATATTTATTTCAAAAAGGAATTTCGTGTTCTTATTATAAGATATATATTTTCAATTATATATCAATTTGCATAATTTGCAAAAACAATTAAATATTTTATTTAATACAGAAATAAATTAGTATTTCGAACGAAGCATATATAACGTAGTTGAGATAAATAGCATTTCCAAATGTTTGTATGTCTAATTGAAATATTTTTGCTCGAGACTGCCTTGAACGATGTTCCTGCGGCTTTGCTAACCTATTTTCATCGTTTTTCTATAGCTCTTTTATCTTCTGGAAGGTATTCTGATTTTCACTGAGAGTATGGTACGAATCTGTACATGTATCATCTAGGATAAATATGCAGGAAATATTATAGTACATATATACATATAAAAATATTATAATACATACGAAATCTGTCGCAGAACTCGCACGTCATGAGTAACTTTGAAGTTATGCGTTTCATAGAATGAAAATAGGCAACCAGTCTTTTGTTACTCCAAGCAGTAGCAAGATTGTAACAAAATAGTTTAGTCGTTGTCTAATACACTAGTCCTGCTATCATCTAAAAAAAAATGAAACAATTTAGTCCAGTTTTAAAAAAGTTATTGCATTCTAAAAGGAGTATGAATATTCATAGGAGTAATTCTAATAAACTTTATATAATTTCTATATATTTTACTAATGTAAACTATCAAAATAAGTAACAAAATCTTGCAAAAGTCTTATAAAATTATAGAAGGATTTTAGCAACAGCCTAATAGACTAGTGCCTTCATCAGCTAAACAAAGTTCGAGTCGTTTAGAACTTAAAGACTTAAATTTAGAATTTAAAGACGTCTCCTAGACTCTATATTCTGAAAGATCGTCCCTGACAACGTTTATCACCCCACGCGTGTTCTGCCACGCGACCGAGAATCCCGACTGCGAACTGTAAACAAAACCCCGATATCAGTGAAAAACAGAAACGATAAAATCCAGAACATAGAGGGTTAATAGACTGGTTACCCCTATCGTCCCCTACGTCCAATCGATAAGAGAAAAAATGCGTCTGCTACCCCCTCGCAATTACGAAGCCGCTGGAACAATTCGCGATAAAACCAAGCAACGACGATTCGCGAATTAAACATTGTGCAAACAAAGCATCAATAAATACAGAAACGCGTGTGGTAATGATTGGAATAGTATGGAGGGTTTGCAGAAAAAGGAGGATAAAATGAATGAAAAATTATTATGACGCAGGCTGCGCAAGGAGCAGTGCGCCTGGAGGGCGACGTAATAATGGCGAACGGCTCGATACTGTCGGGCCAAATAGGCAACTACGGTGACACGATATCGCTGGACGACGACATGTCGGTCTGCAACTGCCGCTGCAGCGGCTTCCAGAAGAAACGACGGAGACCACGGTTCACGGTCCGTCGCTCGCCCGGTAAGATCTCGCACCTGCTGCCGATGCAGCAGCTGCCGTCGTTGAATATGCGCAGCGAGCAATGCGCGCCGCCGCCCACGCCGTTGCTGCAACTTCCGCCGTTGTATCAACATCGAGCCAGCATCTGACGATCGTCGACCGTCAGCATGATGCCGCAAGAACTGCCGCGACGGGTCTCTGTCTGAGACTATCTTTGAAGAAAATCGAAAAACGAGAGAGCTAGGGAGAGAGTCTGAAAGAAGAACGCGAGAGAATGAATGTGAGAGAGACTGAGAGAAAGCGTGAATAAGAGAGATAGAGAGAGAAAGAAAAAATAAGAGAGAGAGAGAGAGAGAATATGAGAGAGAGATAGCGAGAAAGAGAAGAGGTGAGAGCGAGGGGATGAAACGAATGGCGAGCTTTCTGTCGGCGGTCGCTTGGATCCTCGAGACGCTCTCACTGCCTCTCCTCTCGGTGGACGCGACCGGAAGTCCCTCGGGACCAGGAAAGAGAAACCGCAGCCGCGAAGCCGTTCGCCAGGTTTAGTTCGTGACGTTGTTTTACGCGCTTGGTTGCGTCCCTCGGTAAAGGACGGGGGATGACGCGACGGGGAGGCTTGATTTCGCGGACGTACGTCGGTGTTGTTCAAGTATAAATGTTTCAATTGTTCGGTATTACGCGATAGGCTAGCATTAGATCGTTAATCGGCTTCGATGAATTCCCGGGTTCGCGAATCACCGCCGTGACTATTGGAGGACTTCCGAAGTCTCCGTGGCTCCGTTTAGCTTAAGCAATCTTGATCCGGGATCGATTATCGGATCCCTTTCGACAGACTGTCTCCGTAGAGTCATCCTTGATATCGCATCATCGGATAGATTTTTTATTGTATGGTAGCTGGGACACTGTCTTCTTCATGGTAGGAGTAGAGCTCATTAGAAATACATGAGTAATATAGATTTTAGGCTTCCGCGCGGCACGGTGTCATCGCAGTTGGCGCTGTTCGAGCTCTCTGTCCACGAGTCGTGTTTCCCCGAGAAACTAGACCCATCCAACGTTCTCTTTGCGCGACGACTTTGTCAGAATCGACCAGATATTCGGCCATGTATCACCCAATTGTCCAATAAATTCGTAGAGTTCTTGTTTTAAATCGCCTTCTACATTAATTTGCAAAGTGGGTAAGATATTTTTTCAGCTTTATTCGTTGTTTTAAAGGTCGACCGCTGTCGTTGAGGTCAAGGTTGCCTTTTTTTAACTTCGCGAATCATTTTTGAGCAGTAGACCTCTTCCTGCACGTTGCTGATGTCACGAGCTGCTTTTAAATCTTCGTGTAAAGCGAAGAATAGACGTCGGAAATACTGATTTCTGCCTTCTGAAGATTCCATTTCTGAGCCTAAAATGTTATGAAGAATTCAATTATTCGAGAATTTTGATAATTAATGTCGTTATGAAACAAAAGCTCTACGAACTTATTCGCCAACCTTATTCTGGAATCTCTTTTTAGTCCACGCATGCAACATTCGATTTCTGACGAAGGCAGTTGACGTCGACGAAACGTTGAAATTGTTTCTCTAAGAAGGTGCACGTCTATACGAGAGTATCTTTGATGAACAAAGTCAGGCCACAATAATTACGAATAAACTATGAGTATCGTTTACAATATTTTATAGGAGAAGAAGAAGCAACGCAGAATGACAATTGAAACGATTGGATCAATAATCGTGCAAAGTGCTATCGATAGGGTGTCAAAAGGTCACTCGCAATTGGAAAATAAGGTTCCTCAGGTTATTTGCAGCAACTTTTTCCTTTATGCCAATGTTCTACGAGGCTTCGTTCACGAGTTATTCATGAAAAACTCTGATCATTGAAAGGCGAGTTCCACTCCGCCCAGTTCCACTAATTGGCTAAGCTGCCTCGCACCAGCCGAGCTCGCTTCTCATTGGTCACTGCTTTTATTCTAATAATTCGTGAACGAAGCCTCGTAGAATATTTTTGTGAAGCAAAAAGTTGCTTCAAATTATCTCAGGAACCCCTCGTTTCCCGAATTGGAATGATTTTTGAGACATCCCACATTATTTGGCAATCTTTTCCAGTCATATTTTAAAAATGTCATGCTTTTACAAATCTCCATTGAACTGTAATAGCTAATCTCAAAATACGAAAATGATTTCCAAAAATCATTCGATTACCTATAAACTTGAGAGCAAGCTAGAAAATGCAGAACAGCCTTTCAGTCATTGAATATTGCTGTCAAACATTGATTCTGAAACGCAGTGCATATTCTCTTGTAAAAACAATTTTCGAAAGCGACTAACGTCAGTTTTACTCTCGAATGAACACGCGCCTTAAGGATACGGGCGAGAACACGACCGGTGACAACTGTTCGCACAATCGTGCACCCGCGTTACTTCGAACAATGATTTGATTCTGTTCGTCTTATCTTCGAGCGGATCGACGCTCTCTTCGTCGAGGTCGCGACAACGAGAAATTGTAAATATTGTCCGCATAGCGTACTAGGATTCTATTGCATTTAAAGTATTTTGTCAGAGTAACTTCCAACTATCTTAGAATCTAGGAGCCAGACTTCACGGAAGCCGTCCAAAAGTTCGAGAAAACGAAACTTTAAGATCGCGAAGAAACATATTATCCGCTCGTTGGCGTAACCCGAAAGTGTTTTGGCCGGCGAAATTGATTTCTTTTCGTTCAGCTGTTCTTCGCGATTACGGTGCACAACATTGTTGCCGCGGCAAGTCGCAGAACTGACGAGATTCTAGCTCGCGTTCCGTTTACAACAATTGATAGCAATCTCTCCTGCAATCGCGATCTTTCGACTAGCAGTTCCCAGCGATGACAAGGAACGCTCGAAAATTACATCCTAATCAATTCCAAGTGCTTCCGATTGTTTCGAACTCGATCTTCCAATGTTTTTAACGTGCCGAGAACATTTTGTACAGTGTTGCTACATCGCCCGCTAAATCGCGACAACACTGGTGCTCGGATCACGTGTCAGAGCGGCACTAAGTGGGAGAACTTGGTCTGACCACGTGACAGAGCGGTACCAAGTGGGAGAACTCCGCCTGACCACGTGACAAAGCGGTACAAAGTGGGAGAACCACGTGACACAAGTATCAGCGTCGTCACGATCTACTAGGCGGTAATACAATGCTTGTCTGATGCGTCACGGCACTCACGTAGCATTGTCGATATCTCTTTTATTGATATGATTTCACTGCAGGGAGAAATAGAATCTTGTCACGGGTGCGATCAGGCGATGAACTGATTCGTAGAAGCAACTGTTCTGCATGTACAAGAAGAAAAAAGGTATGCTAGTGATCATGTGTTCCATAGTCGAGAAGCATTAATTTCAAGAAAAAGAAAACGAAGCAAGAGAGAGAGAGAGAGAGAGATTGATTGAAAGTGCGAGTGCGTGGGAGGGAGAAGCTGTAAAGGAGCAAGTGGCACGCGCGCGTGTGTATGCGTGTGAGAGAGCAAGGGAAGAAGAGAGAAAGGCAGGAGCAAGAGACAGAGAAAAAAAATATACATATATATATCTGCGTTCACACTGCTAAAAAAAAGAGAGATATGTATAAACAAAATATATACACACCGAAAGACATATACATAAAATAAACACGACTTTTTCATTAAGAAGGCATTTTACAATTTGTATATATGAACTATAGATATTACACGTACGAATCTAGGTGTACGAATTAAGGTGTTTCGATCTTACGATGTGTATAAATACCATACTTGCGAGACATAATATATATATATTATATTATTATTGCGAGTGCGTGAATACACGGGAGGATCCCCATTCTCGATTTTCCACTTACTACCGTTTAATTAATGATCCAGATCGATCGAGGGACCGTGTGGCCGTAAACTACATAGGACACTAGCTACGAGATAGATCTCGCCACGCCGGGACGCTCGGTCAGGAAAATATGAGAAAAAGTTTACAAATATAAATGATGACAAAAAAAATGAAAACTACAAATATATACATATAACGATTAAATATCTTAACGAAGATAAATGAGATCCAGAGAGCGAGAGCGAAAGAGAGAGAGAGAGCGAAAGAAAGAACGAGAGAGAGAGAGAGAGAGAGCCGTAGAAATCACACGAGAATTCAATTGTCGCCACCTCCCCAATCTTTTTGGTTTACAGTTTACCTACGGAAAGTCAATCCATCGAGACACAAAGCACCATAATTTCCGAATAGATTACGAGACGCGTCATACTATAGTCGAGAACACGAGCGGAACAATTCTCTTGCCTTTTATCGACAAGTAGAACGTATTCGAGTATTTTTAAGACACACTGGATTGCACATACACGCGTAGCGTAAGTAGTGAAACTTCGTTTTGCTCACTCGGCCTTTCAACTATTTCAACGTGGCCGCCTGAAACGAGTCGATGTGCAGGAACCTTTGGAAATTCTTTTCGACTTCATTTTCATGGTTGCCCATTGTCGCGTCGCATATCACTATCGCCGCGTGTTCGCGCGAGTTCTTCGCAGACCCTTAAATCGATCGAAACTGTTGAACATTCCGGTACGGGGACGTCATTGAAACGAACACGTTCGCAACTTATGTTTCCTTGGAGATGCTAAACGAGAAGCAAACGTTTGAAAAGAATTTCACCTCCACGCTTTGATCGGGTCACCGTGCAAAAAAAGAGAATTCGCGGCATTGTACAATCTACTATGCGAAAATTTCGTCGAAAATCGATTCTTAATTAGGGCTTTTCTCACTGATCCACGTGTTATTTGATAATCGAAATACTCGTTCAGTGGGGTCAGTCGATCGAGATAGATATTAAGCAAAGTTCAACGATTCTGAAAATGTTTTTTTTTTAAGCGGCACGTCTTAATATGCGAGGTATTTAAACATTTCAACCGATCCGTGTCGGCAGGATTTCTCATTTGTGTGGCATAACTTTTAATATATGAAACTCCATCAAATAGTTCACCGTCGTTTATATTGACAAAATAAAGAACGAAATAAAGTTATTCGCAAAGCAAAGAACAAAATATAATTATTCGCCATATAAAGGACGAAATGAGATTATTCAGGGCAAAATGATTCGACAAACGGAGGATGAAATGGCTATTTTAGAAAGCAAATCTAAAGGACAGATTAACGAAATTGGGAACATATGGTTACCGTACAACGAGTTTTTGCAATTCTCTAATAATTTTTCTCCTGTGACAAATTTTACGTTAGATCATTCTATAAATATTTTACGTCATTTTATATTATGTATATATACAAACGTAGTCGCAAAAGTCGAAAAGTTGACCGCGTTGCTTTTATTCGAAGCTTTGAACGTTTCATCTAAGAAAACTACTGCAGTCTTGAATAATTTTAACTCTTCAGGATTAGTGGTATATCTTAGCTAATATCGAATGACGTATCTGTACAAAGAACAGAAGTTATTATGGAATTGATCACAGAATGGGATGTATTTTGATAAATGAAATATGACGACCAACGCAGCACTGAATTTATCGCAAAATTCTGCAAACATTTTTTTGAATATTTTCATTCTACCTATTTTTTTATTTTCTTCACATTCCAAGTTGGCGTTGTTCAAGTAATTGTCCAATAATGAAAGATATTGTGAAACTCGTCGTACGATAAATCATAACGTTTACGAGTTCTATAAGCCCATGGATAAAAAAAATTATCGATCATTCTAAGCTTACGTATAATTAACAAATTAATTAAATTCTCACTCGTCAAGACTTGATCGTTTTAACTTGCCTTAGAGTGAGCTACCCTACAGCCAACTGCCTTTGATGCAACTGTTGCAGTGTACACCGCCAAAAATTGAGTGTCCTCTGCAGCGAGATAAGACTCGTGTGTGCTGGAAAATATAGTTCGAAAGAGTCATAAACGTATACTTTTTCACCCCCTCTGTTATTAGACATTTTCGTAAAGCACGAGTCAAGATAAACGAGGGAAAGAGACTTTCTCTTGATTTCATCAATGTCTTCAGCATTTGCAAGTAAATATATCGATACGACAATCGTCGATTTTGATGCAGTTTCAATGCAGAATAATAATTTACACGTTTCGTTCTATTCGCGATGAAGTTTATTCGATAGAAAGCTTCATTTGTTTGAAAAATCTTTCAAACACCCACATCGTTTTGTTAATTTTTCCTGGAGAAATGTTAATATATTCTTTTTGATATCTACTCGTATGTAAAAAAAAGTATATGTCTCAGTGCAAAATACGAATAAAATCAGATTCTCATTTTTGCATTATGAAAAAATACTCTTCCTATCCCATATTATTGTATACATTCCAGAAAACTTTCTAATTATCAACCGATAATAACGAAGTATGATTTCTATTTTAGCTTGTATCAATCGATATAAATTAATCTTGTAATTGTTCATGTTAACAAACATTCGCTCGAAGAGAATGCTGAATTGCAAGGATGTTGCGAATATTACTGCAATCGTGATTCGTAAAATAAAAGCACCGGGCAAAGCAATTACATGGCTGTGCAACAGCGATACGATGCTATGGGGTTCTTATTGCGAATCGAAATTCAAAACAAATTAAGCTGTAGTGCGATAAGCGAGATGGTTGCTAAAGAAGTTATGCGACAAGACTGTTTACAGAATTCGACAGAAATAAAAGGCATACGTATTTTTGCGTAACTGTTTGCTCTAAAGAAAATTAATGAAATCAATGGAGAAACGCAACAGAAATGAAAGTGGAATGTATACCATCGTATGAAACAGAGAGTGCATTATAGGTGAACTATTTCGCACGTTCTTTACAAAATAGTTCTCACGTGAATACTTAAAACAGGTAGCGATGTTTAATACACGTTTACCTTTTATGGCGTTTTCCTCGTTTTGATTTCTTCGACACAGTGATTTGTCCAATAAAAGAACATTCCAAGTGAATGAACATTTCTCGTGTCACATTCAAATTCATACAATTTCATTATACACCTATAAATGTTTAGCAAATATAATTTTATAAAAATTTATCGACTTGATTATTCGTCGATCATTCAATGCATTTTTCACTAAATTCTTAAAAACTACTAGAATTTCCACCTTCTTCCATAAGTGTGTGAACACTGTTTTGATAAAAATTGTTACCTAAAATAGTCGTGACATTATTAATAAATATCAGTATAATTTTTGTATGTACTACATTGGATATGTTTCAGATTGACCGCACGCAAAATAACATACATAGTACGGTTTTTTAATTTACTGCCTAAAATATTAATTGAGGAAATTAAATAATTAAATCACTCAATTTAATATTACTAAATGTTACTGAATATATATCCGACATCGAACATGAATCGTTTTACAACATTAATTCGTATTGCATATCACTAATTAATAAAAAAAGGCTAAGTGTCCACATACTTATGAATAAGGGTGTACGGAACAGCCCACTTATGATGGAAATATTGAGCAAAAGCAACATAATTTTAAGAAATATTTCTAGAAATTCCGATGCGAGTGGCTATCTTAATTTGCGTTTCACGGTTTAAGGGTTAACGAAGACAATGTGCCGCATTTAATGAGAACGTAGCCAAATAACCGGAAGCATCCGCGATTGACCGAACCACTCATGTTCAATTACATCGCACAGAAAGGTAAAAAATACATTCGATAAATTAATGCACTAATTATCATTGCTGGCATTTACTTCCGATTGTCATTGTTAACTTCTGGTCAGAACTCGCTATAACAGAATGAACGAATTATATTTGTAATATATTAGAGTAGAAAACAACAACGATTCACGTCGAGTAGAATGCACCCTCATGATATTGAAAGACTAAAGGGGTGAGCGAGCATCACGGGAAACGAAAATCGACAAATTATAAACGATTACTGATAAATGGTAAACGATAAATGTTATACAGCGAAGAACAAACTATGAACTACATACGATAAACTTTGAATGACATACGACGATAAATGACAAGTTGTAAACGATAAACGACAAACTAAAAATGATTCATGATTAACAGTAAACGATACACGATAAACGACAAATTATAAACAATCAATGTTAACCATTAGCGTGTTACGATTAAAGATTAACGATTAGCGTGTAATGATGAACGATTTTCGTTTGTTTAACATTTATCATTTGATGTTTAACATGTATCGTTTCACGTTTAACATTTATCGTTTAACATTTAACATTTATCGTTTAACTTTAACATTTAACATTTATCATTTATCGTTTAACATTTATCGTTCAATGATGAATATTTAAAAATTAACGAATTCAAAGAATTCACGGGTGAATTACATTTCATTGTCCCTTCGATCATCGTTATAAAGAATTTCGTCTTATGTTCCTCCGCTTCCTAGCAACATGATTTTCAATGATTTCGATAGTCTGTTTCGAAAAATTACGAGATATCCTCACCTTTTAACCCACATTTGCTCTTCGATTTGAGGGAGAAGAGAAATTTCTAACAATTCGGTACACAATTTCATTCTAAAATCGACATTGTAGCTTGTTAAAATAATACGAACATTATGCAAGGATTATTATTAAGATAATACAAGGATTAATAATTTTAGACGATACCTTATATTTCCAGCAAGATTCCGTAAGGCATAAGCGAGTCTGTATAAAATCGCCATTAAATTATTATTCCTGATTTATCCTCTTAGTACGACTCGTATAATGAGAACGCTTACAAAAAATACAATCGACCGAGGAAAATTCGTATTACGATAAATACCAAGATTTCGTCATTAAAATCATAAACGATGTTGCATATCCGTCTATTTTGCACCCGCATTTACAAGCATCGTGATGCACGGAAACAAGAATAAGAATAGTGCAACTGTGTTAATGGAGATCGTGTAGTTGCATAGCGAGGCAAAGTAATCGGAGAATGGAATCATTGTAAAAGTTAAAGGCTGGGGGCGCGCTTTGGTTATCAGCTGCGCGGCAAACTGATTTTTATAGACTGATCTCGCGTTCGCGAACGAAGGATCACTGGAGAAAATAGAAACAATTAAGCGCCGCACGGCGTTCCGTCGAAGTGTGCTTCCATCCTGATAGACAGATATCGATGCGAAACAGGCAAGCATAAGAGGAACTTGTTTACCCTAATTTGTCGATTGCGAGTGGTGTATCGGAACCCGTGGATCGGTGCGAATCGGTAGAAATCGAGTATGTTCCAACCAAATGCAAGCTCAAAGAAATGTAACGAATTATATTAAAGTGCCATCGTTTTCTTAAGCACGTTTTAATCCTTGTATTACTTTTGATAAGCAGCGCGTCGACTGTGAACAACTCCCCCCAGTGTCCGTCTTTCGTTTTGGCACAGGAATGGTCGAGTACAGAGACACGATCTGCGAAACTTCATGATTAAGATAAATAAATATATTAAGTACAAACATAGATAGATAGATAGGGATCCACGAAACTTAACGGGTAAGGACCTAGTTGCAAAGCTTGGGACGATGTCTTCGGTAATAGAAAAGCGTGCGTACCACTGTGGCGTCGTTTAGTGATTAGGATTCGGTTGTGGCATCTGTGGTTCTGAGAACTAACAACGACCAGAGCTGGATTTGTGCGGAACATCGCGCGGGAAATGCCACTCTGTTTAGCCCTTTGTTCTCCTAGTTTCCCAGCTCGGAAAATTACTGTGTTCGGTATAAACCGATGGCGAAGCATCGAGATTGTGGCTAGAATAGCAGATCTCATTGCGTGCTAAAATTGGAATTTGATTCTGTTGAAAGAGAGTTGCCCACATTGTTCCTCTTTCTCCCCATGATGCTCTTATCCAAACGCCACTCTATACCTTGTATTATGGATTATATGTATGTATACTTACCGAGAATTCGTTCGACAAGAGAAATCGGTTCTAAACCTTGCACAGATGCGCGCACTCCATTTTCCCATGCTCCGTGTCCATACCATCAGACAGAAGTTTCTCTGAAACAAACAAGTGTTTCGATTATCAGTTACAAATAGTTTGCATTAATGGGATTAACAATTTCATCGAGTGACCATACTGTTGTAGCAGTCCATAATGCGATCTCTTATTTCTCAACAACAACATTTCGGCGCTGATCGGTGCAATTGTTAGTTCGAGTTTATTGTTGTTTATCATAAGTGCAGTACAAATGGTCATGAAGGCGAAGGGAAACTCACCGATAACGTAAACCTATCTCGTGAAGGCTTGCGCCCATTCACCAAAAATCTTTCTACACTTATGAAATAGTCATGTACTAATAAATTAATAATGCGACTACAATTTGCATTTCGCATCTAACTCATTGCAGGATCATTTTTAACAGAGACTACCATTTATAGAAACTGTATGATACAAGTAACAGAGAACTGATAAAAATTTTACTAATGTTCGTAAAACTTTGCATATATTAATATAATGTATATCTATATATACACACACGTATATAGATGAATATCCAGTTCTTTGTTCGAAAGGGAATCTACTACGACAAACATTTTACAAGGTACGGTTTTAAATAGCAGTTCAGATTACTCATTAAAATGGCTGATCGCGTGGCGCGAAGAGGCGACGCCGTTTGTAGTCAGACACGTGGTTCGTTCAGACAGTGATAGCATTGCGTTTTCCTGGCCATCCTTCTTCCATCGATATTTCGTCATTTTAGCTTACTAACGAACAAAAAAAGAAACGAGATGTTATTGATACGGTGTGAGATGTACGAGATACGCATAAATTGTCAACGATCTTCGACCAACGCTAACTTAATTAATCTCGATATTGTTGGAATAAGCGTGACGATGTTAAGTATAAATCGATCAGTCGTTTCTGGTATTTAATATAGAGCAGACAAGAGAAAAATTCTTGCTGGATGTCCGCGACACGAATTTTCAATGATAATTAAATCAAAATTTTTAAACGATAATAATTCATCCATTAGCGCAACGTAGTTTAATTAATCGTTTACGAGTTCTTCGGGATATTGTCGATTTCATTTCCATGGATAAATAGAATTCGAGCAACGATATTGAACGATTCCAGAAACAGTAGAATTGGCGCGCATGGTTTACGAAAAATCAATCGATAGATTTCGCAAGAATTTTCACTCCATACGTGTTGCACGTTTGACAATTGAACAAATATATTTTGAACGCTCGAACACCTTGGGAACTTAATAAAATTGGTCGTCGAAATCAACAGAAACTCGGAATTGAGAGAAGGTGTCGTTATCGAACTCATGACGACGAAGTGAATCTCTTTTTCTTACGAAATTGTTAACGTCAAAGTAAATAGCGCACGTGAAATGTGTTTCGAGTACTAATCGACGCGGTCATTGAATGCTGACTATAATGGAATCAAAACGAGTAACGTCAGAGTTCGACAAAAAAAAAAATATGCGAAACAAAATCCATGTATTGCGTATATACACATACACACGAATATATTTAGCGGCGTGACCGCGAAATTTCAACTTCCCGCATTTTTAACTTTGTATTAGTAGATTACGAACACGATGATTACCATTAATGTTATCTTACACGAATGTAAACAATAATATTTGTAATAGCTGTATATTTACAATTACGAGCAAAACTCGAGGAAAGGTACGAGATTAAACGAAGAAACAATTTAGACACACATTCACGCAATTTTGCTATTATTGTTATAGCATAAAGTGTAAGTAAATAGTTACGAATTTAACAAATTAATTAACTATATACGAGCATCGAAGTAATACAGTCTTGTCGCGATTTTACCGACAACGCAACCTTTAAACTGCGATAGATCATGAATACGTCGAATGAGAACACTGCAAAAATCGGTGGAAAAGAAGAACTGAGTCTGGTACACTAGATTTATCGAACACTTCGCCAATCGATCCTTCTACTAAACCGTTCGAAATTGATTTCGAACGCTCCGTTACAAACAATTCCGTATCGTTAGAAATAGTTTTCCTTTGCGTTCGTTTTCTGCGATCAGTTCTCTCACATTGAAAATCGAATATACTATTCGAAAGCTGAATTATTCCGTAACGTTGTTATCCGCTCAACTTTGACGACCATTAAAAACGATACGTTCGTAGCAGCGATAATTTAGAGAGAAACGAATAACTGTAACAGAGAAATCGATTAGTGGTCGAAATGATGATGAAACGACGGACGGTTAACGTTTTGAAACAATTGTATATAAGAGGAGGATTGAGACGGATGCTTTCTCTAATTAAAAATATTCTACCGAAGAAATCTTATCTTATTCCCATAAATATGTAAAGATTACGAATTATGATTTTACTATTGCTTGAACCTGGACAGGAGTGTAACTGATACGAACAGATGCCTGGGTATACTGTCACTTGCGATAATCACGATTACTTGTAAGATACTAAAACGAGGTACTCCGTGTTGGAGGGACAGAGAACGGAAATAGTAATCCCATCGGCTTGTACGGGTACAATTTTCTCGACTACCGAAAGAAAAGAGACCACATATCCCTTGTTTTCATGTATTATAAATAGAGCACCATCGTTGCAAGGACCTTTAGAAGGTCCTGTCCTCCCCTTCGAGAAATAAAAAAAAAAAGAAAATCCATTGAATAATGAAAAAAAAATGAGAAGTAATGTTAAAACGAAGTAAGAAAGAATAAACGATCGAAGAGACGAACAAAGAGAACATATAAACATGGTAACAGCATGTATGTGATCGAAATCGATTCTTAAATCTGCCTGCATACACCGCCACGTATACCGACGTTTAAGTGGATCGTAATTTGTAAATTACTATGGACTTCCTAATTATATGCTGGTATATGATAATACATGTGCTCTGCCACAATAAAGCAGTTTTTTTTATCTAAAACGAAGGCCGTCATTTTTGTCCCGGTGAACAACGACATTCTTCGCACCCGACGCAGCCGAATGTGTTAATACGTTCGCTAGCAATTACACGGCTAACAATTCTATTATCTATTTCGCTTTTCTAATTCCTTTCGATGGTTTTATAAAGTCCTTGTAATTCTCCATGACGAACGTGTTAATATACAGAAGCTGTTCCTTTAATTTTCCTCTGTAAACTGTACAAGATGTTCCAATTTATCTCTTTTCATGTGTTCTTAGGGATAGAAAGAAAAAAATGTATAAAACTATAATACTATATTTAATTTATAGTTGTAATCAACATACCACGTGGGATAAATTATTTATTTACCCTAAAATTCCATTTCATAATGTACTTTAATTGTTATCAGCATAAAATTAACGTCTTTAAAACGTACAAGCCTCTTCCTAATTTTTGTCCAATAATGGTACTAAATTAATTATATTGTTGGTCAATAGTCTACATTTTTTTAAAAGTAAATAGTAATTGAGATTTTAATATAAAACAGTAACTACAATCAAAATTCAGTCGTAACTCTGTTTTTATTATCCTGATTCTTTACTTTTGTGATGGCTAATCACTGCGAATATTTTCAGGAACTATTTCTAAAAGTTTTATTATTCATTCTCTTTTGTGCTAATACTTCGAATTAATATACTATACTTATATACTATACTATATTAATATACTGGACTTAATATACTATTAACAGACTATACTTATATACGTGTATAATTACATATTGCAATATATTCTTATATTTATACGTAAATTAGTACAGATTTTTATCAATATATTATAAATGAATTCTTTGAAGTCGACCAATAAAATTAAAGCGTAATATATAAGATAATCTGAACGATTAAGTGAACACAAGATCGGAGCTATCTTGTTCAACAAAATAACTGCAGTCATATCCATATGTGCGCCAGATGTTAGTCGAGCTTGGTCAAGAGGATTACGACCCGAGTTTCCCAAATTACGAGCATCTCTGCATTAACCCCCGTTTCCGCAACACAACGTAAGTTGCAAAACACTCTTCGGACGGCTTTCCGGTACTCCATAAAACCGAGCCCTTTCAACAGTTGCTACTACATCCCATTATAATATGCACCCGAGAGAATACATTGTAGGAGAATACATCCGAGACTGCGGATCTCTGTTCAAAATAAAAATCTTCTACATTAACAGTACGAAACAGAAACGAATTTTAAATGTATTCATTCTTTTAATACTATTTTTACAATTCTAATTTAAAATTGCTTTCTAATTATAATCCCCTTTTTCAAGATTTCATTTTATAAGAACAGTAACGAAAAATTTGTTTGAGGCCTATCGTATTGTTACATAATTTAATTATATAAAAAATGTTCAAAAGATAAAGATTGTACTACGGTTTTTGTTACATTTTTCTATCAATTTAAACAGAAACAGTTAAACAATTCCAGCAGTTCGTTTCTATTCTTACGATTAACCCTTTACAGCATAATATTGATCCGACCTCGAGATAAATGTTACGTTAAAAACGTAGGAATAATGAATATTACTAATTTCTTCGAAATAAAATTCTATTTTACTGTTATTATTAGATTTATCTACTAAAATAAATGTAAGCGTATAATAAAATGCATACCTAATATTACGAATATATATAATATTATAAAATTTTATAATTAATCATTGCATCTATACATATACCATGTATGGCAAAACAGTTCGAAGCTTCATTGATAGTAACTAGACTGCGAATTTTTATTATTTTATTTTATATATACGAAGAACTGTGTACTAATAAAAACTAATTTTCTTTGTTTCTAAATTTTTATAAAATAAGTTGTAAACGTAGCCGAAGGAAATAGCGTTAACTCTATATTTACTAAAGAAGTTAAAAGACGCCTTTACGGATTATAATATAACGCTGTTTTGACTAGTGGAGTGAACAGACATCTTTCGAAACTTTAATTCAAAATTATTTTCTAAATTGAATTATTTTTCTTCAATTGACTTTTCAACACTTACTAAGAGCGTAGAATTAATTTGATATAAATGATTATAGGTATATCAAAATCAGTAAAGCGAGTGTTAACGCTTTTTTCAAAAATTGCGACATAATTCCCTTTTTTGTAGCAAGAATACAATAGACGCAACGAGCTAGGTCATTGGTATGTTCGACGGTACGAGGGTAAGTTCTGCCATATCAACTAGAAACGTAATATCACCGTTATTCTGCACTTCCTGTCTTTTGCTACTGGCTATATAAGAATACTGAAAAATTCTCTATAAACTATAGCGAAATCTAGCCAGTCGTTGAGCTACTCGATATTATTTCAATAATTGGAATATCTAAGACAATTGCGTTCACTTTTTGAGACTATACATTTCGTAAAATAATATAATTGCGCATTACTAATAATAATATTGCTTTAATATTTAAAGCGATGCTGCGTAACGTCATATTAACACTAAAATTTCGTTACTATACTTAGGATTAATTCTCTAACCCTGGAATATAATTTATCCTACTACATATGTAACGAAACTTGATTATAAGATTGACTACGTAAACGCAATAATATACTCTTTATTATACGACTAATATCTCGTTGATATATCTAAAATTAATTCCCTGTATTGTATGTAATTTTCCTATTATAAATTCATGATAATGTATTCGAGATCGTTTGGATAAACACAAACTAGAAGTTGTTAACAGTTCGCCAGCGATGGCAGGTCATTTCTGACAACAAAACGTTTTATCTATTTTTTCGCGATACCCTAGGTACATTAATTTAACCTAAGTCAAATACGACTCGGTAACGCTTTCCGACCGTAGATAAATTGTATCGGACATTCGTTCGCATTGTAGACCAGTACAAACTAAAAAGAAAAATAAGTGACAGATTTATATTTTAAACATTAAATGGAATAAGGTCGATACAAATATTTTTCATGAAACTCTTATACGTGCTTTGTCGATGTCAGTGTCAGTTACCAGTAGCCGTCAGTTTGATCATGCGTGACGCTACTCGTACGCAGAGGTGGGAGTAATTGTTCATGAAAATTTGATAGGTTTGCATTAACTTGGCCGACCTCTTAAACACCTGTACGATCAATCGGTACATATCAAAGACGGATTTACAGCGCGTCGTTTCTTCAATCGTGTCTCGTATAATATTTTCTATTATCACCGGAAAGGTAAGGTACATAATCGGCGATGATCGTGTGGCCATATTGCAATATTTTCAATTCGATAGGAACGCAATAGAAGTCGAACGGACGAGCCCGGTGAATCGAATTGAATAGTTTAAATATACGTGGAAATCTAATTTTGCTCTTCTCAGGAATGATTTCTTGGGTGACGCAATCAATTCGTGTTAAATATCGTTCGATCCGGACGAAAGGGGCCTTCGCAATATTTGAAACTTCGTGTGTAAAAGCGGTTAGTTTTAAGTGCTACGTGATCGATACGCAACTGACCCACCGAGTAGTTCCGAAGGTATCCGTGGCGCGCCGAAGGTGGCCGATTTCCAACGGAATTGCCCGAAGCTCCGTGAGCAAACGACGCGTACAGAAGAACGCGGGGTCTTCTCCGGCTTGGGTTGAAACAGCGTTCGCGTCTACGGGCGCGGCTTTGCGTCTCGAGCTGGCGTTTTACACGGTAAAATGTCCTCCCTCGATTATCTGGACCTGTGTCGGCTGTGTCTCGTGAAGGACCGTGTTTCGGTGCCGATTTTCGGGGGCGAGGGAAACGATCTTTTTCTGAAGATCGCCGCCTGTCTACCGGTCAAGGTAAGCCAACTACGCCATCGCATCGACAATGGCGATCCGCCATCTTGTGCATTTTCATAGCTACATCGCGTTTCCTGGGCCGTCCACGACTTTTCAACCTCCCAGTATATATGCGTTCGGTTCTCTTTCTTTCGGAGATCGCCCTGTACACTGACGATATTCATGAAGCAAATGAAAGTAGCCCGAATGTGACGATATCGCAATAGCCCACACACTGGTGTCGCAGTGTTTTCCTTTCCCTTTCCTTCTCACCAGACTATCCACCTCGCCCACGACGCCAACGATTATTCAGAATTTTGCCGCGCTTTTATCTTTTTATTCGAGCAATTTCGATCGTTTTCTGTTATTTACGCCGCTCGCTTGCTGCTCTACCGGCTATTTTCTAGCTTCGTTATTCGCAGTAATGATGGATAATATTAATTTTCTTCGGACAATTACTACACTAATCAAATAATTGTCCTCGTTTTGGACATCGTACCTTCGATAACATTGTTTCTGTTGGAATATGTATACGATTTATGGTAGACCTGCTTCATCGATAGGCGTTTCGAACTAGATAAATCAAAATTTTTTAATTTTACTTATTAAGATTATACGAGCATCGATGGATCGATTTAGTGGAGATTTGTTGAATAATTTAATACGTTCAGAAGCGACGTAACAAGTTCCACATGTTTCGCTCATTTGCATATTTCAATGTATGCTGCGCCAGTAAAATATTCTTAATTTCCGATTTAAACTGGTGACTTTTTCTAATTGCATTGTTTTTGTTTGTAATTACAGGTCGGAAGGGAAGACAAGCTACCCAAGAAAATATGCGACGACTGTGTGTATAAAGTAGAATTATTATATGAATTTTGGAATACAACAGCGAACGCTGAAAAGCGACTATTACAATGGCTGGGAGAAGTCAATGTCGAAAGCGGCAAACAGGGTTATGTTCCCAATGTACTCAATCCGGTAATTGATGTTTTCTTTTTCCATAGAGTATATAGTCTTCAGCGTTTTTCGAGAAAAATTAATTACCCTCACCGTATATGTAGAAAACATGAGAATGTAGATGTTCTTTTATTTGCAAGATGTTCAATTCTGTTTGCCCATAGATACAATTATATTTCAAGATAAAAGTCATTTTGTAACATATTGTAAGTTGCCAAATTTTATATTTCATACCTATTGCTATTATTTTTGCCATTATAAAATTCTTCCAAAAGATTTTATCACTTATTTTGATAGTTTAATGTAGTAATATATTTAGAGGTTATACATCGTTTATTTATACAACGTTATACTCCCATGAATATTCGTACCTTTTTTAAACGTAATGACTTTTTTAGAACTGAACCAAACAATTTAAATTTTTTTAGAAGATAGCAGGACTAGTATATTAGGCAATTACTAAACTACTTTGTTACAATTTTGCTATTACTTGAAGCAATGAAATAAAAAACTATCGTAGTTTTAATTTTTTTTATGTGAGTCTGTAACGAAAATTTTAAAATATCATAAATTTTGGTAAATTATAAGCATATTGAAAGTTTCGTCAAATTCAGTTAATACAGATTAAAGCAATAAGCATTAAAAGATTATTAAAACTATTTATTACAGTTTTCGGCTAAAAGTTGCAAGAATGATGACAAAACTGATTTTAACGATATTTTATTAATTATTGCTTGTGCCCGTCAACTGATTTTTATGACATTTTCAGCATACATATAACTTATCAATATCTATGAAACACATGTTTAAATTTTTGTTACAAGGTGAGATAAAAAAGTTAAAAAATGAGAGTCTTTGATTTTTTGCCTCATTCTAAGCAATAACAAAATTTAATAAAACCATTCTAGTTATGATTTCTTTATTATCTAAAAAGTTAAATCGGGAATATTATTTTTTTGCTTTGAAATTATTCAAAACTCAGAATATTAATAATTTTGTACTTTTTAAATGTTCAATTACAGAATGTGATGAAACAAGAACAGAGTACAGAGAACAGGTTAGATGGCAGTGTGATGCAGCAAGTGGGAGAGCATCAAAACAATATGGGCATGAGTATGATGGACAACATGGGCCTCGGTATCCCTATGATGATACCCAACACTAATCAACAGCAACAACAAATAACCTCAGTTCCTATGGACACAAGTGGCAGTCCTGCGCAAAATGTTCAAGCAGTGCCTGGTCCGAGTTCACAAACTACGCATAACCAAATATCACAAAATCAAACCAGCTCGACGCAGCAAGAAGATGAAGAAGAGAGTAGCGAAGACGATGACAATTCTGACGACGAGTGTGACGGAGATGAAGGTATACACAAAATAAACAAAATTTCTACCACTTTGTAGTTTTATTTACCAGTATATTCCATTGCAACGTAATTTGATTGCTACAGTTATGTATTCTATTAAGAATATTTTGCATATACTGCAGGCCTACCTGTAAAAGAAGAGAGCGAAGAAGACCCAAACAGTAGAACTATAGAACCTACAACCTTTGTAAATGTTTCTTTGGCGTGTGACGAGGCGGGTCCTTCAGGGTTGCAACAGCAGAAAATGACAGACATGCCTGAGATGCCAATATCACAGTCAGCAGACGGGGATCCCAAAACTGGGTGAGTTTTTTTTATCCTTATTTGACCTTTTTTCAGGGCCAAAGGTGCGAATTTGTTGTGGAAATCACACACATGTACACAAATATTTTTATCACAGCTGTATTTGACATTTTACTTTAAAGTTTACTTCATTTATTTACTCACGCAACAATTTAATTACTATAGTTTCTAAAAAATTATTTGATTTGATAATAAAATTATTTAATATCCTTGCAGTATATAATTTTACTTTGATTCTTTTTTTAAATTGAAGATTTAATTATTATATTGTTACAAGAAGTTTTAATCAGCAGTAGATTTTTATTTTCCTCGTACAACATGATATTTTAATGAATAATAGATTTTGAAATTACAAGAATTGAAGAATTTGTAGTTTTTGCTTTGTAAAGAGATATTTAAGAGTTAGTCACCTGATTCAAGAACGTGTGGTGCATTGTATTTGTAAGGTAAGTTAGTACACACCCCACAACCATCTTTGGCTCTTTGTATTCTGCAGTTTGGTAAATAATTTCTCAAGATTCATTTCTTTCGAAATCTCATCTAAGTCCAAAATAACTGTAATAATTAGTATGTAACCATGATAAATAGAAAAAGATGTTTTAAATCGAACTGCAAAATACTTCCATATATTTTACATATAATAGCATGTATTTAGGGTTCGTTTCAATAAGACCAACTTTACCAAAAAGCATCGAATTAACTTAATGTAACAAAAGATTCTACATCATTTCGTCTCATTTGACACTTTTATTCAAACGAACTTTACCCTAGCTATTATTCATACGTGTACAATAAGTGAACAGAGGGATTCCGTTAATTATACATCCAGTTATTGACACACGTATTTGCCATTGAATTTCGTTCGATGTATATATTCATTTCGTGGTTCACGTTGTCGAAGGAAATTACTCGATCCCTCTGTTCAGCCGAGAATCAGATGTTTACATGTTGTCAATATCAATATCCCACGCTTACGTGAAGGCACAAAATGCCGCACACGGCCGAGAATAGGCCGCAAAAAAATTCACAAACTAATAACTCTCGTAAAACTAACGTCATGATACGTAAAACGCTTGGCGCGTCCGTCGCCGAGTAATGTATAATTTCGTAAAGAATACCGTTTCTTGTCGTCTTCGTGCTTTCCAATGCCTACTACGCTTTACATTATCGTCAGGACCACATTAGTTACCATTAGCATATCGGTTAGTTCATAAGTGCTGTTGTTCCGTTCACTACGCTGAACGAAGACCGAAAAACAAAGAGATCCACACTGACCAACCGGTGGCACGTACGGAGTCCGGCCATAGTTTCGCTCACGTACAATCCGATTTACGGCTGGCATTATTTGACGCTGACTGAACGTAGTAATAGTGTTTTGCGATTGAAAGATATGCAACGTTATTTTTAAACGAGAAAGGATACGAAAACGATTAAGATAACAGACGTAACGTGATTATACGAAGAAATAGTCATCGCACGATAAACGAAGCACGAAGAGGACGTTTCACGTACTATACAAAAGGCGAGTATCCTATTTTTGTATATTGTAAGATCGTTTATCATCGGATAATCTATAAGCATAGCGTATACTCGTTTGTATGGTTTTTACAATTGTTGTATGATGTGTTCGCTACGTTTGTACGCCGCGATTTTATCGGTGATCTCGGAATCGTCGAGCATGCTCCGGCATAGTTTTTTTGCTGGAAATTTGCTGCGCTTCGAAACCGAGCGAACTTTCATCGCGCACCGAATTGTGTGCAGCGAGCATGTTTTTTTTACACTCGAGCGAAAACAATCGAACCGTTGTCGCATTGGCGTTTTCGTTGAAACCACGGCCGACATTTTTCAACGTTACCGCGAGAATCCGGCTGTGTTTGCACGCCGACCAGTAGCTCGATTTTCTGCGCGGTTTTTGTCACAATTTTAATTTTCTTTTCTCTTGTGCAGAGTACACTGTCAAGTATTTATTCGCACAAGACTGATTTTTGTTGATCGCGGCATGGCCCAGGAATATTTCATGTTTTCGTTTGACTATTTCAACGATCGAAAAATGAAAACTGTTCCATTACACCACGCCGCGATAACGTTTTCATGAGACTTTTTGGTGTTAACAATCGATGGCACCCGCGTCTTCAGCGTTCGCAGTCGCACGACTGCGAATGCAACCGTTTCATTGAACTATTCCCGGAAATAATGGCGTATGCTCGAAGTTTGTGTTGAGATGAAGATGAAGAAGAGGGCCGCGCGGATTGGATTTCCTTTGAAAGGTGAGAATCCGATTTTTATTATAACATATTGGATTTTGTTTTGAAACCTACTCTTAGTGACTTTTAGCAAGGGTTTGCTTTCTTTTAACTTCTCCCGCCTACAAGTTTTGTAGCTTAAATATTTCCTTACTCCTGCTGGTTTGCTGTAGAAACCTTTTAATCCCTCGTCCGGTTTGTGCCAGTCTTTTGAACTCGTAACCCCAGATTTTGTTTGAAATTCGAGAACTAATATAAGTCTAGAAGTAGAACACACAATCCATTTGATTTCTTTCCGTACACTCGCTACTAATCCGTCTTTAATGTTAATACGATCGTAAGGTATAAATGATAACTTATATATACATAGATCTAGCAGTAATACGCGTATATAATATACATATAATGAAGGACAAGACACTGTATCATAGAAACATAAAGGTAAAGTGTAATAAAGAGACATGTTCGATCTTCTGGAGCGGATTAGACCTATAAGAGAGAAAGAGAGATACACGTTGTTCTGATACAGTAACGATGACGACGGGACTCTACAAGTTCGATGCGCACACACTTTTCTGGTCGCACTTGATCGCTGTGTGTCTCGAGGACGAACAACACTATGCTCGAGCACTGTGCACGGTCACTATGTAGGTATTAATCGCACATGCACAAGTAAAAAAGAAGAGAGGCGCAGATCTCCATCTCCGCTTGAACTATCTGTCACCGCCGCCTATAGTTTTACTAGAGAACACAAAATCACGAGAACCGAGTCAGAAAGGCAATGCTATTTGTGTGGTGTATGGTTGTCCTCCGATGCATTGTCGTTGGGTTTTGTCGATTTCAGGGAAGGCAGCGAGACGTTTGGCGGATTGTCGGGGATGCTGCGTCAAATACTGTCGCCGTCACCCGAGACCGGGGACCCCGGTTTGCCTCTCAGTTGTACCCTACTTCAGAACAGCTCCATGTTCACGAACCAATCGTCGATGATGCAGTCGACGTTCCAGACCGTCCCGTCCCACATACCATCCATTTGCTCCGACCAAAACCTGTTGGACCACGTGCAGATTGTCGTCGAATCCCATCCGTGTCCCACTTGCGGCCTCGAGTTTCGAAGTGCCCTAAAGCTGAATTACCACATGAGAACGAGCCACGTGGTGATGCCGGAATTCGAGCACAACCTAGAAAACAACCCGGTGAGATACTCGTGCGCCGTCTGCTCGCGAAGCTTCTTCGCCCTGAGCCACCTGCGGATGCACGAGGTCACGCATACCGCGCCGGTGACCTCTTGCCCGCCGATGTCGACGATGTCAGCCGCAGCGAGCGTCGAGAAAACGTTCGCCTGCGATCGTTGCCAAGCCAGTTTCCGGTACCGTACGCTCCTCGAGCGGCATCGAAGGATGCACGAGGTCGGCCAGGAGAAGCCTTATTCCTGCCCTAGGTGTCTGATGCGGTTCGAGACGCGAAACTTGTACAATCATCACGCGAAAACCCACAAACCGATCCTGACGGGTAACGATAGAATCACCGACACGTCCATGGTGTCTTCCGGTGATCCGGTCACCAGCAGTATTACCGGTAACATTGTCGCGCCGCAGAACAAGTCGATCGCCTCGTATCCGTGCGACTCCTGCTCGAAACAGTTCGCCAGCATGGAGTCCCTGACCACCCACAAGGCTGTGCACAGGTCCAGATCTCTCGTCTGCGACGTCTGTGGCAAGGGGTTCACGCATCGCAAGTATTACGTGGTGCATCAGCGCATCCACACCGGGGAAAGACCGTATCTTTGTGCCATGTGCGGAAAGTCATTCACTCAGGCCTCCACTTTAACCGTCCATCGCCGGTATCACACTGGCGAACGACCTTATACCTGCCCCCTGTGCGGTAAAGGATTCGTCACCAGAACCATCATGCTTAACCACATGAAAAAGCATTGAGAAAACCGGAGGTTGATCGCGCCAGAGGAGCGATTTTTGTTAATCGATCTCGCCGCACGTTGCAACGTGCCAGGGGGGACTTATTGATTCGCGTTCTGTTGCGAAAGTTAATTTTACTCGGTTATAGTTTATATTGTTCATTGGAGTTTTATTCGTTACAGCGATGTACAGTGGGTGATATTATTTATTAGTGTTCGTTCTATAGAGCTTTAGGGATAAAACACGTTAGGTTAAGCTAAGCGGAGCTACAGAGTCGTTTAGTTCTCGAGTTCTTGGTAATTGACGGGGGTGGAGGTCGTTTTATTATAGTACAATACTTTGAAGTTGTTCGCTATTAGGCAGTCGTAATTAAGTAGCCACGAGTGACAGGAAACTATCGGAAATAGTTTCGTTCGTATTTTTACAAATTTTAAACAACCGATGGAAAATCTCTTTTACTTGGTAACTATATTCTATGCTTTTCCTTTCTATCGAATTTGTTGATTAATGGTAGGTATACAGTGTGCTCGTTTTAAATCGTCTCGCTGGTGTATCTTACAAAAGATAGGGTAAGGCGTAAGTATTTTTCTTACGGATGAAGTAGTTGGTAAAGATATTTTCAGTTTACGAAATTATGTTTAAATGTGTCATCAATAATACATGATGCGATTCTAAAGATGGCTGAATTGGACGTGATGCAGTTTCTTTCTAGTAAAACATTTAAAAGACGATATGTTGGTAAATTCCATTGAAAATATGGGCCAATTTTGAGGGAGATCTCAAGAGGCATGTGCAACATTTACACAGAAGGTGCTTGAATCTGCAGAACTGCATATAAAAGAAATTGAAAAGGATTATTCTCAACGAATGAATAGACAATTTCAATTCAAACGCATTGGTAAATGTAATAGAAATTATTATGTCATATTCATTGATCTTTACGAATTGTTAATCACTATTTCTAGGAAACAAAATTTGTCTAATAATTGAATGAATTGATTTGCCAAGGAATTATTGTAGAATCTTTTAATGAGAAAAATAACATCGTGTGTGAACAAAGTACGCAATACAATATTATTGAAGGGAGTATATTTCTTTTAAGGGAACAAGTATTTGCATCAGATCGTGTTCAGTTGTATAACAAATTAATTTCGTAAAAACGTTTCTCTAATATTTTCGATCTCTTCCGAGATATTCCAACGAATCGTGTTAAAATCAACACTCTGTATATTGCAATATATATTAGTTCATTGATTACATATATATAATATGCATGCAGTCACTGTGATATTGTTCGTACGTGAATATCTATGTATTTAAAATGATAAGATACTTGAAATGATTTGAGCTTGTATAGAATTTTGGAATTCGACTTGAAAATGTTAGTTTCGATCGCGATGTTTCATACGACTATAGTTAGTACCTGTATAACGAAACTAAGTTTGCAGATTAATGTGCCTAAAAAAAAAGAAGATAAATTTTTGAAAATTTTTAATCGAGTAGAACAAAAATGGGAGGACGAGCCTCTTTTTAACTAACTATACTAGAATGTTAGAAGTTACTCAATGTTTACTAAACTATTGCTAGATTTGTAGGGAAGCCTTATCGGATATGATTATTAACATAGTTTACGAGTATACGAATAGTTTAACAGTTTTAACGATATCAAATCAATGGAAATAATATACGTTAGCGTTTTAGCAATAGCAATATGAATTCATGTGCCTCGAATCAATGTGAGTACAGGGTTTGTTACATCGGTTACTGCATATCGTATTGGTAAAACGTAAGTATGAAGACGCTTAAACATTTCTATGTAATCCCGTAACATTAAGATTTCTGGTTGACATTAATAATAATAATAATTCGTTGCAAGAAATTGCTGAAAAAAATATGTGACTTCGTGAATGTAATGTTTCGTCGAATTAAAGTTTTCAATGTTATTAGAGGAAGAGATGCATATTTATGTTTCACATTAGTAATTTCTAATTAAAAATAATAATCAAGAGTACTATAATCGTTGGTAGATAGTCGAAGTAAATACATGAAGCATTCATTAGTTCATGAAATCTAAAATTTAGAAATTACATTTAGAGATTATTTATATTTCGTATGCATAGATTTTTCTTGGACCATTTCTTAAAAATATTTTTTAAAACTCTCTCGTTTCGCTTTATAAACGGTAGTGCCAATTATTGGTAAGCAGAAGAAACAAATCTTTATTCTTTAGCTATTTTGACGATAAATTTGTGAGTAAAACCAAGATGGCGGAGACGTTTCACATGTCTGGATCGTCGGTAAAACAGTGTAACTTGTGGGTAAGTGTTTAGCGAAAAATCTATATTGCTAAGAATGATCGTATCACGTACGTACTATTAATTACTGTGTAGTTTGTTAAATATTTAACCATATTCTTTTTATAATAAAAATTACAATATTTAATAGGGATGTTTTTATAACTGTCGCCCATTCGCAGATACTACAAACTAGCTATACACTTTATTGAACGTTTTAATTACTAAGTTTACGCTAATTTTTATTTTAATGGATTATTTTCTAAAACGTTTTTATTGATTCAACGGTAAAGAATTAAATTACTTGTACAGAGGCTAAAGTTCTATGTATTACACAGTATAATGTGACACGAATGCATAAAAGTTGTAGCCCAATCAATTATTATGAGTTATTTAGCAGAAAGTTGAGTAACGTTCTAAGTTAACAAGTACAATTCGCTATTCGTTAGTATATTCTCGGTAAGCAATTTTTCTCCAGGTTTCCTACGAATTTGCAATCAGCTTTATCGACGAAGTCTGAATCGTCAGTTACCTAATTAGGCTCGGTATTTGCGAGCGAAGCTTGCCCATTTATTTTGATAGCAAATCCAAGGCAAAAGCTCTTGCAAGAGCTACTTTCGATCGGCTTTTACCATAGATTTGTTCTCACAATTGGAACCACAAGTTCTGAACGCAAATTCCACCTTTCCATTTCAGCATCGGGCTTGGAATTTGTGGATAAAATTTGGCGAAAATTCATAGTAAACCAACTACAAATTTCTTGAGAAGCAGAGCTTCTGATAAATTTGACAAAATCGATTTATGAAACATTTGCTGCCCAAGACTCTTTTAATAATGCATTTTTGAATGAAGCAACAATTTTTTCAAATAAATAACGTTCGTACTCGGTAACAATCTGAATGTCAATAATCAAGTAAATATGATTAACTAAATTAAATTGCATAGACAGAAAGGAAGGGACTGTATGAACACAGTACAAAGAAATACTGGAAAGCACCGAGGCAATTAATTAAAACGTTTCCTGGTATATGTTCGCGAGTACTCTCAGTCCGGCCTGTAAAAATCTCGCTAAAGAATACACGCTCCCCAAACTGGAAAGACCGAATAAAGTATAAACAATGAAGCAGTAAAATTTTCGTTGATTGACCCCGGTTTGTGTCTCTCTTCTTTCCAGATATTTTGTGTCAAAGCTTGAGATGCTACCTGAGGACCAGGAAGAGTGCGAGGCGAACGAGATCTTCGATCACGAAGAAACAGAACAGTTGCTCATCGAAGATCGTTTGCACGTGCCGAAGGTTGAGGCCACCGAAATAATCATCGCGCAGTGTAGTCTCTGCGGAGATAGTTTCATTTCCGACCAGGCCCTCGAGATGCATCTAGAGATGCACGAGCAGGCTAACGCTCATATGTCTGGAGAGCAGCTGGTTTGCGAGCAGTGCGGCTGCAGTTTCGACTCGAGCCCTGCTCTG
Source organism: Augochlora pura (assembly GCF_028453695.1). NCBI lineage: Eukaryota > Metazoa > Arthropoda > Insecta > Hymenoptera > Halictidae > Augochlora > Augochlora pura. Next base: position 9,505,722 of record NC_135776.1, on the reverse strand, counting down.
GAAGAGCATCAGCTGGAGCACGAGTCCGACGACGCGATCGCCGATCAGAGACGGCAAAGCCTCGAGTCCAAGTATCAGTGCGAAGTCTGCGGTGCAAACTTCTTCTCGCGCAACAGTTACGAGGAGCACTCGAGCAGCCATCATTCCGACGACAAGCCTTTTCAATGCGAGGTTTGCAACGCCACGTTCCGGTACCGGCAAGGTCTGAGACTGCACACGAAGCTGCACCAACCGGGTTACGTGCCGCCTCAGAGGAAACACCACTGCGAGCTCTGCAACAAGCGTTTCTCTAGGAAACAGGTACTACTGGTGCACATGAAAACCCACGGGAACGTGGGCCCTCAGAACGAGTTCACCTGCCCCGTCTGCGGCAAATCGGTCTCCAGCAAGACATACCTGACCGTTCATCTACGCAAGCACACCGGCGAAAAGCCGCATGTGTGCGACCACTGCGGCAAAGGTTTCACCGCGCAGAACTATCTCAGCGTGCATCGCCGCACGCACACCGGCGAAAGGCCGCACAAATGCACCCACTGTGACAAAAGGTTTACGCAGCGGTCCACCCTGGTGGTGCATCTGAGAGGACACACCGGTGATCGGCCTTACCCTTGCACCACTTGCCACAAATCGTTCGCCTCGAAAACGATGCTGAACTCGCATTTAAAGACGCACGCCAAGCAATCCGCGCGCCAACAGCAGGAGCTCGAACAAGAACAGCAACAGCGGTTGCAACAGGAACAAGAGGTTCAGGAGCAGGAATCATCCCTCGACACGATCACTATACTACTACCCAGCTAGAATATTTCTAGCCGCTGAACAACTACTGAATCGGTATTATACTGCGGAGTGACGGATGGTTCGCGAAAGGACGTTTTACGTTTAGGTAGAAGCGAACACGCACAAGAGTAGTTTATGTTCAGATGTGAATGCACTAGCGGCAGCACGGTGCTCCCTCGAACAACCTCAATTCAGAACAATCCGTCGAAATGTGCATGACACCGGCGCTAAAGTTCCAAGCCTGTTTAAATTCTTTCGGTACATGTACATATACTTAGAGAAGCGGTCAGAAAAGTCTCTATATGCCCTTCAAAACTAGCTAGCCTATTTCCTGTGGACCAAAACTTGCATCTTTTTAGAACCGCGGAAGTTGCACTCTGCATGAAACCGCGACGAATATAGCAGATTTCTTTATCTGTAATGATAAGTGTCACGCTGCTGAAATTTTATTTTGGTTATATCACATCAGCACGGGTTATAAACAGTTAACAATAGGTATATCAGTTTCCCGCGACTTTCGGTTCGAACTGTAAGGAAAAATACGCAATTGTTTACCTGTATAGCAAATATACAGCTGACGTAAATCTATGATACGCATTTTTTAAGTTTTCGTTAAAACTGCTGATAAACGAGCTGTTATTTTTTTCGCAATTCCGATGAAATGTTTTTAAGGATGTACAATGACTTCTTTGACTAACTGAATGTACATATGTACACTTACGCATACATGCATTTCGTGCAATCGTATCATTTATTTGAGTATTAATTAGAGTCGCGTAGAGCTCAAGGTTTAAAGATCAAATCGTAAATCAAAATCGAATTTCGAGGAAATTAGTTAATTTTATACGTAGACTACAATAAGATAAACTAAAAGCAGATCTTGATTTATTTTTTGTTGGAAATTCACAATTCTATGCGAAGTTCGTTTAATACCATAAAATGATTAACTATCGTTGTGTCCGAGTAGTGTAAAGATATGTATGTTTGTGCCATATATAAATATATATATTTACACTATCTGTCGTTTAAATTCAAGAAAATTATCGGGAATATTAATGTTTATGTTCGTCGCGACACGAAAATTGTAAAGTTATGGTAAACGTGTAAAATCAAAACGAACGTCGAATTTCCGAAGATCCGTTTTATCCGAGGGAGTACTATATTTTTGCGACTGATAGGGGAAGGTCGGATGTTTTGCACATTGACAGCCCGAATGCTCGTTTATTTTTATATGGTAATCAAGTCGCGGTATAGCGTAATCGCGATTTACAATGTTAGTTATCTTGTGTTGGCATTTAGCGCATTTGAATTTTTTATATCGTTATTTGTTTACGATCCCATTTACATGGAACATTGATATTATTTTGTCAATTGATCGAATTATCAATAATTCGTCGAAAAGTTAGGCGATCGAATGCGGCGACGTTTGTTTAGCGTTCGATTGGAAGAATTAGTGTGCTATACGCAGAAGTTCCTCGATATTGTATTACTGTAACGACACCTACGGTAGAACTTCAATTAAAGCTAATTTTAAAGAAGTTCATGTTTTTTTTATATCTACAGTTAAGTGATCGATAGCACAGTGATACGCGCGCATTAAACGCAATGTTGATGGACGCTTTCTCGACTTCATTTTATTGCCGTTTGTAAAACAAATGACGCGTCGGTCTAGTTTCCTTTATGTATTGTTTCTTTCGCCTTATTGTTTCGGAGATTATTCATTATGAATTCATCGAATGAAACTCGTGTGCGTGTAACATAGTTCTTACTGATATTATCATTTCTGGCATTTCGTAATTTATATCTTGTCAAACGATAAATTTCACAATACACGCAGCCGTCCATGTTTTCTAAACATTTTGTAAACCATGTTTTTTAAATGCTCGAGTAGATTTTATACTGAGTTGAACCGATTTATTGCGATCCGAGCTGTTCGAATTTTGCAGGCATTTTTTCAAATTAGCAGGCTTTAAATACATTGCTAGTGCCTTAGTTGTAGTGCCTTAGTGTATCAGCTCTTGTCATTCGTGAGAACGGACTCGATGGGCGATAATTAATAATGTTATACAATGCGCAGATAATGCGATCAACTGCAAGAATCGAAAACTATCTTTCGCTGTTAATGTTATTTAAACTTAGTTTTGCTTTGGAACCAGTACTTCAATTTGTGATAATTATATCGTTTTTCGTGGTAGTCGATGTATAAAACGATCGTAACATGTGTTACGATTTTAGTTGTTCCGGCAGCTAAATTTTTGAAATTTATTGTTATTGTCACTTGCTTGATTTATGTTTAAGAAAAGAAACACTACCGCAAGTTTTATCTTTCCCTTGAGTTTTTAACTTCGAATAGATTGTTCTGATGGGTAGGCTTCAGCTGGAATGCCTATCCGTTTTTAATCTTCAGAAATAGTTTTCGAAGAAGTTCGTTGTAAAAAAGATCTTTTTAAAATTTCATTTATTGAAATATATGATAATTAATTGTATATTACGTGAAAGTATTCTTTGAACTTTCTTGAACGATGTGATAATTTTTGCGGACGTTCTTCCATTTACTTTTTTTTTTTAAAGTATTATTTATAAAAATAATATAAACGTTCTTTGTACATTATGAACAAGTCCCGAAATTATTTATTTGAAACCGACTCGAATGATTGAATCACGACGGTTACATGCAATGGATGTTTTAAAAAATACTCTTTTAATTAGAAGGTAACAGTGAGCTAGTCGAATATGTTCAGGGGAGTTCACAAGATATTTTTATGCCAGAAGGAATTGCATAACTATTAATGTCAAAGCACTAGACATCTTAAAATGTTTAAAATTAATGCGCGTGCATCGTCGATCGTTTCGAAGACTACAGGCGAACATTAGAAAACAATCAGAATGTCTACTTAAAGTTAGAAGTACAAACATGCGTTAAACAGTATAATCGTCTCACTTTTCATGCTATTAAGTTGTGCCTTCTGCGACGTAACCAACAATACTTTTTATCGATACTTGCTTGTAATTAGTGTGACGTATCCACTCGAACGAGTCGTTCAAAGAGATTTCTTCGTGAGAAACGTTTAAGAATGAGATGGAAGGTTGCAGGTGATTTTCAAATAGCAATGTAAGTACGGATCGAACGACTATTGCCACTACGAAGAAATGGTTTTGTACGATGTCTGAAAATTTTGGCCAGTAAAAATAGTGAATACTAACAATAACCTGCATTGTCTTTTCGTCTGCTCGAGCTCATTGAGTTTGTCGAGGCAGACTCATGTCGTACGAGAGTGACGAGTATTCCATAATTATTTGTGAAGCCATTTCGAATATATATATAGACACATATATTTACAATCATTTTTACGAGTCATCCAATTTTCATTTGCTGGGTTTGGCGATAGAACAGAATCTCTTTTTGTATGCATTTCTTAAGAATAAATAACGAGATAGTAGCACGGTTGTAAGCTGTATTTGTATGTATAAAAAATTGTTTCGACATATTCAGCACCGAGTAGTTACGTTACTTAAGCTACGGACGACCAGTATTTTATGTTTGTTAAATATTATTATGGTATTAATAAAACTTGAAAGAATTCCTTTGTTCTATATTTTCTTCATTGAGGTGACGCTATTAACATTCGCGACATTATTTGCAGTTCAGCTTTGTGCACGTCCTCCTATTTTATTTTCCTTATTTAAAACGTTTCTCGAAGGAATCTGTCGAAATAGAGGAATCGTTTGCAGTTTGACGAGCCTGATGCAGTAAGTAGTATCAGCTTTATATTCCTCAGTATCAACGCAGTAACGATCACATTACTAAATATCAACGTTATTGAATCTAACTTCGAGACACATTTTCATTTAAACGGAAAAGCACGATCGAATTTTGTAATTCTTCAAAGCTACTGATTTATGGGATACGAGGATGAATAAAATTGACCAGATAATACCCACACATAAAATGAAATTATTAAAATAAAAAAATTAACACACATAAATACATTGGACAGTTGAGACTCGGTGATTAAACACAATATGTCTAGACGGTTTTTATTTTATTTTGTTGTAACAGATATCATTTTTCAATGTAAGTGGAAGCGTCACTGAACATTCGATGACTTAACAATAGATGCAATGGCAAATTAATTCTCAGTCTAAGTACGCTCTTTATAAATAATTGCTCAAGATATTCTCTCGTAGTTTTCGCCTAGTTTCGAGTTATAATTGGAATTTTATTTGTAATCTCATATGTTAAACAAGTATACAAGGCTATTATATATAAATTTTATAGTATCTGAAATTGAAAAAGGGTCAAGTTTTACCCATGGAGCGTATGAGAATTAAATATTACTCTGATTAATTGTATTTGTAATAGATGTATAGTTTGTACTCGTGTTGCATGCAGGGTGGCTGGTTTCAATTTATTAATGCAAATTGCTCGGGCGTAATTTTCTACACAACGAATACTAATTACTTATGGTATTATGTTACTCTTTTGAATATTATTGGCACACAAAGTTATCATTGATGAAAGATTGTTGATTCCTTAGTAATATTCAAATTGATGTATCTTCGCGATTCATTTCTCGCCTCCAGAGTCTTTTTTATTCATGAATGGATTATAAACATACAATCTCAATTATAAAGAAAAAACTAGTTACTTTAAAGTGTGGCTTGACCAGTTACTTTTTGTATAAACTACTTTTTATACAGAGTCAATTATCTTAGGATATCGCCTTGTTTTTAAACCTTAGAATATCGTCATTACTATTCTACTACATAATATTATTAAAAACAATGTAAACATTAGCTTAGGTAATATATAAATATGCCTTCGCGACAGTCTGACAAAAAATGTCCCGAACAAAATGCAAAAGATTTCAGAAGAAATGTAGTATTGCAAATAATAACTTGACGTAACCTTGACGTTTGCAATACTATTAGTTTTATTTATCAAATCATGTATGTCCACAGCATCGTATATAAGCCCGGAAGAATATGATTTGATAAATAAAACTAATAGTATTGCAAAAGTAAACGTCGTTTTCATTTTTCCAAATGTCATGCTGTACTTTTGAAAATAAAATTAAAGAAATTAGTTCCATATTTCGAATAGATACAGCATAAATTATGACAATTTTTAACAAAAACATATTAATTCATTGATTTAACTTTGAGGTCATCCAGAGATGATGGTATAAAAGATCGTCAAATCCATATTGACACGAGTGCAATAACATAAAATAAAAAATATGTAGTTTTAAAAAATGAGGGTGATCTTGATCTTTTGACATAAAACATTTCTTCTGAAATTGTTTATCGAGTTTACTAAAACCTGAGTTTTGTTCAGAACAGTATCGAAAATCCTAGAAAAATCATTGCAATCGTCGTTACAGTAATAGACGGCGCTACTAAGGCAGTGTTCTTTTTTACACAAGTAGACCTCAGTCTAGCAAACCCAAGTCAAAATACTCCTTTTCTTTTCTTATATCATTTCTACAAAGCTATTCAAGATAAAATATTAATTGCCTCAAGCTGTTTAACAAACATTGCCCGAGAAATTTGCATTTATAGATCAAGAATTCTCGCGCTATCTGAAAAACCACCCTGATAGCTGAATGATTTTCATAGACAGTATATCGCAGGCATCTCGGATGTTCAGTTGAAACGATTTCAGACTTTCAGGACACGTAACCTGATCCATGGCCCCGTGTATTGGTGTCCGATCCGACTTCGGCATATGTCTTATTATCTGTTTGCAGGTCTATCGTCGCGAAGTCTACATTATACAGGCCGCAACGATCTCGCATTGTTAAACCATCAGTGGCGGAAGATAGGGTCTTAGTTAACTCCAAAGAGGTGTCCAGTAAATCCTGTGACCTGACGACTACTCTTCTTAGGAATGAAAAGGAATACACGTGCGACGCGTACTGTGAATCTTTCCCGAAGAAGATGCAGCTGCTGAAGCATCGTCGATCGCATTGCAAGGACTCCGACGCCAAACCGAGAATAGATCCGGCGGAAACCGTGGGTAGCCGAAAGGAGATGGGGCCGATCGAATGCAACGTCTGCCACAAGATCTTTAAGAAGAAGAAGTACCTGAACGTTCACAAAACGCTGCACGGTGCGCCGCACATCTGCCACATGTGCGGCGCGAAGTTGACCTCGGAGTATTACCTGAAGATCCACATCAGACGGCACAACAAGGAGTTCACCGAGTTCTGCAAGGTTTGTAACAAAGGCTTCTATCTGAAAGCGACCCTGCGGACCCACATGAGCGTGCACAGCGACGACAAGCCCTGCACCTGCGAGGTGTGTCACAAGTCGTTCGGCAACACGGTTTACCTGAGGAGCCACATGAAGATCCACAGCCAACCGGAGACCAGAAAGAAGTTCAAGTGCGAGATCTGCGGGTTCCAGACATTTTATAGCTACTGCTACAAGGGTCATCTTGCGACGCACACGGGCGAGAGCCAGGTGGCTTGCGAAGTCTGCGGGAAACTGATCAGGCGGCAGTACATGAAGACGCATGCTCGGATACACACCGGCGAGAAACCGGAGATCTGCGAGTTTTGTGGGAAAGCGTTCAGTTCGAGGAAGTACTTGGTCAAACACCGAAGAACCCACACCGGAGAGAGGCCGTATAAATGTAAAGTTTGCGAGAAACGGTTCACGCAGCGCGGCACACTCAGTGCCCATTTGCGACGCCACGGTGCTGGCAAATGAAATTGCCGGTTTAGTACTGTTTATTAAATTTTTATTAAATTTCGAGAATAATTTCTGCGTGGAATTTAATTCTCTGAGGCACTTGTTCCGCGGTTCTCAGTAGATTGCGGATTTTATGCGTTTATGGCACAATTCGGCCACACGTGTAGCGATCATTTAAATTAATAGAGAGCGCAAAATAATCTGTAAACGTCTTATGTATTATTTTATATTGAAATTGTTGGCGAAAGAAATTCACTAGCTATTTAATTTCTGTTTCTTGTGATCGGTGCAGACGGTTTATTTTGCATTAAAATCCGCGATTTAATTATCGTGACATATTTCAGGGAGATGTATAGTATGGTTTTCTATTCAGCACGAAATACTGTGTTTTGAAGGAAGCATGTTTTTATACACGACTGTACATTGTTCTTGTTAAGGAATTGTACTTAGCTGTTTTATAATAGATGTATATACTGTATAAATTGTAATAAAATGTGTAGCCCATATGTATAAATAATAATGATTTTTCAAACGTTTCAATTTTATAACTACCAAATACACAATAATTCGAATTATTTGGAAAGCTAGTGAAATTATTTATAGCAATAGCTGGTAAACAAGTAAGAATTACTTTTTCTCTTCAATACTTCAATAATCGAAAGTTTGCAAATGGATTGACAATTAATAAATTATTGTACGAATAAGTCTCTATTAATTCTAGGGAAAATATCGATTTCCTCCAATTAAGTTGCATTATTTTTCTCAATTTTGACCATTGTACATGGTAAACGACATGCTAAACCAAAAGCAGCATCCTAAAAGATTATAATAATGTGGTAATCATGATCTCAAACACCGCTAGAAGAAAGTAACAATAAATATTTGCATGAACAAATGAGACAGTTGAAATTTTCTTCAATGTATTACTGCGAATCTGTGTGCAAAATAAAAATGTTGTATATTATTTACAAGAGACAAGAACTACATAGATATTATTAATCGCCTCGAGTAATTTTAATAAGTTGAAATTATCATACTCAAATTGTTAAATGTTTCTTTGCGTTTCACTTAGCCAAGATTATGATCGCCAATTTGTCCCATTGCTTTGACTATTTATCGACCAATCATTTGACTCTTCAATTTCTAAAAGATCAATCCGCAAGTTTCTGTCAGAATAAGATAGAACAATAGCCGTGTGTTCCTCAAGAGTCTGTCTCGAGATGTGTTACTTGTCAGAGTGGTACCAAATACCTCTGTAAAACGTGTTCAAATCCTAACCGGTGTTAGATCAGCAGAGCGGAAGAGGAACTAGCAGAGTTCGTATCTTAACGGAAGAAAGCAAAAGACAGCCTTACCTAAGAACACGTACCGCTTATAATCGCGTCGAGTGTCCGTATCCGTTATTTCTCATTTACGAATTTTGTCGATTTCAGGTGCGAGGAGATCATCGAGTACACGAAAATAATCGAACCGATTAACACGTTCGAGGGTATGGAGTTGATCAAGTATCAAACGGAGGAGGTGTGCGTCGAAGAGTACGAGGTTACGCACCAGGAGATAATCACAGAGACATTAGAGTTCATCGAAGAGACGGATTCGAACATGATAGACGATGTGGAGTCGAACTTGGTTGAAGAGGCTGAGCCGAATCTCGTCGCGGGAGCCGAGTCGAACGTGACCGAAGAGATTGAATCGGACCTGATCGAAGAGGGTGAAGCAAACCTGATCGAAGAGGTGGAGGAGAACCTGGTCGAGGAGGTCGAGGAGGAGAACCTTGTCGAAGAGGTGGAGGAAAACCTGGTCGAGGAGGTGGAGGAAAACCTGGTCGAAGAGGTGGAGGAAAACCTGGTCGAAGAGGTGGAGGAAAACCTGGTCGAAGAGGTGGAAGAGAACCTGATCGAAGAGATGGAGGAAAACTTGATCGAGGAGGTTGAAGAAAACCTGGTGAAGGTGTCAAACCCACGCTTGAATCAAGATACCATCATGATGGGTGATGAGTCCTCCATGTCGAATATGGAGCTGCAGCTGGGGTCTGAAACGGACGAGGAAATGGAACGAGAACTGAAGCGCGAACTGGAAGCAGAATCGAAACCAGAGTCTGAATTGGATCCGGAACTGGAAGCTGAACTGGAGTCCGAAATGGAACCGGAGTCAGAGTCGGAAGCAAAAGCAGAACCGCATCAAATGAACAAGCCGTTCCTCCGCGACCGCAATATGAGCAACAAGTGTTCGGTAATTTACGAGTGCGACATCTGCAAGAAGAGGATACGCAAGAAGGTGGCGTTTCTGAGGCACAGGCAAGACCACGAGAGGAATGGTGACGAGCTCTGCCACTGCGACGAGTGCGACAAGTCGTTCATCGACGATGACAAGCTCAAGAAGCACATGGTGAAGGTGCACCAAAAGGAGAAGCCGTACCAGTGTATGCTCTGCACCAAGTGTTTCAAAACCAAGGAGTTCTTGAAGACTCATCTGAAACAGCACAACAAGCGGTTCACCTGCGACATCTGCGGGATATCGAAGGTGTCCGGCTACGACCTGCGGTTGCACAAGAAGAAGCACAACGAGGAGTACGTGGCCAATTGCGACATGTGCGGCAAAGGGTTCTACACGAAGCAAACCTTGGAGAGACACCTGCTGACTCACACAGGCGAGAAGCCGTTCGTCTGTACCATCTGCAAGGCAGCTTACGCGAGCTCCGCTTATCTCGGCACGCACATGAAGTCGCACGGCGAACGGGAGAAGTACAAGTGCACCCTGTGCAACTTCGAGAGCTACTGGAAGGGCGCGTTGAAGGTCCACCTGAAAATACACACCGGCGAGAACCTCATCGCCTGCGAAGTCTGCGGGAAGTCAGTCTCGAGCAAGGCCTATCTGTCGGTCCACATGCGCATACACTCTGGCGAAAAGCCCCACGTGTGCGAAGTCTGTGGGAAAGCTTTCAGTGTCAGAAAGTACTTGATAGTGCACCTTAGAACGCACACGGGCGAGAGGCCCTACGAGTGCAGGGTCTGCCAAAAGAGATTCACGCAACAGGGATCCCTGAATTCACATATGAAGTCGCATATACCGAGAAAGTGAAGCGGATCGACACTGTTTCAACAACGAATTAGATAGTTCGTTTATGTCTCAAGGTATTACTGGATTGGAGCACAGCGATCTTTATGGCGAAAGATGAATCAGTTTTGTCGGAAGATATTAGTTGGTAATTGGTCAAGTTTCGTTCATTCGACGACTCGTTTTCGGGACGATTTGAGTACATATTTGTCGAGTGCAAATCTCATTTTCTTATATAATATATTCACTTGTAAATTGAAACTTGAAATTTGATTCTCTCGTAAACGAGGTTTCGAACGAAGGAACTTTTTGTCTAGACTTATTTTTCATATAAAAGGTTAGATTTCGTTACGATCGTACCATGATTTTTCATATACGCTATGACCATAATTCAGAGCGGAAAGAATGGAAGGAAGTTTGTATGGGAATATACGATGTGTAGTGAAATTTTCTGTCAATTCTTCTTGCGAGGCAGGTAACAATTGTAATTAGCATTTTTTCACATTCTACCACAAAAGTATTGAGGACTTTTAATTGTTGGTTGCCACAATTATTTTTTCATGATATTTTTGTAAATATGATTTATCAGATCAAAATTGACTCGTCACGCATAAAGTAATATGTATAATTTAATGTTTTAAGAGATTTTTTAAATTTTGTAGACTGTACGCTCGGCGAAGAGATAGCACGCTTTCGAACTAACGTAATTTTTGATCGTTTAACATCGGGTCCAAGATTTTATTTCGTACAAAACAAAACCCCGATTGTAAAATTAGATAGATAGAAATCGTGTCAACTTTAAAGAGTGTGCTGTCGCTTTGCCGCAGAGTGCAAAAGTGGTTGACAAGTAACTCTTTTTACTTGAGCCTTTTTCGAGTAATTTCACTGTTGAAATTTGTATAATTAGAATTGAATGCAAATTGCTCAGAGATTTTATAATGTGACAGCGTGTATGAGCTTGCTGGCGAATGGATGCGGTTGCGGGTGTTAAATGTTTCGAATGAATATACATTTGTAATTTCATAGGATGAGCAAGGAGTCGTTAATAAGCTGTATAAATCAATGTTGCAATAGCATCTTAATACTAAAGTGCAGAATCGTGAAACAGAAAAACTATAAACGAACAAGGAATCGTAACTTTCATAATATTATACTAACATACGAAATATTTTTGCTTTTTGGTTCTCATCGCATTGAAAATTTTGTTGAAATATTAACAGAAAAGTGACAGCTTTTTAATATTCTATTTACAAAGTGCCATGATATACAGAGATTTATTACAAAAATTAAATACAATGAATTGTGTACTTGGGAAATATGTTATAAACACTTATTTCTTCTTTTTTATCTATTTAATTGTCTCACATAATAAGAAAATTTCGATGTTATATAATGTTTTTTAATAATAGGCATTTCCAATCATTATTTTGTGCATAAATTCTTATTAGTTAAATACGAAGCGACCAGTCTTACGTTCTAAGGAAGAATTCTCGTATAAATCAATTTTTAAAATTTCAGATACGTAATTAATAGACTGCGGGATGTTTATGCTCGATAATTATGCAAAACTCAACATTTTATTCACAAAAGATATGCAAATATTTCCAATATTGAGTATATTCTTTATTAAGTGTTAGGGCTATTATTAAGTATTATTAACAACCATTTTACAATTATCTAAGTTACAGTAAATTCTTATTGAAATTACAGTAAAAATAAAAAAAGCACCACTTATTATCTTCTCAATTTTTTCTCCACAATCTTCAAAGGATATTTACCAATTGAATTTTACAATTCATATACATTCCTGTGAATTGATCTAATGACAAAACTATAGTTATGTTATTAAATTTTGTAGGAATATTTATTGTTTGGTCTTAATGACGGCAGTACCTTTTTCTTTAAAATCTAGTGTTACCTATTAACATACAAAAATGAAATGGCTATAGCTTTGTTCAAATCTATATACATTTTTTTTATTAGCTACTGTTATTTAAAAAGATCTCGTACTAAGTGGTGCTTTCGAAAAGATCTTTTTCGAGGATGATATCACATTGTTAATTAATGGATTCATGGAGTCATACTTCTTCAGCTTATTATTTGCAGACGAAACATGCGACACGTATTATCTTCTCATTAAATAACTTCAATCTTCCTGGCGTTTACCATATATTGTGTTGCGTCTGTCATAGATAACAATACTTATCATATAACAATAGTAGTCCCCATTACTATTCGATAATAAAATTCATAGAGGCTACAGTCGCATGATCAGATTCTTTTTGATTTTTACAGTATAATGGGTATAGCTTATTACCTTATTTTTACAATGTTTTCCTGCTACTTAATTCGTAATACAGGGTGTCCCTAAAGTAACTCGTTAATCATAAAATTAAAGGTTTCTGAGATCATTTAAATTTCTAAAATTACCGAATGGGGATCGTGGCAGTTAATGGGTTAACATCAATGGGGGATTCAATGGGTTGGTCACTATGTGAATATTATATGAATTTGTTTTAGTACTGTAGTGTACTGTCTTTTTTTTATTATTTCTCTGGATAGTAATTGCAATAATATTAATATTGTGTGAGAATTCTCCATATTACAATTAATATTGTTGTAATATGGGAAAAACCAACCAAAATGCATTCCAATTTCACAAATTTCGTATTTTCTTATATATTTTCACAAGTTTTATATATGATTGTCCATAAAATTGATTTGGTCTTATGAGTCGCAATAAAAATACTATAAACAAATTATAAAATTCTGTGAAATACAGACATTAATTTTCATAAAGATTCATCAATTTTTCTCTACTTTCCTATAACATTTACAGTCAGCCAAGTTCAAGAACAATAAGTAAATTGTTTAACTTGTAATTAATACTATGTTGTTGTTCGTCCGATGATTCACACTAATCATATTAATTACTTTAATTGGAGTTGCAGTAATGATTTCAGTTCATTTAGGTGAATTCAATAGAGAACGTACCAATAGAACAAACTAATTTAACGAGACAGATATCTCAAATACCTATATTTTTGTGTATTTGTTAAAGGTAAATATGCAAACAGTGCAAAGTAAAAAAATATGTTTCTCTTAAAGTAAAACATGTATTTATTTGTTCGATGGTATTGTTTTACTTTCTGATAGCATAAATTTTATTCTCTTTAAAATTAGTTCTTCCAAGACTTCGGACATTGCAAGTAGTAAATAAATAATTGGCTTATACGATGCTGACACAATTTGATCATTTTGTTGTTTTTAGTAAAAGTATTATTTGCGATATCTTCCATTGTGCTTCCAAGCAGCTGAATCTGATTGCAACATTGTAAAATATAGCGAGTCGCCTCACAATTTTAGTTCTCAACCTTCTTACAATTTCACCTGTAATCAAGCCATGTCGTGGTGATTTCTTTACACTATTTATTACATTTTTACCTTCTTTTGATGTAAAATATTTTTGTAAAGATTTAGTGAGGCAGACGAAGCAATTTAATTTCCGGATGATTGTTTGTCACAAAGATCTCATAATGATCACAGCAACTAAAAAATTGTGTCGCGTAGTGTAAACAAACTAACTGCTCTGATTCGAAATAACAACAACTACATTGAACGTTCAATTAGCAACTCATAATTGCAAAAACATCGTTTGTTGCAGCGTATAGTCAGCATTTAATTATCATTTACTATTTAATTATCATACGAGTGCTTACTAATAAAACAAATTAATTTAACGAAATAAATATTTCAGATATCTATATTTTTGCATATTTTTTAGAAATAAATATGCAAAAAGTGCAAACTGGAAAATACGTAAACATAAAACATATTTTTACTTGGGTCTCGTCACTTCACTTATTTTTTTATAAATATATGTATTTGTATAAACATCCACAGTCTAATAATTAACTTATACCATTAACATATTTTGCAAATATATTTAAAGAAGCGAAATAAAGTAAATGCTTCTTTCGATACCGCAATGTATATTTACTATTTTACGCGACAAATTCATATTACATGAACCGAGTACGATAAAAATATTTCCGAGCGGCAATATCGTTAATGATCACAAACACTTCATCTGCGATGCTTATTATCAGTTTGTATAAATTAATGAGACGATTGCACGAACACTAGAACATGTTTCGCTAATTTCTTTGTTCTGTAAATACATACACTGTCCGATCGATTGTCCCTGCATCAGTGTCTAAAACGCGTAATGTAGTATAATACGTCTGTTATGCTAGCTCTTATCTTTATAACAGTGTTAACAGAAACATTATAAACTATACGCAACAATTATGTATAATAATGTCTTCGTTGAATGCATTTAATGTATTACAGGAAATTAGAAAGAATAATTAAGGCGTGTAATATTTAACCCCCTAAATCGATGTACAGGCTGTTCACCGTTTTTAATTAAGAAAGAAGCATGGCAACATTATACAAATAAAGCTTATGTTTTTCGTATTTCGTCAACTGTCCACGGGTTTCGCAGAATGTCTGTTCTTCGATGAGGAATCTTATTTAGTATTCGGTGTAGACAAGACGTGTAATAGAACTGATTACAGGCGCAGCTTTGTTACATCCCCGTCTTTTCTAAGAGTGATTTTTATACAATTAGCGTAATGCACGTATACAGAGATGGAAGCTGTACGAACGCCCTACGTCGCAGACATATTTATCGTACCGAAGGGAGGTCCAAGAGTTCGCGAAGCGAAATGTTCGAGCGAGCGAACGTCGCACGTGAAATTCTCTGTCGTAGAAGAAAGAAGAGGACGTCGATAGAGAACTCCATTGCGTGTACGATCAGTGTATTCCACATGTAAATCGACCCGACATATTTTTAATAAAAACAGATTCCACCTGCAAACCGAAGTTGTCGTTGCATCCGAATCGCTAGAGTAAGAATCGCTATTGACGCAACTCTTTTTCTCATTTTCTTCGCAGATGTACAGAACCGGTCGGAAAACGAAGAAATAGTTGGACGCAAGAAAGTGCCGTGAAAATGGCCGCGCTCGTCGGAATCAAGCGCGAGACCGTGCCCATGGAATTCCCGGAGAGGCTTTCGTTGCATCGAGAAATCGAAGACGCGGATCAGCCGGACACGTGTTACCGGTGCGAAGTGTGCGCGAAGCTTTTTCGGACGAAGAACCTTTACGAAGGCCACTTGGTTTCGCACAGTGACGCGCGGCCCTTCCAGTGCGACATATGCGGCAAGACGTTCAAGAGGACAAACACCCTCGCGGTTCACCGGAGGATCCACACGCGCGAGCGCGACTTTGTCTGCGACGTTTGCGGGCACGCGTTCGTGCAAGCCTCGCAACTGACCATCCATCAGAGACGGCACTTCGAGAGGTACACCAGGTACTGCGAGCTCTGCAACAAGGGCTTCTTTACGAACGCCGAGCTTCACGGCCACATGAATGTCAAGCACGGCGCCAAGGAGCACGTCTGCCGCTACTGCAACAAATCCTTGCCCAACAACCACACCCTGGTCAAGCACCTGATGCTCCACGATCCCAATTTCAAGCCCGTGAAGCACCAGTGCGAGTTCTGCGGCAAGACCTTCGTTTACAAGAACTCGCTAATGTTCCACGTGAAGTCTCACATGGGCGAGAATAAGCACGAGTGCCATCTCTGCGGCAAGTCGGTGTCCTCGAAGGGCTCCTTGCAAGACCACCTCAGGTTACACAGTGGCGAGAAACAGCTGATTTGCGACGTGTGTGGCAAGGCGTTCATCAAAAGGAGCACCCTAGTGGTTCACAAGAGGATTCACACCGGCGAGAAGCCGTACACCTGCGACACCTGCGGGAAATCGTTCTCCCAGCACTCGTCTCTCGTCATTCACAAGCGCTATCACACGGGTCAGAGACCGTACCATTGCAACTACTGCAACAAGTCTTTCGTTTCGAGGTCGTCCTTGAACGCGCACAACAAGGTGCACGCGGTGAACGCCGTCGACCAATTAGACTGATCAAGTCGGAGCTTTGGAAAATCTTTTATACTTAGGTGTCAACCTTTTACTGTTTTTACGGTCGGTAAGAAAGGTATGTTTTATATACCTGTTTCTACCGAGAAGGGTCATATGAATATTTAAATGAAGGTTTTGTTGTTTTCCAATTGATTGCGAGTAAAGTGACGAAGAGTTAAATAATTTTTAGGTAATAATTGCAAGGCATTTATCTTTTGCATTTTAAACATGGGTGAGGCTCTAGAAATGGTCAAAATTGTGTTTAGTTTCAGTAGTTTATGTAATAGAATTTATTGTTCGTAGCATTATATGGAGATGGTGGGTCTGAATAATGAACTATGCAGAAAAGTAGAGAATTCTATCATAATTATCTAAATAAGTTTCAAATTGAGAAAGCAAGATAATGTATTTTAAATCAGCCAGCACATGTAATTAAAATTTCATCGAAATTGAATAACATCGCCACGAATAAACGGTGAAAGCATTTAATATTACAGTTTCCTACGACTTTTAAACTCCTTCCATTAAAGTCAACAAAATTGACCCCAGTGTAAATAATTATCAGGATTAATCATTATGCCTGATCTCAACAAACGGTGAAACTCTAGATTAAACTCGAAGAAATAATTATTATGAAATAACACCAAGATGGAATTCGAAAACAAAGTAGATAATAGTTGGCATTTTAAGTTCTAATTTAAACTTTCTGAAGCAATAACGTGTGATAGTTGCGATGCAACAAATATATGTTCAAATATAATATACGAGATGAATATTTCTATGCTTTATATTAATATTTTATAGCGTATTTAAAGATACTTATTTATATTGATGATGATTTCAGTAATAATAACAGTGATAATTTTTATTTGAAAAGTTAAAAGACAGTCGAGTTTAAGCTCCGATATTTCCTCAAATATAATTTGTTTATGCCGTGATTATATAACTGCATTTATGACTTTATTTTTACTTTTTTTTTCGAACAAAAGTGGAATTTATTTCAAACTGATTTAAAGGTACACCATCTATAAATAAATTAAACAAAACACATATATCGAAGCTACAGTACTACCTGATTTTTAACGACAAACTGCGGTTTTAACTTTATTTCGAACCTAACTGCGATAATTAATATACCTTAACTCTTGTAACTCCAACAATATTACAGCATGTTCGGTGCAAAGAGAATGTCAAATAAACATATTATTAAAGCTGTAATACTGGCGAATGGAGCGACAAGGGTTAACGTTTGCAAGACCAAACGGAAATATATTTGAACGTGCAGTGTTAGTTTGTAAATGCACAATTTCTAATATTATTATAAGTACGACAAACTGATATTGCTCATGGAAAGATTGTTATATTTAGTAAATAAAGTATACAATTTTTATGACAGATGAATTTTCTGTAAATAACGATGCTACTGAAATGTATACAAAATTCCACTTTCGATATCGCGTTTCTAATAAAACTGCAAAATGGGAGCTAGTAATAGTATAATAAAAGGATATGGTATTTTTCGACGAATGTAAAAGCCATTGTTAAATAAAGGAATCGTTTGACATCGCCGAAACGCAACCGCTGTGTTATTGGTAATACGAGAGACTGCAGAAGACGACGCGTCGTCTTCACGATTCGGCGTTCTCCGTTGAACGATGTCCAGCGTGTCCGTATTAGCTTGGTAACTCTCTAACGTGCTTAACCGCAACTTGACACCCCCGTCTAGAAAGAGAAACGAGTATCTTGAAGTCGCATAGCGTGCTTGATAAATCCACTTCGCTTTCAGGTATACGATATTGTATATTTCGCTGGACGATCGTGTCCGGGCGCAGAAAGCCTGCGATGGCATCCACCGAGGACATCCGATACTGATGTGCCCATTCCGCTTTTTCTATTCCAGGTACAACCACCAGCTACAGTTTTCCGAAGAGTATTATCCGATGTTGACGAAGCTTGACCTGATGAAGAAGGACGCGGCCAATCCGGTTCCGAAAAGTAGCGCCCAGGTAGCGATTCCCGGGAACGTACCGGCTGCGATCGCGGCTCCGTCGGCTAGCCAGGAGCAAAGCTTCATAAAGCAGGAGGTGAACGACGAGGACGACGACGAGGACCTGCCGTTGGCTTATCACTGTAAACTGTGCGGCGTGTTCTTCGCTTCCCAGGCTCTGCTGGACAATCACGAGATCGAGCACAAGGGCAAACGCAAGAACACGTGCGCGCAGTGCGGCCGCGTGTTCCGAACGTACGTGAACCTGCGCAAGCACATGAAGAAGCACGCGGGCAGGAAAGGCGGCCGGAAGTCTGGCAACGGCTCGCTGAACCGTTCCGCCTCGCTCAAGGTGAAGAAGGAGAAGCCGGAGCTCGAGTTCCTCTGTAAGACCTGCAACAAGGTGTTCCGGCACAAGAGCAACTACCAGAAGCACCTGATGCGGCACACTGTCGGCGACCTCACTTGCAAACACTGCCCGAAGAAGTTCCGTCTGTTCCGCGACCTGACCAGGCACGAGAAGACGCACTTCTACCCCAGCTATATGTGTAAAGAGTGCGACTACGAGACTACCGTGCTGGCAGCCCTCAGCATCCACATGCTGAGACACACCGACAAAGCGGACCTGCCGTTTCAGTGCAACGACTGCGACAAGCGGTTCCGCAAGGCGATCGACCTGCAGGAGCACTACAATATCCATTCCGGGGACAAGCCGTTCGTCTGCCAGCTCTGCGGCAGCGCGTTCTATCTGAGGAGGCAGCTGTCGGCTCACTGCAGGCGCATGCATCCCGAGATGAAGGCCAACAAGGTGACCAGCACCGCCTGCGACATCTGCGGCCGCGTCCTCGCCACCAAGAGATCCCTCTTCCGTCACAAGGAGAGCCACAATCCGACCAAGCTCTACCTCTGCGACTACTGCGGCAAGAGCCTCAGCAGCGCCGAGCATCTCAAGAAGCACAGGCGCATACACACCGGCGAGAAGCCCTACGTCTGCGACATTTGTGGCAAGGGGTTCACCGACTCGGAGAACCTCAGGATGCACAGGAGGGTGCACACCGGCGAGAAGCCGTACAAGTGCGACCAGTGTCCCAAGGCGTTCTCCCAGAGGTCCACGCTGACCATCCACAGGAGAGGTCACACGGGCGAAAGGCCCTACGTCTGTCAGATCTGCAACCGAGGATTCTCCTGTCAGGGCAATCTGACCGCTCACCAAAAGTCGACCTGCGTCTAATCGGCCCTGTGTCCCTCGCAGTGCCTTCTTCCGCGAGAAGCTGGAACAATAATCCAACACTGTGAAACACGCGTGGTGATCGCTCTACAAACTATTCGAAACTGTTCTTCGACCACCCCGGTTACTGGCGCTTACAGCGATCAAGCGTGTATGGCTCGCGTTCAAGGACAATGGATAAAGCTTTTTTATGTTTGATGATATTCGTTGGCGGCGTCGATGCCGCTCGTATTATGGTGCGACTCATTGTATTAGTTACTAATGTTACGTGTTCCACGCTTCCCAGAGCTTGTACGCTGTTTCCCTTTTTTCACTCACCCTTCTCCCCTCTCTCTCTCTCTCTCTCTCTCTCTTTCTGTCTCTCTCTCTCTCTCTCTCTCT
>NC_135776.1:9257733-9485513 GCF_028453695.1 Augochlora pura | reverse complement strand
GGGCAGAAATGGACGTTGTTATGGATTTTATGCGGCGGTTCGTTCGAAATTTGATCGAGTTTTCTGTTAGCCGTCGCTATCGATTATCAGTTATTATACGTTTAACAAAGCAAGCGTACGACGACCGAGCGAATCGAGGACGCCGCCGATTATTACGTTTCATCGATGTTCCCTCGTTAAACAGAGTCGTATCGCGCGTTCGATACTTTCATTGTTGGTCGTAGACCCGCGGGATCGTAATTTGGCAGCTGCAGAGTTCGTGAAAGGTTCGCTGGTTCGGTCATGTCGATCCTCGTTGGACGAACGATCGATTGCAAAGGGAGTTCTGGATGAGCGCAGGTACGCTCGCAGAGAGAAAAAAGAGGAAGATGAATCTAAGGAGGCGAGACAACCGACAAGAGTACTCGTGCGACCTTAGCAAACGAGATTTCGTCGATCGAGGATCGTTACTTGATCAAACATAGAAATGGACGTCCTTACAGCAATCGAGGTGTTCAAGACTTGGTCATAGACATCTGTGGCTGCGACTAGTGCACGTTCACTTTTGAACAAGACTTTTGTTGGCCTGCAACGATGTGCTTTATATTCAGTCGAAGGATCACCTGGTCGCAACAATTTCGACTGAGAAATCTGCCAATCCGCAGACGACACGTCTTGCGCAGATGGCACGTGCATGACGGAGGAAATACTGGTCCTAGAGTCTTGAAACGCGCCAAGTGCTACCGGAAGTTTGCCTTTGAGCACAGCCGCGGCTGACGCGAAGATGTCCTTTGCGCTGGGGTCAACAGGACCATCTGCTCGTTGCAAATGAACATACCCACATCGGCAAATTACTGTGGGCAACACGTCTGCTTCGAAACGATCGCTGTATCCTCGAGACACCACGAGCTACGGAGGAAATCTATGTGTTATATCTGTGGTTGGAGGCGCGCGCAGAAGTCTGATGTTTCATCGCAAGAGACAACTGAGAAAACAGCCATCTCCTCTATCTTTGTACCTCAGCGAATAGACAATGTGGATACTGAGACTAGCCGACTAGGGGAGGCTTTGCAGATGAGTAGTTGGTTTAAAGAATATAGCGAATCATAGTACTCTGTCTTTACTAATATTTGCTGGCAATTTGGAAAATTTGATATTGGTTAAGACAATAATGTTAAAGTTCTAAAACGTCGTTTTTAAATATTTATTTTTCCCTTTTTAGTTTCTTCTTTATCCACGTGTATGTTTAATAACTGAACCATAACGTGATAATAATGATAATGGGTGTTTAACATTTTTCAACTATCCTACTGAACATATTGCATTTAGATTATGTTGGTGTATGCATACAAATGTGTTTATTATTGCACTTATTTTACACGTACTTCTGTGTACTATGAACCTAATTTTTAAAGGCATTATTGATTTAGGCTTGATATTATTATTGAAGTCTTTATGGTGTTGTAACTAGTGTTAAAACGAGTTTTATCATCAGGTACACCGTGATTTTGACATAACTTTAAATTCAGAAATATGAAATCAGCGAGTATTGTCATTTTTATGGAGAATAATTTAAGTAAGTAAGAATGAAAATAGAACTGACCTTTAGGAAAGCAATTATTGTAATTAAAATTAGTTTTTTCATTTTCTATTCTTCTTATTATAATTTGTTCATTTGCGTAAAATGTGACACAAATTAAATAATTTTTCACAGGAACGGTTCGCATTGAATAATTTTACATTTCTGAGTTAATGTTACATTGTGCAAGGTGATTGATCTCGTCGTCACATAAAGTACAATAACTGTAAATTTTCCAACATATAAAATTTTAAAAAAGAAGTTAATTTTACGCTTTTAACTGAAAGCAGATTGTTTAAAAATTTTGTTATTACTAAGGAGCCGACTAAACGTGCTCAATTTAAAACGTGTCATAAATAAAGGTATTTATAATCTTATAAGAAATTGTTAAAAAATTTTGTACATTGAACTTTCTCGTCAAATTGTTGAAAGTGTTTACAACATCGTGATAAGTTTTAAGAGGGTCACGTGGTAGATTGTAATCTGTATCCACGCAATGAGAAGTCAAAATTGTGATAAATAAAAAACTGGTTCTCTTCATTGCTTCAAATTACAATATAATTACAGTGGCCTTATTGCAAATAGTTCATTGTTACAATTATTTTACATATATGCATTGCATACACAAAGAACTAAAAATAATTACAAAAGAGTATTATTTTGTAAAATGTGTTGTGGCTGTTTATGTAAAACTTCAACGTCATTTTCTCCATATAAAAAATCTTCCAAGTGCCACTCGTCTCAATTATTAGACGGCAAAGTATTATGATTTTTTCTTTAATTACTAATCACTCATCTGGGAAAAACTTCTCTTGTTGGATAATTATGTTAACAAGAATAACTGTGTCGTATGCATGTGCATGTGTGTGCGCGGATTTGATAAACAAATAGAAGAGTAACGTTGAGTTACGGTGGAACTAAATTCAACACGAGTGTTACACGCTTCGCGTATCTCAGACGTTGTTTTATCATGGTGTTTTTGATACCATAGTATTGTAACACATCGAACAAGGAGGATACGTACGAACGCGCAACCTTCTTGTCGTCCGTGAACATTTTAGATACGAGGACGCTTATACTTTTTCACACGGTTATTCCTATTGTTTGACAAGAACAGAACCGTTTTCATTCAAACTTTGTAAATTATGATCGACGACTGTGCTGAACCGAGAAAATAGTCGACAACTGAAAACCCTTAGTTTAACCCTTTGCACTCGAGTGACTCGAAGCCACAACTAAAAATTCTTCCATCACGTCTCTTAATAATTTGTAAATTATCATAGTTGTCAGTGTTTAGAAAACTGCTGAAAGTGCAACTGCTGTGCGAGTCACACGACTGAATTTCATATAAAATGCGATAATTAATATAAAATAAAAATACTGTAGACCAGGGAAACTATGTTGCAATTCGAGATGGAACGGCGCCGAGTGCAAAGGGTTGACGTATGATCCCTTAAGTCGATGCGTACATCCGATACAGAGATTATCCGCCATTGTCCGCTGCTAAGAGTGATAAATCTTATTCTATATTGCGCTGAGTTAATA
The DNA here is from genome assembly GCF_028453695.1 of Augochlora pura. Classification (NCBI taxonomy): domain Eukaryota; kingdom Metazoa; phylum Arthropoda; class Insecta; order Hymenoptera; family Halictidae; genus Augochlora; species Augochlora pura. Next base: position 9,482,410 of record NC_135776.1, on the reverse strand, counting down.
TTAATTACGGAGGCGACATTTTTTTTTTAAATCTCTTCGCCGCGTCCGTCGCAAATATTTTCGTTCATTATACTGTTTACAATGTTATTGTGCGTTCGAAGGGTCCGTACACGAATTGCCGCGGCATTCATTTCATACGAGGAGAGACCGATCACTGCTTCGACATTGATAAACGATAGTATTGCTATGTAACGCGCAAACGGAGGAAGAAGCAGTACGAATTGTTGGCCGCGCATCCCGTCGTTTGTAAGAGTATGTAAGCGAGTCCCTTCGGAAATTAAACGTCGTTTGCTCTAAACGCTGTGACATTTATCGATGTAAGTAGCGTTAATTGTAAATTTCCATTAACTCCAGAGACGACATTATTTCAGTGCAATGTTCAACAAAACCATCGCTTGTACTGAACTCTTCCTTTAATTAAATCCTTTTCAGGAATTGTTCAATTCTCATTACGTAATTTCTAACAAGTACCCGAGAACACTCTACCCCATTATATCCTTTCGTTGACGGTTGAATTACAGTGCGATTAATTATGGCTATTTAACGAGACGGCAGATAAAGCAAAGTGTCGAATGACACGGAGGCAATGCCAAGAACTTATTAGCTTTGTAAACTCGAGTTTCACCGGTCTTTCTTTCAACTGACTAACTGAATGAATGTTTCAGGATGTCGACGACCGCTGGTAGGCATAAACCGAGGCACCCGCTTTTTGTAGACTGTAAAGAGGAGTCCAGCTTTGGATATCCAAAGGGATCCGTCCGGATTAAAGCACCGCCGCTGTCCGACGACGAGGAAGTCGACGCCAGTTGTACGCAAGCTGATGACCACTCGGTGTCCATGGACTATCAAAACTACAGCGATAACGACAACTTTGTATACGTCAAGAGTTGTTTATTACCGGACGAGAATTCCAACAATTCCTTGCCTCACGAGCCCAACGAGATGACCATAGACACGAACGACGAGTCTGCTATGTGTCCCATCAAAAAGGAACTTGACATAGACGGAATTTCAACGATGTCTAACGTACCGGACGAGGACGATTTCATCGACAACATGAGTCTAATCCATAGGATGTTCATGCCGATGAACACTACTCGCAGTTCCAAGCGCCTCGGACTCAGAAGGATTAAAATGATGATGGAGAAACTAAGACCTCCGCCCGTGGAGCTTCCGAAACCTCCACCAAAACCTCGACCGAAACCTCGACCAAAAGTTCAGAAGAGTATACCGGCGCCATGTGCTCCCAAAATGCGAATGATATTGCCCAAACTGATGCCGATACTTCTGGTGACAGAAGGTCGCGGGCCTGAGGCGGAAGAACCGGCTCCGGAGGCAGAGGATCCTTTGAGGGAGGAGCATCTGGTAGGCGAGAACCTCAACGCGATGGATAAGATGCTGGATAACCTACGGAACACGTGTCCAGTATGCTCGATGAGATTCGACACTGCCTTGCAGATGGGTAAACATTTCCGTCAACGCCACGAGGACCAATACCGCTGCAGGAACTGCAGCTTTAGGTGCTCCACCATCGAAGACCTTTCCCAACACATGCGAATACACGACCAGGACGCTTTCCTGCAGTGCAACCTGTGCGACCGGAAGTACAAGCGCTCGAGAGGATTGTTAGCGCACTGGATTCAGAAGCACACTACCGAGGACCCGCAGTCTATGCTCGATATGCTGCCGCAGCAGGATGTTCCTGCTTTAAGGAATGCGGAGCAGGATGACTCTTGGGACCACCGCGAGTTAATCCTGCGAAGGACCTACTCTTGCAAAAAATGCAAGAACGCGTACCCGCGAAAGTCTCTGCTTATTGCCCATGAACGCATCGCCCACGGGATCGGGGCCGAACCTAAGAAGTATCACTGCGACACGTGCAACAAGACCTTCCAGAACAGACACCAGATATACAATCACAAGAAAACCCATCATACGGTCCAAGTGACCAGTTGCAACCGATACCTTTTGCCTAAGCAAACCCAGAGTTGGGATGGACAATACCAACGTGGATACTTCTGAGTCTAGCCGAGTGACGCGGATACTTGCCAGGGTGGCTTTACAGATGAGTAGTTAGCTTAAAAGATACGACTGATCATAGTATAATACTTTGGCTTCTGATACCTGATGCGATTGTCGTTCGCTTTAAAAAAAATGATAATGTTTCAGTTCCAAAATCAATATAAATGACCTTTTTCAAATTTATTTTTCTGTTTTTTATAAAGATGTGTGTACATTATAACTGAGTCGTAACATGATTAGGTAGTTTCCATTGCATTTGTGTACAGTAGATTATGTTCATAAATGCATAGGCATGTTTTTTTTTCTATTCTATTGTCTTATATTACATGTACTTTTGAAGGAATTATTAATTAACAGCTTTACAGTTCTATAACTAGAATTATTTCAATTAAATTAGATTGTACTTAAACAAACACATTACGAAAGACGGCAAGTTAAACATGTTATTAATAATTATAATAGAAAGAATTGAAATAGAATTGGCTTTTAGAGAATCATTTATATAAACACGTTAACTGAATAATTAAAATATTTATATAAATTATATGTATATATAATATATAGTTATTTAAAATTATATAACTATTTCTGAAATAGTTAAAATATTTATTATGATTTAAATAAGTTTCTATTCTTCTTGCTTCAGTATATTATTCTTGATTTGTTCATTTACGTAAAATCAACCGCAAATGAAACAATTTCTCTGAGCTGAAAATTACAATATACAAGGAGATCAATCTCGTTATCGCATAAATTTTTGTTCCTATTATTTAACACATATAGGGTGTTCCGAAATTATAGCACTTTCCGGAAAGAAGGGGTTCCCTAACGTAATTTAAAGTAACTTTCTTCTCAGCATAATGCAAAATGCAAGCCGCGGCTTCGTTTACAAGTTATTAACGAAAAACACTCACCTCTCATTGGTCAAGGTATTTGTTAATAACTCGTTAACGACGCCTCGGAGAACATTTTTGTAAAAGAAAAAGTTGCTTCAAATAATTTCGGGAATATGGTAGTGCCATAACTTGTATGTATATATGACATACATAAAAGGTAAAAATGATTAAATAGCAGAGCCACGTATGTGTGCCATTTTTCTGCACACATGAAACTTTTTGAGTGTCACTCGTCTCAGTTATTAGACGGCAAAGTAACTATGCTTTTTTTAATACTAATCACTCATCTGTGAAACTTCAATTATTGAAGAGTTATGGTAGCGCGAGTAACTGTATCGTGGGTATGTGCATGCATGTGGGATTGAATTAATTAACAGGAGTGTTATTCGTTTCACGCATTTCAGACGTTGTTTTATCATGGTGTTTCGGACACCATATTAAGTATAATGATTATACTTTTCCAAACGATTATTGTAATTGTTTGACAAGAACAGAACCGTTTTCTTTCAAACTTTGTAAATTATGATCTACAATTGTGCTAATCCGAGAAAATAATTGACAACTGAAAATCTGCAGTTTAACCCTTTACACTCGAGTGACTAAGTCGCCACTAAAAATTGTTCCATCATGTCTCGATATAATTTGTAAATTATCATTGTTATCAGTGTTTAAAAAGCGATTAAAAGTGCAACTATTGCGCGAGTCACATGAATCAATTTCATATAAAATGCGATAATTAATATAAAATAAAGATACTGTAGACGAGAGAAACTATGTTAAATTCGAGATAGAACAGTTCCAAGTGCAAAGGGTTAATTTTCATTGTCTAATGCTAAGAGCGATAAACCTTACACTATAATTCGTTGAATTAACCCTTTGCACTCGAGTGTTGCCTCTAGAGCACCAATGAAAATTGTTACATCATTTATAAAATAATTTTGACATTATTAAAAATCTTTTTGTTTAAAAGACTTTTAAAAGTGTAGCAGTTTTACGAGTCAAAAGACTCAATCTTATATGCATAAATTGTACTAAGTCGTACATAATAAAAATTATACATAATAAAAGTCATACAAAATAAAAATCATACATATTAAAAACCATATGTAATAAAATGAAAATACAGCTTCTTCAAATAGCTATTTCAGATTTAGACTTAAAATGATTTCGAGTGCAAAGGGCTAATATTTATTATGTAAGCGATACTTTTGTAATTTCTTCGACGGCGTACGACGTAAATAATTTTGTTCATTATGTTATTCACAATGTTATAGTTCGTTAGAAGGATCCGGACTCGAATTATCACGAGATCCATGGTATTTGTTTAAGATAAGGAAACACCGATTACTGTTTTCATATTGATAATCCATAATTTTGTTATGTGACGCGCAAACGATGGGAAACCGGAGGAAGTAGTGTGAATTGAAAGCCAGTACGGAATATTGGTCGCGTATCACGTTAATTGTAAGAGAATGTGAGCGAGTTGCAAAATGTAGTGACGACATTATTGCAATATTCAACAAATCCATCGCTTGTACTGAACTCTTCCTTCGATTAAATTCTTTTCAGGAATCGTTCAATTCTCATTATGTAATTTCTAATAATAACCCGAGAACACTTCCCCCATATCCTGTCGGTGACAGTTAACCCTTTGTACTCGAGTAGCAACTCTGAGGCACCACTAAAATTGTCGCATCACATTCGAAAATAATTTTTATATTTAAAATTTTATATTGGTTTATAATCATTTTTATGTTAGATTATATTAGATTACAATAACTGTTACATTAGATTATATTAGATTATAATCATTTTTATATTATATTTTATATTAGATGATTTTTTTATTAGGTTATATTAGATTACATTAGATTTTATATTAGATTTAAAAAATGTTTAAAAGTATAGCTACTGTATGAGTCACAAGACTAATTTCAGGAGCATAAACTACATTTTGTCATACAATACAGAAATACTATAATTCAGAAAAATTATTTTAGATTCACTGTTAAAATGGCTTCTAGTGCAAAGGGTTAAAACCGTAAAGGGTTTTAATACATCAGAAAGAGCAAAGTGTCGAATGACACAGAGGCAATGCCAAGAACATACTAGCTTTGTAAACTCGAGTTTATCGAGCCTTTCTTTCAACTGACTAACTGACTGGATGTTTCAGGATGTCGACGACCGCTGATAGGCTTAACCCGAGGCAACCACTTTTTGTAGACTGTAAAGAGGAGTCCAGTTTCGAATACCATCCAGAGGAATCGATCCGGATTAAATCACCGCCGCTGTCCGACGACGAGGAAGTCGACGCAAGTTGCGCACAGGCTGACAATCACTTAGTGATCAGGAACTACCAAAACTATAATAATGACAACGAGAATTTTATACGCATCAAGAGTTGTCATTCGTTGTCGATTCCAGACGTTTCTCTGACCCACGACGAGTCCAGCGGGATGACCATAGCGATCAGCAATAATTCTACAATAAATCCCATCAAAGAAGATCCCGACGCAGTTTCGACGACGCTGATGCCAGTTGTGAACTCGGAGGACAGGACGATCCAGGCCGCGAAGGCACCGGTCGGAGGCCAGGACAACGTAGGAATGACTGTACTCAAAAAGGTATTAGTGCCGGTGTATAACCCGGACGGGATCAAGTCTTTCGAGGTCAGAGAGGTATTGGTACCGACCAGACCACAGCCAATTTTACCTGCGATGCGTCGAAAAGCTACGAATAAGTCGATCAAGTTGTCGCGCATTGCCAAGACGCGGAAGATACTGCCCAAGCTGATGCCGATAGTAACGGTGAGAGAAGGTGGCGGGGCTGAGGTAGATGAGCAGGCTCCAGAAACGGAAGATCCTTTGAAAGAGGAGAAACTGGTAGGTGATGATCTCGACGCAATGGACAAAATGCTGGATGATCTCCGTAACACGTGTCCAGTGTGCTCGATGAGGTTCAACACCGTCTTGCAGATGGATAGACACTTCCGGCAACGACACGAGAATCAGTTCCCTTGCAAAAGCTGCCATTACAGATGCTCCACCAGCGAAGATCTCGTCAACCACATGCGAACACACGACCGGGACATCTTTCTGCAATGTGACCTGTGCGACCGGAAGTATAAGCGTATGGGGGGACTGATGGCGCACCGTGTCCAGAAGCACAGTACTGTGGATCCAAAGTCGATGCGTGATGTTCTACCAAGGCAGCGCGTCCCTGCCTTCAATAGGGAGGATCCGGAGAACACGTGGGGACGACGCAAGTTGTTGGGTAGAACCTACTCTTGCCAGAGGTGTAAGAGCGTCTACCTGCGCAAGTCTTTTCTGATTGCCCATGAGCGCATCGCCCATGGGATCGGCGCTGATACTCAACCGTACCACTGCGACATCTGCGGCAAGTTCTTCAATAGCAGGCATCTCCTTCGCAAGCACCATAGGTCCCACAACGAGAAGTTCCTTTGCGCGCTGTGCGGCAAAGAGTTGAAATCCTTGGTCGCCCTCCAGCAGCACACCATGCGTCACAACGGTGAGAAACCATACGAGTGCAAGGCCTGCGGCAAACGTTTCACGACCAAGGTCACGCGAAAAGTGCACGAGTTGACTCACAGTGGCCTCAGGCCCTACATTTGCGATATCTGTGGGCAGAGCTTCACACAACGGAGTAGCATGATGGTTCACCGCAAGAAACACCCTGGTGAACATCCTCCTCCGCCTCGTGTCAATCTCAAGAATATTAAGACTGTCGGAGATTAGCTCCAACGAAACGTGTACAGCAACATTAAACGATTTAAAATTGTTATAGTTTAAGAGAGATTCGCGGGCGAACAGTGTTTCATCGAATTCTGCATTGTTTCTTTTGTTTATTGAGATTATGTGCTGTGTGCGGGTATTGTACATTTGTTACAGTTAACATGAAAGGTATTAATTATTTTGTACACGCCATTTTAATTGTAAGTAATAGTGAGGAAAATGTAGCATAAGTTATGTCACTGGAATTTTCTTTTCTTTGTTCATGGCCATTAAGGATGGCAAAAATTTATTCGAGGTAGTTGTAATCGTTATCGTTGACAGATACACTATTTCAATCTATTGTAGTTGTTATAAATGAAAAAATTTATGTTGGTTATATTTTAACAATTTTTCTTACATTTCGTAGCTTCGAATAGAATAATGAAGATGATTTTGTTACTGACCTTTTTTATAAGAATTTTTTAGATAGTTTTTAGTTTGGGTCCGTGGCAATAAAATGACAATAAGTATTTGGCTGAAGGAAGTAATAAAAATTAATTTAAGAAAATGAGACTGCATGTACCTGAAATGCAATGACATAAGTATAAAAGTCTTGAAAACTATAAATTGAACGTATATTAAATAAATATGTGATGCATGGTTAATATTTTATTTTATTTTCTTGAAAAATTTAATGAACAAAGGAAACGATACTTTGATAAAAGTATTTGGCCAAGCGAAATTTTGGAAAAATTGAATATAAATAAATATCGACACATGCATAAGTAATAACAAAGGAATAAATATAAATAAATATAAAAAATATTTCAAATATATAAATACACAAATTAAATAAATTCTATATTTTTCTTGATTAACTTTTTTCTTGCGATACCTTATTGTTTTGCCATTATTGTTCTTATTTTTTGCCTTTGACTTACTGTATCAATTTTTTGACGTTGTTTACAAACGACAGTGATAAAAATTGATCAATTTTGGCCGTTATTATTATATGCATAATTATTTACCCTGGAGAACATGGTAAAGAATAATCTCAAATTTCATGTCGTAGCATTTGAGGTGCAAACAATCTCGTTTTCGTAAATAAATTATTTCGACTGGTCAAACACTTATTATATTAAACATGATCGTCAGTTATATATTTCATTCTCTTGTCATTGTCCCATTTAAATGTTCAACGTCGTCCGCAGTTTTCTACATTGACCAAAACAATTATTCCAAAATTGCATCTAATAAACTGTATCTGCTTTTGTAATCGACATTTCCTTTACTAATCTATAAGCATAGCCATGGTATTCGCAAAAGATTCTTACTGCGCATTGAGCCGTGAAATACGAAGCGTAACACTAATTACATATTAACAAAGAGTAATTACGTAATTAACATTACAAACGGCGCCGTAGACCTAAACAATGTACAGGATTTAGCTCAACTGAACACAATATTTTTACAAAATCCGCTATACATCTGCGGCCAGAGAAATTCGAGCAACAAGTTTATAAACCTGATTAGTGGAATAAATTATCATATCACGACTTCACTATAAGAGAACGCAAACAAATTCATCTAAAAGCACCTCAATGCAACTAATATCAGAAACAAGTTTCTCTAAAATCCACCTTTTCGCAATATTTCAAAACAGTGTTCAATAAACATGCTGTTTATACTAAATATCCCTAAATAATTATGTTTCACCACCGACTATGAAGTATCCGGCGCTGCAAGCCTGAATCATGTATGTAGAATTAAACATAACCAAATAAACTGTTTTTACCAAATTCGCTATACTTGGAGGCACTTGTGGCTAGTGCATTTTCAACGATGAGCCTGTAATTCGAATAAGTTGACAAAGCTTTGCGATTTTGATGTAAGAGAATGTGAACAGACTCATCATCGCGTTAATAAACGCGGCGTTTGTACAAAATTCTTTTCACCTCCATTGCGGTGTAAATAATCATGAGCGCCTTCGAAACACTAGAATAAAATGTCTAACAACGCGAGATCGTTCTCGCCGTCGATCGTATCACTTAGCGACGGTTTTTTTTCTTTTCACGAACACCACGGATCCTTTCTTGCGACTGACTAAATGCATGGGTGTTTCAGGATGTCGACGACCGCGGAAACCGTACAGTACCCAGCGCAACCGCTTTTTGTAGAATGTAGTGGGCCGCCGCTTCTGGACCAAGATCCAACGTCAATCGCGGTCAAATCGCCGCCGATGTCCAGCATCAAGGAAGAGGAGTGTATTCTGAGCGACGACGACCTGTACTTGGACGACCCGAGTTATCGTTCGCTGCCGAACGAGGCTGCCAACGATTTCACGCAGGATAGGGTCAACAACGAGCCCATCAGAAGGGATGCGAGCAAGAATCCAGTCGCGACGTTTCTAGTTCCGGTCAGAGATCCGCAGACGAAGAATATTCAGAACGTGTTGGTGCCGACAGAGGTGCTGGACGAGTCGGGGATGAAGATAATCAAGAGTATCCTGATACCGATCTGGGAGAAAGACGGAACGTTGGCTTACGATGTGAAGAAAGTGGTGGTTCCCATCGCACCTGAACCCAGTTTGCCAAAGAAGCGGGCTAAGTCGGCGACGACGCTCATCAAGGAGTCGAAAGCTAAACGATCAAAGACTAGTAAAGAAGACTCCAAGTCGAGCAAGCAGGTGGATGATGAAAGTATTGAGAAGAAGATAGAGGACATTATAGAGAAAATCGAGAAACCGAAGGAAGCTGTGGAGCCGAAGGAAGAGGTGGACTTGATACTGGCAAATCTGCGGACCACTTGTCCGATCTGCCAGAAGAGCTTCAAGAGCGAGCAGCAGATGGACAAGCACGTACGCAGGGAGCACAAGCAGCCGTTTCGCTGCAAGAAGTGCCATTACAGTTACGCAACGGCGGAAGACCTCGAGAAGCACGCAAAGATCCACGAGAAGGACACTTACATGAAGTGTCCGTTCTGTCACCTAAAGTACAAGCGGATTTCCGGGATGAGGGCTCACCAGATCCGCGTCCACAGCAACGTGGATCCCGTGTGCATCCGCGATCGCGTCAAGGAAGGCGTGACTAGCGTTCCGGAGGAGCCAAAGTCCACTGTCACGGCAGCGACCAAGTACGTCTGCCAGCTCTGTGGCAATGACTACCCCCAGAAACTGTATCTGGTGGCCCACAAGCGCATCGCTCACGGAATTAAGAAGAAAAAGACCAGGGATTACAAGTGCCACACCTGCAAGCGTTGCTTCACCTCCGAGGAGGGTCTCACTAACCACCGGTGCAACGAGCAGGGTTTCCTCTGCGCCGAGTGCGGCAAGGAGTTCACCACGAACTACTCCCTGCTGCTGCACATGAGGAAGCACACCGGGGAGCGGCCCTACCAGTGCAAGATCTGCCAGAAAGCCTTCCACAGGTCGGTGTCCCTGAGGATCCACAAAATCACTCATACCGGCGAAAGGCCCTACGTCTGCGACCTCTGCGGACACAGCTTCACTCAGAGGAGCAGCATGATGGCTCATCGCAAGAAACACCCCGGAAACCATCCTCCGCCGCCTCCGCTGTTACTCAGTAGACGGAAGAATAACGTGGACATAGAAAAAGAGTGAGACACGGCGATGGAAACTCACTGTGTCAGGAACACTGTGGTTGCTATAGACAAGCATGCTTGTGAAAGAAAAGTGCCGAGAGTGTTTTATAGCGTTTAGTGCGTAATCTGTGAACGTGGTTCTGTAAGATCTCTGTACGATTTCTTCCAGCACCGTAACCATGGTTTATGTATCAGGACTCTCCAAGTCTCCTTGCCAGGTACTTTTATTTCCAAATGTTATTTATAATCCGTCTAGTGCGCTTTGTTACCGTTTATACTTTTCCGACTTCTTTTCCATTTCATTCGCCGCGATAGTGGAGGCACATTGAAGCTCCTACGCTCGAGACGCAACGGCCGACCGTCGAAACGATGTATAGATCTCCATGTAATTAAATAAACGGTTACACTTGACACGATCGTAGACAATAAATTTCAAGAGAGCTGCGCAGAAGAAACTGGGAAACTCTTAGACCAAGCTTGACGAGTTTCGAGTCGATTGCGAGAGAATGTAAAACCCTGAAAGCGATCCATTGAAACCAATCCCGAAGCTGTGCATCGATGTAAGTAACTGTGCATTTATATTAACGTTGTGGTGAAACTACCACGTGTATACTATGTACTCTCGCCATGACAACTTGCGTTCTCCGTCACTGTGTCACGTGCTCGATCACAATTGCCCTACACAGAGATATCAGATGTAAGATTGGTCGGTTGCATCGACATTGTTTACTATTCGTTTAATATTGTGAATCTTTTCTTGCGACTGACTAAATAACTGGGTGTTTCAGGGTGTCATCGAGCGCGGACGGCAGTGCGAGCCCAGCTCAACCGCTTTTTGTAGTATGTTCCGGAGTTCCAGACGTGGATCAGGATGCGGACGATCGACGTAAAGCCCCGGCTTCCGATAAAAACGATACCCGAGGTACCGAATACGTTCAGATCGATGATAACGAAGCGGTACAATACGAGTGACGTTAATGCTAATTTGTATCTAGGTGAAGTGAAATACAGTTCGACGCCGTGCGTAGCCAAGGACGAGGACGTCAAGGATCCTCTGTTGAACGGTGCCGCGGATGACTCCGTGGTGGAGAATCTAGACGTGCGACTGAAGTCGGTTCTGGTGCCAGTGAGAGACCCGGTGACGAAAAAGATCAAGCACAAGCTGGTGCCTGTCGAAAGCAAGGACGAGACGGGCTTGAACATAATTAAAAGTGTGCTGATCCCCTGCGAGGACGTGCACGGTACTCAGTGCTACGAGGTCAGGCAGGTGATTGTGCCGATCAGACCGGAGTCGACTGCGCTGCGACATTCCTTGAGCAAGAACGGTGAGCGGACTAAGCAGGGTAAGGGTGAAAACGGGACAAATAGGTCGGTGAAACAGGAAGACGCGATGCTGGATGTCCGGAACATGTGTCGGATCTGTGAGATAGTTTACAACACGCCGCAATCGCTGAACACGCATGTCCGCCGAGTCCACGAGAAGCCGTACCGGTGCGTCCATTGCCACGAGGCCTTCGTGTCGAAGAGAGCCTACAAGGAGCACATGAAGACGCACAAGCTCAAAACGTCCGTAGGCTGTCCCTTCTGCCAGCAGAGGTTCAAGCGCATGTTCAGCCTCAGGCAGCATCAGATCCGCGTCCACAGCACCATAGAGCCAAAGTTTGTCTGCGATCACTGCGGCAAACGCTTCAAGCTGAAGAGCGACATGTCTCTTCACATCGACAAGAGTCACATGAAGAGCCACGGCCGCATGTTCAAGTTCTCTTGCCATCTGTGCACCATCTGCGACAAGAGCTACAAGTATAGGAACAGCTTCTACCGACACGTGCTCACCCATGCCGGCATGGGACCGTACCACTGCGATGTCTGCAACGCGGACTTTGAGAAGAAGTCCTCCTTCCTCAAACACAGGAAGATCCATCCGGAACCGCGAGCCAATTCCACGATAGCCGAGATGGCGCAACGAATTTTACAAAACAATTAGTGAGAACTCGCGTGTCGTTCGGAATACAAGAATAAATGTTACAAGCGGTTCGTTCGATGCTCTCTTTATGGGATCAGTGATTAGGAGAGAATTATGTTAAACTCACCCTTTTCTAAATGAAATCAATTTTTCCGTAGATCAAAGTACTTTAGGCATACGTTTTCCCTAGTTTTTGTTAGTATAAATAAGATTTATATAGTCTGTGACAGTAATTGTACAGTTAATATTGGGAATCTATTTTTTACCATGTAGGCCTAAAATGATGTAGACACTTGGAATTCCTAAATGTTATAGCAAAGAATAATTAGCCAGGATGAATTTGATCTACAGAAGGGTGATGCTGGAGAACAAATTATGTAGATCGATTTTTGAGACAATCGATATTTAGATGATCGGATGTGTGGTTTAACTTTGTTATCCGAGAGACTGAATCGGAATCTTTTTTTACAGCACTTTGGTAGGTCATTCGCATAGGTTCAAGCATCTACCAAGTGTGTTTTATTTTAATTTTCTGTTATCGATGCATAAATTTATAGATACTATTGTTTTATCTGTTTCAAAATTATAAAGATCAAAGAATTTATGAAAGAAGTCACGCGTGCGTGTGGGACAAATGGATGCATGTCGATGTAAAACAAGAGAGTACAAGACTTCCAGATCTATTGTCATACAAAGCTCATACCCTCGATTGTTTTCGAATGTTCTTCAGATTTTTAGTATAATTAGTTAATGAAAATGTCGACGTTTGATTCGTAAATTCATTAATTCCACGCGCATTATACGTATCAAAATGTTTATTGTTAAAAATTCAGCTGTAATGCTCGCGAGATCATCGTTGAACATTAAATAATATATTGTACAAGAAGAATTTACGTGTCTCGTATCTTGCGAACGAATGATTTCAGCTTGTACAATTTGGTTTGCAGGCTAAGAGAGGAAATGGTGCGTTCTGAAGTAAGTTACAATTTCAGTATATTCCAGAGTCTAGGTAAATTGTAGTCCCAAACTACGTCCATGATATTTATAAACGTTTCGAAAAAACATCTTATGTTGTCCTATTCTTGAAGCAACCAAAAAACCAACACGTTCTTCTTCGTAGAGGCACGATATTCGGATAACCGAATCGAAGGAGTAATACTTCACTGACATTCCTTATCCTTGTTTCAGACACGTACCTATTGCATCGCTACAAAAGGTAGATTTCCAGCAGCAGCAGATAAATCCATCGATAAACTGGAAACTGTTTTCGGATCCATTGACTCAAACCTGTGAAACAAGCTGCACGCAGAACTAAATCTTCTCCAGGACGTTTAATAACGACTACGATGTGAAATTATCGATAGAGACCCATAAAGAATCCAGTAGCCCGCAAAATAGCAAAGGTTTTAGGACAACCGAGGAGAAGGTTGCTATTAATGAAGACGTGAGAGAAACCAGCATCGTAATCTGAACATGATGCACAAGTGCGACATGTACAAGATTTGCTGTTACTTGCAAGCGGAACTGGAAGAGCACAAGGTGATATCATCATCCATATTATTTCTTCGAGTGTAGGATCTGCCAGGTGAAGTACAAGAGGAAGGCCAGCCTGAAGAGACGCGCCCTGCGCGTGAACACCGTGCATGACACAGTGTTCATTTGCGGTTGTAATTTCATCATCAAGTTCGACCTGACCCATCATATCTAAAGGTGCCACGACTTGACTATGCAGATCAATCGTTTTTATTGGAAGGAGGTGAAGGACTTGAAGGGCCACGAATGGAAGCACGAGAAGCGAAGCAGGCAGACCGAGTACGAGTATAACTGTCACTTATGCGCTAAGAAGTTTCAGCTCAGGTGCAATCTGAATAAGCACCTGAGGCGCTACGAGACCAACTTTACCTGTACAGAGTAACGGTGAGGGGTGTCGCCGCTCGAAGGAGCTCCTCAAACGTGTTAAACACAGTCTTGCGAAGGTTTACAATTGTGTACTCTGTTCCGAAGACTTCTATTGCACCAGACACTGTTACCAACATGTGCTCACACATGCTAGTATCAGGCCGTACAGGTGTAACATTTGCAAAGGCAACGTTCAATCTACTCAGACACAGGAGACAGCATCCAGGATCTCTGCCAGTGTCTCCGCAAATCACCGAACTAGTCAAGAACTTTTTGCGAATCTACAGAGCGGACAGATCAGCAAGTGCTCAGTTCTAAATTGTAACCGGTCTATGATCTTTATGCCACAAAGAGATGATTAGTTAGGGGACTCTTGTGCAAATCTGTTTTTATGAAACTCGTGCAAAAGATAACGTTTAGATAAATATTTTATATATATTTGTATCATTAGTCGTTGACCATATTGTTAATAAGTGAAAAAGACATTCAAAGACACATTTCTTTGTGATTATCTTGGAAATTAGAGGATGGGAAATAGTATTTTTGTACCAAGTTGTCATTTCATTTAGTGTTTCTAAATGTGGAATGTATTTCCAAAAGAATATTTCAGGTAAAGCCATTTTTGTTTTAATATATCATTCATTTAAATGCTGTGTCAAAAACTTGAATTCTTTTGTAATTTTTCTTACTACTTGTCTATTAATTTTTATGTAAACTCGAATGTATTTTCTGTGAATCAAAACACAAAAGAATTTTAACAAAAATTTACTATTTGTACGATTGTGACAGAATACTGCAAAAATGTGTTTTTAACTCGATACTTTGAGAATTATTTTTACTTTATCAATGTGGACGTAGGCTGATAAAAATATTTATAGAATATTTTTCTAGGAACTATTTTTCTCACGAGTTCCATAGAAATTCTATTTGTGTAACTCCGACATTTATTAAACACATTTATAAATGTACATTGACGGTGCTCTAATGAAAAGTTGAAATGTATTTTTAGAAGACTTTACTTTTGAAGAGTAATCGATTTTTCCACGCCTTTTTTTTATAAAGAAACTTGCTATTCAAATTTTGACCAAATTGATTACAGAGAGCATCTTATATTTTTTAATTTTTATACGACCTAAAAAGTAATTGCATAATTGCATAAAATATTACTTGCAGTTCTCACATACTTTTGTAATCTCATTTTCAACAGGTAATTTTCATTATAATTAAATCATAGAGAAATAAACATTTCTAGGATCTAAAATATGAAATAGTTGAATGAATAAAAATGAAAATAATTATGACAGTAAAGTAAATAATATGAAAATAATTTCACCTCGAGGAGCGTATGAGAGTTAATTGCATCATGTTTTTTGTATACCTGATCCGCGTTGAAGATAAAGGTAAGCTAAGAAAATTACTTCTCAATATTGCTCTATATTATTCAATTGGTCGACGTTTGAGTTATCTTTTTCGTTGAAAAAGATACAAGGGATACTATATCGATTATTCATTTTTACCACTGTTTACAGAATGCAATTTTTTATTCATCTCAATTTGTAAAACATTGCAGATGATTTTAAAATTAAGGATTGAAAATGGGGTTGTTCGATAGTATTGTTACTTCTAGTTAATGTAAATATTGATAATAAGCCATAAGACACAATTTTTCAAAATAAAATTTTATATATAGTAGAAAATTATATCACTTTTTGTGATTGCATTACAAATTGAACACCGTGTATCGAATTTCAGATGCAATGTTAAGTGTAATATTAATAACTTTTGTGAAAGATATTTTAATACAAAGAGTGCCTGTATAGTTAACAAATTTTGTTTGAAAAACGATTAATAATACTACGCAAGATATTACTAACAGATAGATTATTAAACATTGTAAATAGTTGGTTATCTAAAGCTATGGAATCTAGTCAAATATTACGTAATGTTAAATATTATTTGATCTAATCTAGAGTTTATTGTACCTTCCCAAGTGATAATAGTTTAAATATTTAACATTAACGATTACATTCGACTGCCATTTGAAGTATATTCAATTATCATAAAATTATGTTTTTATATATGTCTCTACATACTGCTTCCAGAAGTTTATATTTTAACAATATATCTGTTCCAGCAATAGCATATATCAACTACATTTTTAGATAACAGTGTAAAGAATATATTATTTCAATCCAAAGAACAATTTAATCCTTCATTGTTACAAATGTCAGTCTCTAGTCTTAACAAACTGTGTGAAATGTTATAATAATATAGTCTACATGTTTGTACAATACTGCATGCGTGCGAATATCGAAACAGTACGCTTACATAGATCTATACGTTCGAAATTGTTACCATCGAATAAGGAGGAAATACAGACAGTTGATCCAACGACAATTATCACGTTAAACTGCTTCTATCATTTCGATAAGAACCGTAGCGTAAGCTCAGCCATAAGTAACACCACAGTCATCATCATTTCATTCGACACCAACTGACGATAGTGTCGCGCGCTATTCCTCTGTTGGAAATAACTCGGCGTGAACGTTAGTACCCGATCGAATCTCCCGTAACACAGGTGTTCGAAACTTTTGCTCTCCTCGCACCGGTGCATGCTCGTGTGCTGTTAGCAAACGAAAACCTGTTACTCACAAACAACCGCGCATTCCACGAGCACCGAACTGACTGGCTTTATGATTTTTTAGGTACAGTGCGCTAGACCCACTCGCTCCGACTTTTCTGATAGTAAAGCTCCAAGAAAATTACTTTCGGATACCCACCTCGTTGAGCATGTTCATGATGAAAGAGCCAGGACCGCCGGGCGAGGGATCGACGAACGCTGCCGAGTCGAAGGTCGAGACGGCGGCGAGGCCGACGCAGTCCTCGCAGTCCTCGCAGTCCTCCCTGTGCTCGGAAAAGGGCAAGGACAGCGGCGATCAGTCTGAGGACATGGACGACACGCCGTTGGACTTTAGGAAAAAGCAGGAGGAGCTGAAGAAGAAGGCGTCGAGCGAGGAGTCGCCAAAGAAGAAGCACACCTGCGAGATCTGTTACGCGTCGTTCGACCGGAAGAGCAAGCACACGAGGCACATGTACAAGCACAGCAACTCGAGGCCCCACAAGTGCGAGATCTGCTCGAAGGGATTCAAGACGAGCGCCCACCTGGCGCGGCACATGGACATACACGAGGAGCCGGTCACCTGGCACAAGTGCAGCCTCTGCGACTTCAAGGCGCGCACTAAGCCCTACCTCAAGATCCACTACATCCGCAAGCACACAGAGGACTACAACTACAAGTGCGAGCAGTGCGGCAAGATGTTCAAGGTCCAGTCGGACTACACGACCCACGTCAAGGACCACGACACGGAGTCCTGCGTCTGCGACATCTGCGGCTCCTCCTATCCCAGCAAGAGCTCCCTATACTTTCACAAGTATTACAAACACAAGACGAAGGTGAAAAAGTTCCAGTGCCAGACCTGCAAGAAGAAGTTCAAGACCCAGAAGAACCTGAACAGTCACATGGAGTTACACAAGATCAAATACGTCTGCGAACAGTGCGGCATGGAGTCCAAGACCAAGTACGGCTTGACCAAGCATCTCAGGACTCACTCTGGGGAGAAGTCTTATCTCTGCGCAATCTGCGGTAAGACCTTTGGCTGCCTCAGCTCGCAGAAGATTCATCTGCTGACCCACGTCGGCGAGCGACCCTATGTCTGCGACATCTGTGGGCAAAGCTTCACACAGAGGTCACCCATGATGCTGCATCGGAGGAAGCATCCCGGCGTGCACCCGGCCCCTCCCCCCATCAAGATCACCAATCTGCTTCACGGGGTGCAGGACAAGATCATTGTGAACAAGAGCAGCAAGTAACAAGCCAACGAGAACGACGGTGCATCGCGAGACTCTTTTGTACATTTTAACGTGACGCGCGTTACCCATACCATCTATGGGATACTGAATTGTTTATCAGAATGCGTTCTATCGTTTCGTTTTGTTTCAAATCACGGTACATTCATTCGGACAAATCCAGGGGGTTTCCTGCGAGGCTAGCTCGGAATTCACGCTTTTCTTGTTTCACGGTGCAATTTTTGTTCCGGACCAGGATCCAACGATTTCGAGCGAAACGGATAACTTTATTGATTTTTTTTTATTTTGCGGACGTATTTGTGATGTGACCACGTTAATTGTTCTGTGTTCTGAGATAGCTTTTATTTGTCGAAATGCGGATAATTATTTTATAAAAACAGAGTCATTATTTTGTATCGGATATCGTTGTCCTCGGTTCGCAGTCGAGTGAAGTGAACCCAGTTTTAATGTTTGTAAATTCAGTATTCTCTGAATCATAGCCGTAACATTTTGTAAGAAAAACGGGGGAAAACCAATATCACAATAGTCTTCGATTCAGTACCTCCGACTTGTAAAGTAAATTTGTTGTAAATATGTATAATTTCCACCGAAATTAAACGTTTCGCACGACGATCAATGTGTATAAAATTTCAAACGATTGTTAGGTAACGAATACGTTTCACGTGTCTTTTTAAGTCTTCCATTTCGTTCGCCGGTTCAACCACCGTTGTTGAAAAATCAATTGTCCTCTCAAGGTCTCTGTATCGTTGCAATGACCATAATTTATCCGGCGAGCTTGAGCGTACAATTCATTTTGATATTACTTTCGAAACGAGATATTTCACGTTTGTTGCTTCTGTTTTTCTTTACCACTTCGACAACAAGTTTGTTAAAGCATAATAAAAGTATTTTTCATTTTTTAACTCTCTAAAAAGAGGTCGTCAACGGATAGTACTAGAAATTGCGGCGTTTAAAGTGAATCGGTGATTAGTTAAATATTGTATTACGGTTCGATGCTACAGAAGAATCAATAATTCGGACGTCGATCTGCGAAAGGATAGCTTTTACATATATTATATATATATATATAAAAAATATTAGAATAATATCAAAATGTAATATAAATATTCATATTCTTTCCAAGAAAGTTTATATCACCTGTAAATTTGAAGAAAGAAATATATGTATAAAAATGCAACATCACGTCGAACACTTTAGTTCTTGCGCACTGCGTTCTTGATATTGTAAAGAACAAGCATATGCTCGTTCTGCTGCACTTGTTATTCTCCAACGGAATGTTTAGAATATGGTATAGTGCCAGTTTTGTAGAGAAGTATGCACGAACTAAACGAAATCTGCTTTTATTTCATGTAGTTGAGTGCAATTAATGTTATAACAAGCAGCACAAAATTCCGAGTACAAGAATGTACATTACATAATCAGCATTGAAAAGAGATATTGTAAAATCTGATCTTCTATAAATGTTGTATGGACACCATAAAATTGACAAAGCTCTTGTCTTATTTTTAGAGCGAGGGACAACGATCGACAAGCGATGGGAAATTCCGCTGTTTGTCAGAGAACAGCCGAGTGAAACAGTGAATAATAGGCATCAATATTGAAAGCTAATCTCCTGTTTCCAGATACGACGAACGGGAAGACCAAGATGAATCGAAACTGAACGCCAAAGTACACCTGAAGCGATGTAACCAACGACAGAACCAGAGTTTATTCGCCGACTGGACAATTCAGCGAGCCAACTTCCCACTCCGTGCGCAAAGTGTCTTCTAAATCATTGAAGAAGTGGAACGTGCAACGACCAACAATATATATATTTATTGCAAGATGTTCAAGAAGAAGAATTTACTAGCTCCGGAGCAGGGCGAAGATATTGTCACATAAATAATTTTACAGGAATTATCGGGTACCTGAAATTGTAACAGCGGATTGGGCTGTGTTTAAAAACATTTCTCAAATTAATTATTTTAATTCTACAGCGCGGTAAATTAATTAGTGAGCGAGTGTAAAGTTATATTTGATACAACAGAGTGTCGGCGATTGGTTACATTCTTCGAAGAAAATTGCACTGTAAGCAGCAAAATGAGACATGTATTTTTATGTATGTTTTACCCTTTCGTTACGGGTGAGGAGTATAGTTGACATGTAATATTATATAAGTATAATATACATAATATGATAGAACACAGTACAATGCGATAAAATATAGTACTGTATTATATTGTATAATATAACATAATGTAATAATCCAGCGGAGCAGACTGCCATAACGAAAGGGTTAAACATCACGTAAAGTGCTAATTTCGTGAGATCAGTGTTTCCATCAATTGACACATTTCTTCGCGGTGGTGCTCTAATGCAATGTAAGTACTCTAACTCGAGATGCTACAATGTATCGGAATTATAATATCAGATTTGGGTTTTCCAGGTCGACGTTTT
Organism: Augochlora pura; assembly: GCF_028453695.1. Taxonomy (NCBI): domain Eukaryota; kingdom Metazoa; phylum Arthropoda; class Insecta; order Hymenoptera; family Halictidae; genus Augochlora; species Augochlora pura. Next base: position 9,461,996 of record NC_135776.1, on the reverse strand, counting down.
TCAAGGCCACGCTCTTGTATCTTTTAGCAAATAGTAGAGCAGTGAACATGTACGTATAGAGACAGTCAATGGCATCATATTAGCTGTTAAAGGTTATTATATTGTTAACAAGAGAAGCTTTCATTTCACATTAACTCTGGCAGAAGAATAATATTACTCATAGAGACAGCATAAGACAAATTAATGCAGTAGCAATAATATTTCAAATAACAAGATAACACATTTCCCCTAATCTTCAATCGTCTATTTCGAGTGTCTATTGCTGTAAATACTTAATTCCATGATAAACGCATCCGTTTATTTTAGAATATTCACGTAGGAAGTCCTCTTTTCGATAAAGAAGAGAAAAAGTTTCTTATGGCTTCTCATGGTTTAAGATCTACTTCCGGTTGTTTAGGTTGCAGAGAGTGAAGCGAAGAGAGACGATGCGACGAGTTCTAGTTAGGACGTCGCCGTCGCTGTCGACCTCATTATCAAGACGATCGAAAACCGCAGCTAAGAAATCGGAGAGGACGAAGCTGAGACAAAAAGAGAACAAAAGATACGAAGAGACGTTGGAGCTCGAGAAAATTTATTGCGACGTCTGCAAAACTGCGGTCTTTGAACGGAATTATAAAAAACACCTCTTGCGGCACAATTTCAAAGACTATCAGTGCGATACGTGCTTGAAGAAATATAAACACAAGAGAGCATTATCGAAACATAAGCTCACTATTCACGGAGACGCGCCCTTGCACACTTGTCAATATTGCGACTTTGTGACAGTCCACTTCTCCTACTTGCGGGTAAGTTTATTAATATTTTGCAAATACTACAGTACGAGCGATACTGTTGCATATCTGAAATAATAAAAGAAAGTTGCAAAAATACTATAAGTACTTCAGAAGAGCAAATACGATAACATCGAGATCTTTTAACATTTTTTTAAAGGTCATTTCAAACATTGTCTGAAGTGACACTGTATGTCTTGTGGTAGCTATTGCGTTCACAAATGGATGTTATTGCATTATAGATACTTTAAATATTATTATATTAGTCCATTTGATATCCATTCATTTACTTTTGATATTTCAGTAAAGATCAGTTGGTTAACAAGTTTTCTTACAATTCAGTTTATTCTATTTCCTTGCTACTTAAAAGCATATTCTACAAATCCAGCTTCAACGCAAATAGTTTCTGAAATACTAAGATTTTTCAGAAATGTTTACCTCCTTGGAGATGTATAACATTTTCTAAAAATAGCATAAAACTTTTAGAGTCAAATTAGTGGTATTTACTATTTAACTGTTGCATTGAAGAATGGATGCTATTGCATTGTAGCGATTTTAAATATTATTATATTGACACATTTATTTTTATTATTTCACTGAAGGTCAATCTGTTAACAAAGTTTTCTTACAACTTAATATATCCCATTTCCTTGCTACTTAAAAGGATATTCTAGAAATCGAGCTTCCAGGCAAAGAGTTTTTAAAATACTAAGATTATTCAGAAATGTTTATCTCCTATGAACTCTGTAACATTTTCCGAAAATAGTAGAAATCTTCTGTCAAATCAATGGTATTCACTTTGAAAATTCCCATTACAGGTCCACGTAATGCGCAAGCATAACAACACGTTTCCCTTCTCTTGTCAAAAGTGCGACCGGAGATTCCGCATACGAGCCGACTACATGAAGCACATAGTGACCCACGACGGCGAGCCGTGCATATGTGACGTGTGCGGCGCCAAAGTGCCAAACAAGATATCCCTCTACTTTCACAAGAATTACAATCACACGGTGAAGGACGCGAAGTTCCCGTGCCCCATGTGCAAGAAAAAGCTGCAGAGCCAGAAGAACTTGGACAGCCACGTGCAGCAGCACGGCCGGAAGTTCGTCTGCGAGGAGTGCGGGCTCGGACTCACTCGGAAATCCGGTCTGAGAAAACACATAAGGACGCACTCGGGCGAGAAATCGTTCTCGTGTCACATTTGCGAGAAAACGTTTGCCAGTGCCACGAGCAGAAAAGTGCATCTTTTGACGCACTCGGGCGTCAGACCATACGTCTGCACGATCTGCGGACAGAGCTTCACTCAACGGCCGGCTCTTTGCGTGCATTGGAAGAAGAAGCATCCCGATGCCACTGAATCGCTGCCTTCCGTCTCCATAACTAACATTATCCATAGTGTCACGAAAAATGTTAAGTTGGACGACACGTGAACAGTTTTAAATAAAGACTACTAACTGGATGGAAAGCTAAAGTACTTGTGTTTGTGGTTCTACAAGTGATTCTTAATGACTAGCGTTTTTGTTACATGCGATGGTGATCATGGAAACGTCGTGATGTCCACAATTGAACTTACGAATGATTGTAAACGGTCGTATATTAAGTTTTCGTATTAAGTCTTCCATTATACTTTTTGCAACTGAAAAGTATATACGTTATCTAGTCATTTGTGTAAGTCCAAGTTTGTTTTTTAATTATTTATTTAGGAAGGATATTTGTTTCAACGCTGAAACCAGTTTATGCTGCAAGACTCTCTTGATTATTTAATTTGAAATTATAAAAATGTTACTATCGATCTTGTTATTATTATAGCAATTTATGTCACTTGAGTTTTATAGTTTTTAATAAACAGAAGGATTTAATTGTCGTTTAATATACAGTAGAAATATATCTGACAAGCCGAGGAGTATGTTTAATATTTTGCAAATTGGGAATTTATGTTTAATGCAGATGCAGGATGCATCGGTTCGTAGCTGTTTGTACATACACAGTTATTAAGAAGAAAATTGTCTTTCAGTTGATGCAAAGTAATATAATTATTGTAATAGTGTGTGGAAATTATTATTTAGTGGAAAAGAGAATATTAGTTATCCGATATGTTATAGGTTCGTGAGTGTGTGAATCTATATTCATCATTTTCCATGTTTCAAACGATTCTTTCAAATTGTTTGTATAAAAATTTATCGATGATCGTGACCAAATATTTTTGTACATCCTCAAAAGACATCCTCCTTTGGTGTTCCCTAAGCAATTTATTCAAAATTATTTAACCGGCTTTTAAATTTCGCTTGCAGCTCAAGTTTCATCGTATTTGTTGACATTATTGTATTATATACCTGGAAACTGATTCTGTAATTCTTAAAAAGAACAGTAGAAAAACAATTTTGCACGAAACTTATTCTGAAAACGGAATATTTATCAGTTATGGTATCAGTTATTACGAATTATTACTATTATGGAATTAGAGTACCATTACCTCAATATTTTCAGTACAATTTTACGACAGTGCACAGAGAAGATATCAATAATTGCAAGCTACTTGATGGTTCGTTTTCATTAATTTTTAAGTACAAATAACTTCTGTTGAAACAAATTTTTATCTCAAGTTAATTATTTGCACTATTTTATTTTTTATTTCTTATTAATTTACACTAATTATCACTTAAAATATTAGCGTCGCTTGCCTAATTAAAAACAAAATTGTTTAGTTACTGTAAACAGTTACAAAAATTACTCTCCATGCCATATGTACAGGTATTACAAATTAAAACAATTTATTATACATTCTGTAACTCCTCGTAACACTTCAGTGCTTTTCTCAGTACAATGTTCCCAGACTGACATAAACAAATAAAATTTGCTAACACATTTCAATTATGTTTTAGGAAACCAACGCAACACTTTACTCGGAGGAATAAACGCATCCTCGACGACCGAGTAAGCGAACTAAACTCTCCACGTAAAATTTCAAACATTCGTCAAAGGCGGATCGCAGTTCGAGCTTCGAAAAGCCGTGAACGCAACAATAGCAAATGTACAGCAGACTCTAATGATAAGGAAGCGGAGAATCGTCCGAATCCTGGGGACCAGGTTCCAATTTTTAAAGAAAACATTCAAAAAGTCTCCGTCGGTCGCAAACCAATATTAAATCCAAGAAACAGTAGAACGGCGACGAGCAATAGCTTGGGCAATTTTCAGAATAACGAAAGCCTCGAGCAACAAAAAGATCTGTACAAGAAACTGCACGACGGTTCCTACACTTGCGACATATGCCAAACGGTGTTTGAGCAGAAAAGCAAAATCCTTCGCCACATCACCAGCAAGCATAGCTTCCACCGGCCCTTCAAGTGTCCGACCTGCGACAAGACATTCAAGTATAAGTGCGACTTAAAGGCGCACAGACTCGTTCACCAGGACGTGGACTCCAGTCTGTTGCATTGCTGCGACAAATGCGATTATCGAACCAAGACGAAGAACAACTTAAAGTCCCACCACATCAGGCGGCACACTGACGACTACAAGTTCGCCTGCGAGCATTGCGGCAAGCGTTTCAAGATGGAATGGGATTTGAAGTTCCACGTGGGCACGCACGGCACGTCGCAACACATGTGCGACGTCTGCGGGAAATTTTACACGAGCAACTACTCCCTGTACAAGCACAGAAAGGTGGCGCATTTGAACGAGTACAAGTTCCACTGCGCCGTCTGCAACAAAAGGCTTCTGACGCAGGAGAACTTGGACAACCACATGAAGCAGCACAGTAGAACGTACGAGTGCAAGGAGTGCGGCAAAGTGTTCGCGTCGAAAAGGTACTTGGCTACTCACGTGACTACTCATACCGGCGTCAAGCCATACACCTGCCACATCTGTAAGAAGAACTTTCGCACCTCGCACATGAGGAACACGCATTTGCTCACGCATTCGGCGGAGAGGCCGCACATCTGCGATCTTTGCGGCCAATCCTTCAAGAGAAGGTACTACATGATCGAGCACAGGAGGAAACATCCTGACGCTTATTTGTCGTCGCCTCCTGTACCCCTTGGGAAGAATAGAAGCGTCATCGAGACCGGGCCGGACGATGAAACCGAGTTCCACGTGGATATTTCATAGGGACTCGGTACAATTAAACTTTATTCGCGTATTGTGATTCTATCCTCTGTTCTTTTCATCGCCTTGGAACAGTGTTTGACGTCTTGACTGATGTAAGATTGAACTGTGCTTGCGTTAATTTATTCTTGGCTGCTGTAGTAGTTGAGCTAAGTAACTTCAGGCGAATCCGCGTTTTTATAGCAGGTTAGAAAATTAAGTAAAATGTCTTTCGTGAGACATTCCAGTGGATTGGAGTTGTATAAAGTTCCGCCGTCTGGAATTAATAATCGAACATTGAAATTAGATATTAAGAGAGTTTTGTTAGCAAACAATGTCTATCGTACTTTTCAGAATATTAGCGACTTGGTCATTCTGAGAAACGGCAATTGTCAAAATGGCAATTTTTCCGAACGATATTTTTCTGTACGGAAAGAAATGTCATAAATATATTTTACTAATACACGTAACGCGAAGGAAACCGATGTATAAAAAGATATCTTTACAGATGTACAACGTAGAATTTAATGCCACAGTATTTTACATTTAGAAACGTATGAGACATCGTGTACTTAGTTTTTAAATTGTCGGATTAACGTTCCACACGCTGATATTATTATGGTAGTTATTTATGATAGTTGTTAGTGATAGTTATTTATGTTCTTCCAGTTGAAACACACTTTTCCGTGCGGAGAACTCGCACAATTTATTCGCACGATTTGTATTCCTGAGTATGAAAATTTGAAAACGATCCGCAAAACGGCAAATAAAAGCCCTAGCAAACTAAAGTGCAGTACAAAAGTACAGACAACCGACTCAATCTGTATACATGTATTTCAAATGTCTCTAAAGAAGTTTTAGACCTGGAGTAAGTAACCTACATGTACCCGGTCGTAACACTAAGTTTACCGAGATTAATCTCCCTTTCCTATGTTTTAGAGAGCGGGTCGACAGCCAGGACGCAAGCACGGACACTTTCGTACGGTTCACCGCAACGAATGGCCCAGCTGCGATGCAACGGTGCCGGCTTGAGGAACCGGATTACTCGTTAACGTCCACATTGCAAAGTGCAATTAAATCGGAAGAAATATTTTTATCGGACGTGAAGCTCGAGGTGAACGAGGCCAATGACCATGGCTTTAATTCGGAGAGCAACCACTGCGCCGACTTTTACACCTGCAATAAATGTCAGCTGAAGTTCCCGATTGAAAGTATGTTGAATCGTCACAAAATGTCTCATAATCTAAACTCCTGGCTTCGTAAGAAGGGTTTGAGCGACAAGCCGACACCTCGCTCGAGACTGCGGAGAACGGAGAAGCGAGCGGAACCGGCGAAGCCATCGGAGGAACAGAAGCACACGAGCGGCAGGAGATCCGCGTTGATAGTGCACGTTCGAAAAACGCATAAATCACCTTTGCCTAAGAATGACAGCAATGTCGGCGAGTTCGAGAGCCAGCCGAATTTAAGGAAACGAGCGACGGCGCGCCGGAACCCGGAAGCTCTGAGCTTCAAGTGCGACTCGTGCGACTTTGCGTGCAAGACGAGCAGGACTTTAGCTTCGCACGTGATGCGGAATCATGGTAAATCCGAGCAGAGTGACTCGAAGAGGTCTCGGAGGTCGAAATGCGGCGAGGAACCGCCGTTTCCGTCAGAACCCGTGAAAACGGTGTGCCTGCAAAGCTGTAAAGAGAAGGTTCAGAAGAGCGACGTTCCCTGTGCCCCCGCGGAGATCCTGTGCAGGGAGGAGCCCAGGGTAGTTCGCGCGGCGAAGAAGCCGTGCAAGGAACCCACCGAGGAGCAGTGCAACCTCTGTGACTTCAAGTGCGCGAAGAAAAGCACGCTGTACTACCACAAGCGGCAACACAAGGCCGAGGACCTCAACGAGATATTCTCTTGCAACGAGTGCAGTTTCAAGACGACCAAAAAGTCGTCCTTGTACTCCCACATCAAGCGGAAGCACCGGGTGACGAAGCCTTGCACGCCGGACGGTCTGCCGGAGCTGTTCTGCTGCAACCAGTGCGACTACAAAAACAAGAACAAGTACGAGTTGAAGATACACGTCGCCAGGAAGCACACCGACGACTTCAAGTTCTCTTGCGAGACCTGCGGCAAGAAGTTCAAGGTGAAGGGCGACCTGACTAACCATATCCGGTTCAGCCACAAGGAGCAGCCGGTGATCTGCGACGTCTGCGGCAAGACGTGTCTGAACAGCAACTCGTTGTACGTGCACCAAAAGTTTGCCCACTACAAGGCGAAGTACGAGTGCCAGGTGTGCAAAAGGCGGATGGTCACCCAGGAGAACCTGAACGAGCACATGATCAGGCAGCACGAGAAGAGGGAGAATGTCGTCTGCGAGGAGTGCGGCAAGACTTTCTCCAGGAACAGCCGGCTAAAGGTCCACATGCGCATCCACACCGGGGACAAGCCGTACACCTGCACCGTCTGCAACAAATCGTTCGCCCGACGGACGGCACTAAAGCAACACCTGCTCATCCACACCGGGATCAGACCGTACGTCTGCGACATCTGTGGCAAGGCGTTCACGCAAAAGCCTGGACTGATTAGCCACAGGAAGTCTCACCCCGGCTCGCACCCCCCACTGCCAAGAGTCCTGATCGATCACATACTCAATGACGTGATGAACAATTGAAATCTGCGATCGCGGTGCAAGCGAGCGGAGTCTCGTCGGTGCTGTGAAAGGACATCCTCGGATGCAAAGTGTCACTCGAATATGGCGGAGGCTCGTTGGAATTTGTCTTGATTTGAAATTTCTATATTAGATTGTCCTTCATGTTCTAGTCATTTAGAAAACTCAAGTTCATGAAGAACCGGTGTAATTTTTCCTTCTCGCAGAGTTTTGTCTGGGCTGCGACGATTATTGGCCACCCGGTAGCTCTTCTCACAAGACTGTTAGACTAATTAGAGGCACTTTGCTCTACAGATTTTTGTAAACTATACACACAGTTTTATCAGCCTCCAAGCGGAACCTTTATGTATGATAGAGGATTAACTGGTTTGATTAATTAAGAACGCGAGATTAAGATGGAAGAGTATAATCTAGGCAAATAGTTTATTCTAATTTCGTATGTTTTTAATCGGAAGAGTACTATCCGTGATGTAAAGAGAATTATTGTAACAATTACTTTATGGTAGCTTCTGTAATGCAGCGTCTCTTGTAATTGACTGCTTCTGTTCAATTTTAGTAGCTAAAAAATTCATTGTATACAAAAACCGTACTCCTAGCTATTACGTTTCGTTTACCTTAACACGTTAATCGTAGTTGTGCTAATGTACAATCATGTTCATACGAATGCTGCGTCCTCGCGCGAGAAGAATCGTTTTTATATGCAAGCACCGTGTAGCGTTTCCATGTCGATCGCGGCAGTTTGTATCTCATTATAAACACTAACGACTTTTGTTAAATTATTTGTAAAAAAAATATACTTTGCTCGTGTTACATCGACGTTGTTAACGTTTATACAAATATAAGAGCATTTTACCCGTCGAAAATCTGAAAAAATTCATTACTGAATTCTTCTGTTTGTATGCGACGGTTCGGGTGCATTCGCTTCGATAATGACTCCAACAATTCCAAACCGACTACAGAAACAGTCACTCCGATAATAAACAACAATGTACGACTTTCTAATTTATAATTGTTAAATGTCAAGAACGATAGAGTCGTAAATGATCGCAGAGTTCCTCGGCGGCGTCTACATGGAAAGAAATATTGAAAGCTCTTCTGTTCGTCGGAAGAGCGCATCCGCAAGACTTGTGTCTGCAGATGAGAATGCGAAAAGGAATTGCACCGAACAGTCGCAATTGCCACTGAAAACAAACCCGCCGTGCACCCAGCCGTACCAAAAATACCTAACTGACTGTTCTGTGATTTTCAGGAGTTCGAACGAGGACGGACGATTTATATACGGCAAGGAATCGATACCGATGCAGCCGTGGCAAATCGTAGACGTCGAAGGTTGCCTCTACTATGCCTTCCTTCCAGTGAGCCAGCCGCTCAAGTTCCCGGAGCAGGAGAAGCCGGCCGCGAGGTCGCCGCCAAAGGACGCTTCGAAGACGAACGCGGAGGAGACGGAGGAACCGTTTCTGATCCTGGTGGAGGAGGACTTGTACCCGGAAGAGGTCGGCAAGGTGAAGATCAAGACCGAGGACACGGACGACTCTGAGGATAGGCGCAGCGAGGAACGGCACAGCGAGGACAACAAAGTGTACGCCTGCGAGGAGTGCAACATTTGTTTCCCCGTGGTGCAGATGTTGAAGCGCCACCGTAACGCGGTGCACGACCAGGCGCAGCGGTACAAGTGCAAGGTCTGCTTCAAGGTCTGCCGCAGTCTGGTGGCGTTCAAGATGCACGTGGCGCTGGAGCACAAGGCGGAGGAGCAGGAGCTGAAGGACGAGTGCAGCTTGACCTACGCCTGCGACTTTTGCAGTTACGAGAGCACGAACAAGTCGACCCTGCACTCGCACATCAGCAGGAAGCACTCGAGTAAGCGCATCGACAGGAGGAAGAACAGCTTCCGGTACGCGGCGGAGCCGGAGGAGTACTCTTGCGACGTCTGCGAGTTCAAGTGCCCTAACCGGCGCCGGTTGAAGGAGCATCTCGAGCGGAAACACGCGTCTGAGTACAAATACGAATGCGAGTACTGTGGCAAGAAGTTCAAGGTCAAGGGTGACATGAGGCTGCACGTCAGGTTCAAGCACAAGGAGGGTCCCATCGTCTGTGACGTCTGCGGCAAGACCTGCTCCAACAGCAACTCCCTGTACGTGCACCAAAAGTGGGCCCACTTCAAGCCCAAGTACGAGTGCGAGATCTGCAAGAGGCGCATGGTCACCCAGGAAAACCTCGACCAGCACATACTCCTGCAGCACGAGAGACGCGAGAGCTTCGTCTGCGAGGAGTGTGGCAAATCCTTCACCGAGAACCATCGACTGAAGCAGCACATGATGACGCACACCGGGGACAGGCCCTATGATTGCCACATATGCGGCAAAGCGTTCGCTCGTCGCACTGCTTACAGGCAACATCTCCTCATCCACACCGGAAAGCGACCCTACATCTGTGATATCTGCGGCAAGACCTTCACCCAGAAGCCTGGCTTGATCTGCCACCGAAAGTCCCACCCCGGCGTACACCCTCCGCTGCCGGTCGTTCACATTGAACACATTCTCAGTGACTTTATGAAAAAGAAATGATCCTGGTCTTCGGACGCAGTAATGCCTTTCTAATAGTCTCATTGCCTGGATCTTTGCAATCGCAATTTGCAAAGACTTCTGGTTGGTTCTTCTATTAGTTTTGTTAGCGCTGTTGGCTTGAAAAGTTGTACCTCTGGTCAATTTTGATTATTTGTAGAGATATTTGACAGTTTGTAGATACGAGTTGGTTAAACTTTTATATTTGTTCAGCTAAAAGTTGTAGTAAATCAGACGCAGATGTTGTCTATTTTCATGGCGATTTACCTGAGTGTATTTCTCTATGTTAAATTATTTGTTATATAGTAAGATGGTACACGTAGGAAGAGAAATGCAGTATAATGTTTAGTTTTTTGTTGTTATTAAAGTACGTTGGTTGTTATGAATTTTTTAATCGCAGTCTTAATTGTAAGACTAAAAATCTACTAGAGTGTGTAGGTTTGATAACTAATAATTACTGAGACCACCTTCTATGACAATGCAAGTTATTGCAGTAATTATTAGATTTTTAACTCGTACAGTTTTATAGTCTTCACCCAACTGTAAGATTAAATTTTATCCATTAGAAATAACAAATTTATCGTCCTCATGTCTCAATGAGAAAGCAGAATTAGAAAAACTAATAAAATATATTGTGTATCTCCCGCGTTACTTTTGTTCAAATTTCTTTTTTATATAACAAATAGTCTACAATGGATTTAAATATTTTCTTGAATCACTGTGCTTGTTTAGCAACTCTTCATAAATTTTGAAGATCGCTTGTTTATTGTATTTCTTGCTAGACTAATAATTCATCAATAAATTCACTAATATCCATGAAATGTCCAAACGTTTCTATATGAAATATTTAAAATTTTTCAGAGGTAGACTTTTGCAACTGGCCAACTATCATAGATGATAATGTTGTCGAACGCACTTTATACCGCTTGTTTCTAATTAACAAACGATGTTGCGAATGGTTACGTAGGATTATATTTTTACTTTCTTTAAGCATGTTGTTAGTTGAGGTCCAAATGAAAAGATATTGTACGTGTAAGATAGTATTTAAATTTTCCTCGAAGGATTTTGACCATTCCATTGATAACGTTCTCGTCAAAAACCTGATTAGTATCATAATAATTTGTATTTTCACTGGTTCGCATCTTCGAACATCTCTCCGTCACTCTTGCGCACGCATCCGTTTCTACTCGTTACTCGCGTTGCTCAACGATAATACGAACTACTGGAGAGGCATTACTCTTGTGCTTAATCACGTGTCAAGCGAACTCTGAGTTGTGCTCTTCTGTGCACACCGTTTGCATGAATATTAAGCTAAAAACTTCTCGAAACTCTATCTTTTAACGGCGTTAGACTGGCTTAAGTTATCTTTTAAATACGTTCGACTGGTTTATGTATTTTTTTTAACTACGTTCGACTGGTTTGTGTTACTTTTTAACTATGTTAGACTGGTTTAAGTTATCATTCAGTGACGTTAGACTGGTTCGAGTGAAAATATTTTAAGGGAAGAGTGATACGTCTTCCTCGATTCGATGTAATATCTCATGGTGAAGAGTAGTACGTCTTCCACGATTTGATGTAATATCGTATGGGGAAGAGTAGTACATTCTCCAGGATTTGATGTAATATGTTACGCGAAGCGTGCAACATCTTCCTCGATTCGATGTAATATCTTCTGGGAAGAGTGGTACTTCTTCCTCGATTCAATGTAATATCTTCTGGGAAGAGTGATATTTCTTCCTCGATTCGATGTAATATCTTATGGGGAAGAGTGGTACGTTTTCGTTGATTTAAAGCAAGGACGCGGTTCTTTCATTTGCATTCTTATGACATCTGCGCGTTTCACTGATCACGAAAGTGCATCACAAAACGCAAGGAGACTGAACATTCTTAGCGATCGCTGTTCATAAAATACCATGTATGTAATAGTTTAAATTTAAGTGACTGCGGATTCTGTGCGTCGATGGAAAGTAATTTACTTTACACTTAATAATTCAATCCAAGTGAATAGCTTGTAAAAACGAATTACATAAGATAGGTAGCGTGACTTAAAATTTCCTGTATATATATATATATATATATATTATATACGTTATATATTGTATACAAGGGCGGATCAGAGGCAGATATTTTGATCACAAACACTTCGGAGAATAGCATATTTTTATTGAAGTATTGTTTAATCGACGATCATTACCTTTAATTGTCGACGATTGTTCAAAATAAAACGATTTGTGATGCCAACGAACACGTGCTAATTTGTACAATACAATTAAATTGAAAACCGATCAGATTTTCATTTGTTTTTGTACTCCGGCAGTCTTATGTTTATTAAATTTTAAGTTCGATCCGTGTAAGAGGAGTAACGACTGTTATGTTGTGTGCACAATTAAATTTATTTTATGTTATACCGGTAAACCGCAGGTAAGTACAACACACAATTAAGCTAAAATTGATTTAATCCGGATGATCTATGGAATATTTAATAAACTGCATTTTTGCCCTCGTGTTTCAGGGAACGCGGTATTACCTATCTCGGAAAAGTGTCACTGGTAAGCTCATCTTTAACGATTAATCAATACCGCGCGTCCTTGAAACGCCATAAAGAGAAACGATTGCCTCCATATTGGGGTCTTGTCACATGATTCCACACCATCGACAGCGCAGTTAAAAATACATTGTAAAATGCAACTCTGCTGTCGCAAATACATTTAACGCTGAGAATTTCGAATTCTTGGTCCATTGACTAAACTTCTCTCTTTTACACTCCCTGATAACATAACAATCGATCATCCTACCACTTCGTAGCAATAGCAACAAATTTGCTATTTCATAAAAAAAAACTCATCGTGACTATTTCCTTGAAATGTAAGTAATTACCAGCACCAAGTACTCTATCTCTAGAGCCTTAATAAACGTAAGCTTGTTTCTTGTTTTAGGCGAGGAGCAGCAATCGCGAATACGCGGAAGAAACGTGACAAATTCGAAGAAGAATTAGCAGAGTTCCAGTGCGACATTTGCAGCAAACAGTTTTCAAAGAGATATATTCTGAGACAACACAAACTGCTGCACGAATCCCGAGAGAAGAAGCTGCTGTTGTCCAAAGAGTCTCCCTGCATGGAGCTAGTCTGTGAAGAGCAGGAGATTCTGTCTTGCCTAGCTTGCGACTTCCGGTGCAGCAAGCGGTCCGCCATGCTCGGCCACCTGGCTCAGAAGCACGAGGGCTCGGGGAAGAGCAAGTTCACTAGCAAGCGCAAGTTCTGCTGCACGATATGCGGCCTGGTTTGCTCTCGCAAGGAGACCTTGCGGTGCCACTTCGTGCGCAAACATACTCAACGGTTCGAGTTCCCTTGCGAACAGTGCGGCAAACGGTTCAAGGTCAAAGGCGATCTGACGACGCACACTCGGCTGAATCATCGCGAGCCGGCGGTGGTCTGCGACGTGTGCGGCAAGACCTGTCGCAACAGCCACAGTCTGTACACACACCAGAAGCATGCCCACTTCAAAGCGAAGTTCGAGTGCCCGGTCTGCCGCAGGCGGCTGGTCACCAAACAGAACCTGGACCAGCACCTGTTCACCCAGCACGAGAACAGGGACAAGTGCGTCTGCGAAGAGTGCGGCAAGACCTTCTTCGAGAAGCACGACTTTAGGAAACACATGCGAATACATACCGGCGACAAGCCGTACAGGTGCTCGGTTTGCGCCAGAGCTTTCACCACCCACAGCAGTCTCAGCCAACACCTGCTTCTGCACACCGGAGAGAGGATTTATGTCTGCGACGTGTGTGGCAAGTCCTTCGCACAGAAGGCTGGCCTCATTTGCCATAGGAAGATGCATTCCGGGACGCTGTCTCCGCTGCCGGTCATGCATATCGATCACATCTTGAGGGAGTTTGTCAGTAAATGAATTCTTTGCGAATTGGTTTTTTACCTGCAGTATCTATTGGCGTAGGGTTTATTAATTGGTATAGAGTTAGTCAAATATTGTGCGTCTTAATACTTAACCAGGAAACATTTTTATACTTTTATAAGCATTAAATAATGTTTATTTTATTTTACTGATTTTATTCGTCGCAACAGATGTTTAGTATTTTAAAAGTTACGTAATAATATCTCAGTAATAGGTAGTCAATTATTGGTTGCCATGATGACTGATTCACAAGCTTCCATTTAGGGTAAAAAGACAATTTATAAGGCTTCTGATAGGTAAAGTGTTACGATTCGAACAATAGTTCATTAATAGTAAATCAATAGTTATTTAAGAGGTTCTATTGCTGGTTTCTACAATATTCTAAGCGAAATAACAAAGTCGTTATAGCAAATATTCTTCATCTCAAATAATATGAAAGCGTTCGCATTAGTTATTATACATTTTTCTTGATATGTATTTTTATTTTACAATACATAATTTTGTTTTATATAGAAATATTATTGAAACTGTTCTAATTTTCTTAGAATTATTGTAAATATGAATCTCGTTACAATCGCTTCATATTTTATTTGATAAATGATAGGGACCAGTGATTGTTACAAACAAAGTGTAAAATATCATAGGATAAGAATATAACTCTTTCGCTTAGGATGTTTTTCGTTACAAATAATAATTATAGATAAACGAAAATTGTTTGTCATCGTCGATAATTGTTATCTGTGAACGGACATTTATTTTGGTTGTTCATTATGGTTTTTGATGCGACAAACTATTTCGATTGCAGCCGATAAATGTTAGTGTTGGAAATTACATTTGTCTTTCTTAGTTTTAATTAGAACTTGAACAAATATTGATTTAGAATTATTTTACTCGAACATAAAGTGAAAGAGCTATTGTAAAATGTTTAAATAATTATGAAGGATCGAAAATTCCAACATTTATTTTGCATACGGTTATTATTATATTGGCCTCCATATTGATTACAAAATTTCTGTTGTTATATTGTGGTTTAAAGCATGATTCTAGATTACTGTGTGCAATAACTCAATTAGATTACTATACACGTGCAAATTTCCTACGAAGCTAATTTCTCGTTTTCAGTTTTTTGTATAATTTTATATCATAGTTTGCATTGAAAGAAACACGAGACCATAATAGAATAAAAAGTAATTTTAGCAATCTATAGTAATGTATAGTAATATCTAGTATATAGTAACATATGGTGATATATAACAATATATAGTAATATACAGTAATATACATCAGTATATCAACATATAGAAATATATTCTCTTATATTCTTTACATATTCAATCAAAATAGTAGAATATTGTTTATAACGCCTAACTTCAAACAGTAATAGTTCAATATATATTTTAAATTTGAAAAACGAATAAAAATCGAATTTAGAAAGATATAAAATTATAAAATTAGTATCGAAACAAATTATAACCAAAAGAAATACAACACTCGCATTAATAACAGAGCATTGTTTAACACGAAACAATTGTTTTAAAATTGGATCAAGCAATATAAACATTTTAAAGTAAAAGAATTATATAGGAAAAATTGCAATTTTTACTTGAGTTGGTATAACAAATTTTAAAATACGTTTTTTCAGATTTATATCTGTTATTACGTAAGATTAACAGACATAAATCTATAAAACTTATTTTTGAAATTATCAACCAATTCACAGATAGAAAATTTCAGAAAGCAATATTTTGTATTTCCTCAGTGATTTATTCAGAATTTCTTTTACACATTTTATATTTTATAATCTGCCCAAAAAACTCGTCATGTCTGTTTCAATGTTAAGTTCTTTAAAGAGTGCTAAATATCAATTAATAAGAGTGACAATAATTGTTGGTACTTTCCATTTTTTACAATCGCATAAACCAAAATTTTTATTAACACTTTATCAACTGGTAGTAAGCTCCAATGTTATTAAATAATTTTTTGAATATTGCACACCTTTCGCGAGTAATAAAATAGAGAGAATAAAAATTGTTGACGGTTATAATGTTATGAAGATACAAAAATGTTACTAGATTTAACTACCCTGTAACAACGGAATTGTTAACTACCGAATTAGATCGGTAAAGTGTTAATCGGTCATTGGGTCGGTAAAGTGTCAACAGTTTAAAAACCTTGACTGAACAATTTACGAAACCGTTTCGAATATTGCTGTCGGTTATTACGAAGCATCGAAATAAATCAACCCTTATCGATAACTGTTATGAGGGACCGAAATAGTTTCCTTCACCGATACCCGTTACGAGCAGCTGACATAAATTTCCTTCACCTGCAACTACTACGAGCGACCGAAATAGAATTCCTTTCATCGATAATGGCCATCAGCAACGAACAAATTTGTCGGTCGCTTATAACCATTAGTCGTAACCGCAGCGTTTACGAGAGGAATATTTCAGCAAAATTTTAACCCTAGAACAACCCCGCAAAGGGTTGCCGAGGACGCCACAATGTTTTTAAACTATCTGCCTCGTATTTTATATTTTGCAAGGAATATTTCGATTGTTAACACGTTCGTGGACAGTAAAAAAAGGCCGAAATGAATATGAGCCTGTATATATTTGCCATTAACATCGAAACAAAAAAGCAGCGCTATTATTAGAATAGAATGCATGATAATTTTGCTTATAAGTTTTAATGAAATATCGTGCGTCTCATTTTTCATTAGAAATGAGAATGAATGCTATAACATTCGTGACCGTGTTGATATTTCATTTCGAATAGTTCGCAACCCTGTAAATTGTTACGAGAGATGAAGAAGGGTTGTTTTCTAAGGTTATCACCCTCGAAATAACACACACGTTGTACCGTTTAATTTCGTAAAATATTGTGTCGTTAATTGCGGTGATTAACACTTTACCGACCTGTAAACATTTTTATAGCGTTAGGGTTGAACAATACTTATTTTATTTATTTTATTCACCGCGAAAGGTATTTAATATTAACCTCTTAGGGAGGAGGCGCTATTATTTTGATTTTAGTGGATGTTTTGTGCTTTAGTTAACTGTATTATTAGTTATTAAGGTAAACAATTTAAGTGAAATGTAATAATTATAGAATATGTATATGTGTAATGCTACATATATAGCTATACTAAGAAAACTACACATTAAGAATAACAGTAATTTACGAACCGAAAACGTAATTAGCGCAAAATTAGCCATACCTAAGAGATTAAAAAATTCTATAATAATATCTCAGTAATAAATAAAAAATTATTAGTTGTTATAAGTATCAATTCAAACACTGCCAAACAAAATAAAAAAAAAGCTCGATAAAGTGTTGATCTGTGCGCAAGACAATCATCTTGGTCTGTGGATCCACGGTGCTCGTTGTAAGATATGTAAGCTGGTCACCACGTGATCGGAATAAAGAATGATGGCTCGAGCCGCGAGTGTAATTGCGAGTAGCCCACTCACCAGCAGCACATATCGCTTCACCTAATTCTCTGACACTAAACCACACCCGATGACTAATCCGGTACCAGAGTATCGTCCCGCAGCCTCCACGTAGCAATAAACTAAACCCCTCGATGGCTTGACTTGTGACCGACCCACGCTAACAACCACGCCGCTCAATCATTCGCGTATCTGTCTAACCCAGCCGCGTAACAACAAGTTTGGCAAGGGCCCGCGCGTCGGTAGCCGCAGCACGTAAGAATAAGAGAGACTCGGCTTGACTGAAAATGGCTTGCAGTTGCGCGGCAACGTGGCACATCGCTCTTGAAATAACGCTGTCGCTCGGTGATGTTTCAGGTACGACCTTCAGAGCCTGAGCTCGCGTGGTATCTTTCTCTACGACAAGGAGTCGGTGGTGATGAGAAAATGGCAGATCCTGGAGTTCGACGGGAAGCCTTACTACGCGTTCGTGCCGGAAGACGACACGCCGTTGCCGGACGAGTACATACCGGAACAGCTCGAGGAGCTGGAGAATAACGAGGACGACAACAAGCAAGGCCTGGTGAAGATCGAGAGCCTGTACAACGAGGAGCTGCCGTACGACTCGACGGACGAGAAGCTGTACGAGGAGGAGGAGGATCACTTGTTGAACGGCAGCTTGGAGCAGAGAGAACAGCAGGAGGAAGAGGAGGAGGAGGAGCAGGTGGACGTGAAGCCGATCATTCTGAACGGCTCGATCGAGGAGGAGACGGACAAGATTGGCGACTTGTACCAGGTGAAAGTGCAGGGCAGCATGGTGACGATAGAGAAGCTGACGTCGAGCGAGGTCGATGAGAAGAAGTTGGACTTTGAGGAGACTGTGGACGACCCGGAGATGTACACCACCGAGCAGTTGGAACAGCTGGAGGAGATCGAGGACGCGGATCCGGCGGAGGAGTCGGACCAGGTGGAGCAGGTGGAGCAGGTCGAGTACCTGGAGGAGGAGATGCTGGAGGCGGCTGGCAACCACGCGACGCCGTCCAAGAGTCGTAGAAAGATCTCGAAGAGCTCTGGCGGCGCGCTCAAGTGCAAGGTCTGCTCCGAGATGTTCAGCTCGGCGATCTCGTTCCGGAAGCACGTGGCCTGGACGCACAAGAAGAAGGTGTGCATACAGGAGGACGGCGCGTACATCTGCGCCGTCTGCGACTACCGGACACTGAAAAAGAGCCTGTTCGCGGCCCACTTGGAGCGGAAGCACGAGACCTGGCCGCGGAAGCGGCCCAACAACCTGCTCTTCCCGTGCGCCACCTGCGGCTTCGTGTGCCGGTCGAAGCACTCGCTGCAATCGCACTTCATCAGGAAGCACACGGACCGATACGAGCACCAGTGCAAGTTCTGTCCGAAGAAGTTCAAGGTGAAGGGCGACCTGACCAACCACGTGCGGTTCCACCACAAGGAGAAGCCGATCAACTGCGACGTATGCGGCAAGCTCTGCCAAAACAGCGGTTCCCTTTACGTGCACCAAAAGTGGGCGCACTACAAGCCCAAGTACGAGTGCCACATATGCAAACGGCGCATGGTCACCCAGGAGAACCTCGACCAGCACCTGCTCACCCAGCACGAGAAGAGAGAGAAGATCGTGTGCGCCGAGTGCGGCAAGACCTTTACCAAGAAGGACTCGTTCAAGAGGCACATGGCCGTGCACACGGGATGCAAGCCACATTCCTGCGTCATCTGCAACAAGCCCTTCGCCAGGAGGTCCCAGTTGCGCCAGCACCTCCTCATACACACCGGCAAGCGGCCGTTCGTGTGCGACATATGCGGCAAGGCATTCACCCAAAAACCAGGACTCATCTGCCACAGGAAGACGCATCCCGGCCCTCATCCGCCGCTGCCCGTCATGCCTATCGCCGACATCGTCAAAGAGTTCACCGAGGGATACGTCCAAGAAGTGAACGCCCGCGAGAACGAGGAGGTCGTCGAGGACGAGACGTAGAATCCTTTTTCTTCAATCCGTTCACTGTCGGGCACGCGCCGGCGATTCAGACGGGTCTTGTCGGTGGTAGCGACGCGGTTGCTACCAGGTTTCTTCAACACCGCGATTTCCATCCTTCAGAATGAAGTTTGGCCTCTGTTTCGAACACTGTTACGAAGAATTGAAAGTTATGTTTATCGTTAAGCGCGTATCATTGTTCGACTTTTTTTACTTTTCGGTTCTATATAGGTTCTGAGACACTTGCTAGATTTTTGTTTGGTCAGAGTGCTCTGACAACGTTGTTTTATTATTTAAAGTCACCATTATCCAAACTGCATAGTGCTATTGTTTTATTATTTAAAGTCACGATTATCCAAACTGCATAGTGCTATTTGCGATATAATGCATTTTCAAGGCATTATAAGGTCGGTTATTTGTATTATTATTACCAGGTTTATTTTGCGAAATAGGGTATGTCATACTACCCTTTAGTACTAAATTGTTATTTAAGTATTCAACTGGGTGCGAGGTGAATCAAACAACTCACCTTAACCGGAATAAAAAGATAAAAATGCAAATTTATTTGTGATAATTCGTATAAGAAGTGTAACATATTTTCAAACGAAAATATATTATAATAAACTTAATTGTCTCGTGCTAGTTTTATGTGTTTTACGAATCAGTAAAGTAAAATAAGATAAATGTTTATCTTATTTATGAGCGTGACATTTAATTATGACATGCAAACGCGTTTCGGAATTGTTATAGAACCGACAAAAAAAGAAAGTGAGAACTGAAGCAAATATCTTCGATTCTTCGTTATAGTTGTCGGCAAGGTTCTCATAATTGTTTTAAGCATCTTTATACAACAGTTTGCAATAGTTATTTTCAGAACCGGTTCTTAAGCGCTACGTGAAACTGTCATTCATTTCAAGGGGCCATGCTCGGTCACGAGGTTGAAAATAGGTAATTTTTTCAAAATCGTTTTCTCAAAAACTGAGACGCTTTGTTGAGACGCGTCGTTCTGTTTGAAAAGTTCATTTTACAAAGCACGTTGCAATTCTTTTGTTTAGAGACATTTGTTGATTTTTGAGTCCAACTGTCTAAAATCCTGTCCAAAATGGCGGAGACTATTACCGCTGAACGCGAACTCGTGGAAAATTCAAAATTCGACAATACTTGTACATTATACTATATTATCTTATTGTGTCTTTATCTTGCATATTGTTTCTATTCAAGTTATATAAGATAAACAAATTTGCTGTTCAAAGTCGCAATTTTAGCTTGCAAGGTGCAACAATTTTCCTGGAATCGATGCTTCAAAATGTCTGATCGTAGAATGCAATAAATTTTATTTTTATAAAACCTCCTGGAGATTAATTACAAGTATGTAAAACACGTATACACTTTTCAATTAAAATCCTACCGAATTTAACAAAATGAACATTCGTTCGGCCTCCTGACGGGGCGTGACCTATCAATTAGTCTCTTTAATTGGGTGCAACGTCTTATTAACCCTTTGCACTCGACTGGCGACTGTGCAGCGCCATTGAAAATTCGATCATGTTCCTGTTACGTTTCAAACATCGATAAACGCAAATTCTCCATAAAACAATAAGTTCGACGTCGCGTGATCAACGCGAAACAGATCACGTAGAATTGAAATATTGTAAGCCGAAAGAAATTTCCTGGTTCCTTCGAGTGCGAAGGGTTAAATATTTGAAACTGTAACTACGACATCTTGATTTTTGTAAATATCGTTCTCCACAGCATATTTTGAAGCCGCAACCTGCATACAATTGATGCGACTGTCTTCAAGCAAAACACGAAATTGTGATTGTCACAAGTGTCCGACGGTGGTAACGGGGGATGATTCATTGACTGCCTCGTCTGCCACGAACAGATTTCAATTCTTTTGCATATCGATCGCGACTTCCGGTGCCGAGAAATTGTTGTTGTTAACTTCGATCGTGGAGTCTGACTTCCCGCGTCTAAATTCACGGTCAATGTGTGCCTACTCGTTGTTGAAGAACATCTCCCAGCAATTAATAAATATATAGGGTGTCGTAAAAGTCAGTCGTAATCAGGAAAGAAGAGATTCCTTGAGTTATTTGAAGCAACTTTTTCCTTTGCGACAATTGGTCGCTGACCAATGAGAGACAAGATCGGCTGACGCGCGACGGCAGAGCCAACGACCGAAGGAACCCAAGATCCGCTGATTGGCTCTGTTGCCTAGCGCCAGAAGGGCGCGCCTCTTATTGGTCTCTGTTTTTTGTCAACGAGACCTCGAAGAAAATTTTTATAAAGGAAAAAGTTGCTTCAAATTACCTCAGATACTTGTCATTTATTGATTTTACTACGTTTATGGGACACCCTGTATAGTTCGCTCTATAATTTTTAATTACATTATTCTTCGAACTTCTTTTTTTAGTATTGTCACGCGATTTATATTTCTCTATCATTTTAAATTATCTAACAGAAGGTCTCGTTGATTTCTCATTTGTGTTTCAACAATATTTCTTCAGTTGTTTATTTATATTGAAATACTTTAATCGCATTCGAATTTAAGCCAAAAATTAATTTTGTAACATTTAATATCGTTCATTTGGTATATGAGATCATGAAGATGGACGGTATGATTAACACATTGCACTCGAGTGGTGTCTCTGAACACCGCTCAAATTATTATCTGACTATAAATTGTTATATGAACAAAATACACTCTAAGCAAGAAAAATGATTTTTACAGTTAAAATTGTTACGAGTGCAAAGGGTTAAATATTGATGAGTCCCACAAAACTACATTCTCGAATGATATTTCATCTACTGTCACTATAATAATTTAACTGTACAGTAGCCACAGCTTACCTATAGAGTATTCAAAGATGTCCAACTAACAGGGTCAACGCTAAAGTCAATATATCCGATAAACAAATTCTTTCACGAACTATCGCACGCGACATTTACAAATATTCGAAAGGGAGGCTTCAACAACAAGTAAAAATATCTCTGTCGATCTAATCGTTCGTTAAGATAGAGATATTTTGAACAATGGACGGGAACAGAAATCCGAGGCAATGCGTATACCATCCTTGCGAGAATGATCGCAGACACGGAATAGCAAACAATAATTATTTTTAGACCTGTTGCATATAATTGTAAGTATAGCATAAATTGTACAATATAATAACAGCCTTGTAAATTTAAGAGACACGGATGAAGAACTATACTATCCTTTCGAACTGTCCTAACGACGAACGTACGAGCCGACTTTCGTCTCGGATGTATTAACAAACTTTCATTGTTTACGAGAATTCGAATTAACGTTATACAGAAGGAAAGATACATTGAGTATCGCTGTCATCGATAGCCGATGACAGAGTTTCGCGTTTCAGTGTATTATAAAATCACGTGATCGTAACGACCAATTTTTCTCAAATCGAATCCGACTAACTCATAATCGTCGGGTAAAATTATTAAACTTGGGTCGAATGCGAGATGAGCAACAGTCCTCAGTAAACATTAATTAAGAACTCTTTTCTTCTACGAATCGGATGGTAACCCGTTTACTGTGATGCACGGGGTGATTCGAGAGAAGCCTGACGAACTTAAAGACGAACGAGAAGATTTTATATTATTATTTTCGCGACAAGCGTTTCAATAATCCATTCGTTTAAACATCGCGAGCCTGGTAAACTCAAAGATTCAATCCTCGTTTTCTGAATCGCCCTGTACCTCGACATTTGTTTTCTTTGCGAGCTAGTCCTCCCAAGAATAACTGTAACATAAGCTTAAGACAGTTCTACCCCCCCCCCCCCCCCCCCAATAAAACAATGGAAAAAGAAGCTCACGTGGATGGAGGCACGCCTGCGACCGCTATTTTTCTAAAATCAATACCGTAGCGTAATACCTTCGTAAAGACACGTACGTGCTGTGTATAGCTTTGAGTTTGAAATAAATATTTTTACTGAGTCCGATCTTCTAAGCTACCCCCCCTTCCTGATCGCAACAGTCTGATCCGACGACTGGGAACCGATCGCGACACGTGGTCGCGAGAGTTCCCGAGAGAACGACCATGTTATCGCGCCCAGATAAGTATGCCTGCTGTACTAAACGGTGCTGCGTAAGCAATAATAATCTGTTACTTTTCCTCATTTTCCAGGCTGCGAGTGCGTTGGACGGTTCAAAGGTAGGCCGCCGCGCGTGTAAAGACACGCAAAGAACGACGAACGCATTGTAGATTACGTCGCCGACCGTTAAATGCTAAGCCTGTCTGCTTCGCTGTCGAATCGATGATAACGCGGTTCGTGAATTGTCTGTTTTAGGGCCTCGGATCCTCTGAGCGAAGAGTACAAGTGCTGCGAGGCGCTGAGCTCGACCTACGCGTCCTGGACCGAGAAGGAGAGTTTTGCGCACGAGGCCGGCTGCAACGGGGACAAGGGAGAGCCGGCATTGTCTCCGGCGAGTGGCGGCGATCGGCGAACAAAGAGGAGAGCGGTAACGAGCCGGCTGGAGTGCGAGCACTGTCGCCGCGAGTTCTCGAAGAAAAGCAACCTGGCGGAGCACTTGAAGAAGCACAGACACAAGTGCGCCGAATGCCCGAGGACGTTCCGACTCCGTAGATACCTGGCCTCCCACGTCGAGAGGATCCACAGGCAGCAGGTGTACGACTGCAGCGTGTGCGAGTACAAGAGCAACAACAAGGGCACGCTGAAGAACCACTACATCAGGCTGCACACGAGCAGCTACAACTTCGCCTGCGACGTGTGCGGCAAGCAGTTCAAGATCAAGAAGGCGCTGAACCACCACGTCAAGCAGAACCACAGCGACGCGCCGCCGATCGTCTGCGACGTCTGCGGACACTTTAGCAAGAACCTGCACGCGCTGAAGGCGCACATGAAGTACAGGCACTACAAGCCAGAGTTCGTCTGCCGCATCTGCCGCAGAGGCATGACCACCAAGGAGAATCTCGAGCAGCATCTGACCTGGCACGAGACCAGGGAGAAGGTGCTCTGTCCGACCTGCGGCAAGAGGTTCCGCGGGCGCGACCTCGACTCTCACATGAGGGTGCACACCGGGGTAAAACCCTTCCCCTGCCCCGTATGCGGCAAGTCGTTCAGAAGGCAAACCGCGCAGGAGCAGCACGTGCTGATCCACACCGGGAAGAGACCCTACGTTTGCGACATTTGCGGCCAGGCCTTCGCGCAGAAACCCGGACTCATCTGCCATAGGAAGAGACACCCTGGACCGCTTCCACCCCTTCCCGTAGTGTCAATTAAGAACATTGTTACCGAGTTCACCAAGGAGTACACTATGAGGAATACAATGATCAAAATTGAATAGTTATCATTGGGGTGTTCCATAAGCTTTTTCCCTTTCTTTGATGCGAAATCAATAGACGATATTTATTGTTTAAGAGATAGGGGCTGTCGATCGTTGAAATAAATTCTGAATGCGAGTTATTCGGATTTCTAGGACAAAAGGAGATATCTTCTGATCAGAGGATGACATGGAATTACAGGTTTATCTTTGACCAATTTCCTTGCTAGCATGTAATGGCATACAACGAAAACTAATTTGATCAAACGAGACCACTATCAGGTGGCCTACTATCGGCCGGCTTTCTTAGTCGTTCTCTCCCAATAGGTTCAAACTACGGTGCAAGGTTATCGTATTTCCATGTCCGGAAGGCAGCCGGTCTTCATGGGCGTCCTCTCCTACCGACATGGCAACCGAAGAACCTATGCAAATTTGTTGTAAATTCAATTAAAACTTAAATGTACTTTATTAGGAATTAATTATTACACAGCGGAACATTCGCCTATCCGATCAAATAAATGACGATGTGTGACAGAACTACAGAAATACAGAAAATATGATGTTAATGAAAATTCGAAGTGGCAACTGCACGATCCGATCTCTGCTTTTGAACTGAAAATGCCCGTGTCGTCCGGGGCCTTCGTCGCCAATGGTTCACCCTCATAAAGTGCTATAAAACAATTCGGTGGGACTGTTTTCAATCGCTTGACATCGTTGAAACTCCAACAAGATTCCTATAGGCGGCCAGAAGGCTACCCTGTTCCTCTCTCCCTTCCCTGAGAGCAGCGGCCATGGCTTACCTCGTCCTCTCTCACAGGTGTAGCACCGATCTAACCAAGATTTCTCTATTTATACTACCTCGTTGCTAGCCATGATGGTTAATAAACAATTTGGTAATTAAAGCAGTCTGCCACATTCTCGACGTTTCGCGAAGGTTCGGTCGCAGTCCAGAATTGGCTACAATAATGGTCGATAGCTTTTGTCTTCGTCTCCTTTCGCCTTGTTACAGCGTAACCCTTCTGCTCCATTACCTTCTTCTATCTCTCAGGAGACCTCGTTATGTCCTCTTTACAAAAATCAGTTCAGACTTACTTGCTAAATATTCATCCAGCAACTCATCATGGTATTTTCGTTTCGCTCTCGGATTTCTGACATTTATCGTGAAGAGAATTACTTAACGAGAGAAACAAGAAATAATCGAATGAGATAAGGTCTGGAGAGTTAGAAGGATCAGGTATAAAGTCGAAAAAAAAACGACACCTCATCGATTCGCCAATTCTGCCCGTTTTTTGGCTATGGCGGCTTTCAATTCATCCAGTTGATGCTATATTTTGTAGAATCGATCGTTTCACTTTGTAGAAGGAGCTCGTGGTACACTACACCTTTCCAGTCCCACCAATTTCGCCAAAGAACTTTCTTCGGGTCGACTCCTGGCTTCGCAACAGTTGAAGGTTGATTTTCCTTAGATTAAGTGCGATTTTTCGGATCAATAAACTATAGTGTGGAATTTTTCAGACTGTCTCCATTTACATACTGTTTAGCCCATAAAAACTGCGCATACGTCGTACAAAACAATTGCGAAATTAAATAAAATAAAATATACAATTTTATAAAATATAGATCTTTCGCCAACCAACTTTCACTATTTTAAACATTTAGGACAGTTTTTACGGACTAAATAGTATATAAATGAAGACAGGCTGAAATATTCCATATCAGAGTTTATTAATTCTAAAGATCAGAATTTGTTTAAGACAGGCATTTCTGTATTGAAATCTCGTTGAAAAAGGTGTAGTAAAGCAAACGGGGCATACTTTGATTAAATCAACAGCTTTTGAAAAAAGATATACAGTTTTATATATTTACTTAAACATCCGACATTTCATATGCACCAACCTAATAACATCCAAGTCTCGTCTCCAGTGACTTGGCTCTTTAAAAAGGATTTGTTTCGTGTCGGTGAAGAAGTAAATCGCACGTAGATAAGGTCGATCTCTGTGAGTTGGTTTGGAAGTCAAATTTCATACCGATTCGCATATCTCATCTTGATTAACCTTAGGAGCACGGAGTCTATTTTATGACATGAAGGACGGATTGGGGTCACTAAAGTCCCCCACACAAACATTGTTTTGTTTTGTTTATAAATCCACACATTAATATTACAAAGAAGGTTAGTAAATTAAAAAACGATTATTTAATTTACTAAGTCAAACTAACGAACTCGATTTTACTTCTTTCAACAAAATTTACGAAATTATTTACGAAGTTGTTAAAGAAAAACTAATCCTGGAGGGGGGGGGGGGGCTGCCTAAGGTCTCCCACTCCGTACTCTAAGGTGTTAAATGAGTTTGTTGCGTTGTATGGTTCACATTGTTTAGCAATTTCGATTACGACCGGTTAACGAAGTAAGGGGATTGTAAAGCCAAACTTCGGAGAATCAATTCTTTATTCCCGCCTGATACAGTTTGTGATATCTGCAAGCAACTCACGGCCTTGAAGACAGTAGTGATGAATAACTCGATCACTTCGGTCGTTCTTGTTGTCGCTGCCACAACGTTACTGGTGGCAAAATAATTCCTTGTCCGACGCTGTCACAACTTTACGGGTGGCAAGAACGATTCTTCCTGACGAACGGACTGGAATTGAATTTAGGATAATTCTGCTTAACGAACTGACTCGATTTACGACAGGAAATTACGTAAAGATTAATATACTAAAGGTTATATCTGAATACAAGAACGCGTGACTACACTCGGCGAAGGTATGGACGAGAAGAAAAAGAAACAGAACACTAACGATCGAGGGTGATCGATCCTTCAATCGGCGTCGCACACGTGCCAATATGGCGTCGCTGGCGCGGACATATGACTCTATAAGGCAACGCATGCCTCTCTATCCAACTCTTTGGAATTTACACAATCCTTAATTTTGGTGGTTTCATTATGAAAGGTATTCCTTTTCTATTGGTCAGTATCGTTCCAGTTAATTGGCATTGCACATTAAGTATTTTTCGGCCAAGTATGATGCTAGTATAGAGTTTATTGGTGAACATATGGTATCCTACAGCTTCGGTTATTGACTGCTATTATAAGCAACTATTATTATACAAGTGAAAAGCATTTTATACAGGTAACAATGTCAATAATTATAGACGAAGTCCCCATTTGTTTGGTTTTCTGAGACTATATGTTTTGAATGAAATTCTTCCTTTGAATCCAACAATGGGCTCATCTGCAGAGATATTCTGGGTTGGTACAAAACGATCACTGAACTTTTTGTCGAAATAGTTAAGAAAATAGGCAACTTTATCTACGGAAATTCTTTCATTATTGTTCGCTTGCGGCGATATCTAAGGATTAACGAACTGACGCGACTAGAACTGGGGACGATTCTGTTTAACAAACTGACTCGACTGGAACTAGGGACGATTTTAATTATTTACAATCGTGCAAGCTTTAACGAAAGCTTCGCCTCTATGAAATCTTGGTAGAAGTGAAAAAGGGCCGAAGTAGAGATAGGAGAAAGGTGTGATAGTGGGAGTAACGTTCTGCAAGTTCTTCGGCACTAGAAACTACGAATTACAATGGTTTTCGGAATTTCCTCCAGGTCTGCTCGTTCAGAAATCCCGGGGATCATGATACCAGCATTCGTTATTGAGGCCGAAAACGAAAGATTATAAAACCGAAAAACCATGCCTCGTTCGAAATATTACTTTATGCCATGATATACTGTTCCTCAAAAATAGCCTTTTGCCGTTGCTAGTATCGTAAGCCCTTCATAACCCCCTTGCTCAAAAATCGTACCTGGGGCCTTATGCCCAGGACGGGACAGATTCTGTACCGTTGTCTTGGGAATTGTTAGTGGCATCCACTATCTCGCGCATTGGATATTGCTGATTTTCATCAAGCATACAACGTGGCGCAGAAAGAACTTATGGGACACTCTAATATTTATTTTATGATGTTTTTTATAACGCAGGGTAGCGATGAAACGTTTTGTTAAATTTGATCAACGTTACTCTACGTACTTTGCTTGGTCGACGTATAGTGCCACTTGGAATGGAAATATAGTGTTCAAATATTTTCTTATATATATACAAGGTGTATCAAAATTATAGTAACTCCGGGAAATGAGGGTTTCCTGAGGTCATTTAGAGTAACTTTTTCCTTAGCAAAAATACAATCCGCGGCTTTGTTAACGAGATATTAACGAAAAAATAGTAGCCAATGAGAGGCGGGCGCGCGAATTTTCAACGTGCTGCTACGTAGTCGAGTCGGCAAGCTGCATCTGCTTCACTGCGGGACGCGACGGAAAGAGGGGGTTACGCTCAGATTCTGAGTCGTGTTTTATTGCATTTATGTAGAATATATTTGGACTTTATATTTTTATCCTGCGAGCCTTTGTTCTTGCTGCACTGTACAGAGTATTGTCTAGCGTCTTCTTCTTTGATGTGGAACAAGCTGTACCGTGTTACTTCTGGAAGATGACAAATTTTGGGACACCTTGTATATCAGTCTAGATCAAAGGAAAAGACTCTGCCGACCAGAAAGTTTACGCATGTCAGTTGCAATATTGTATCAACGTCATAAATATTTCAGTGAGTATTAAATATTGGAACTTGAAGGGGTCCTTGCAATTTTCAAAGAAACTGTAAGGCTCGATGATCAATCTCGTCTTTTGTTTATATTTTTGTAGAACTTCGATCGAGTTCTCATGAGATGTATAAAGCAACTTCTGTACGATGTGACAAGCATCGTTTAACAGAGTCTTTAACGCGATATCGCTATAAGTATATGAACTTTTGTAAATTCTTTCCGACACGAAATTTCGATGATTTTTAAACATTTTCTATGAACATCGTTTTTTACATTTCCCATTGTACAATGAATTTTTTAATAAAATTAAGGTGCAAATTAATACGCAACTTCTACAATGCGTAAAACGGTTGTTTACATTTCAGCGTTTTATACGTGTACGCCTATATGGCTACATAGGCGTAAGGTAAAAATTACTATGCATATTATTTTACTACGCATAGTATTTCATTCGTGTAATTAAACAATTATATAATTAACAAAGGGTGCAATAACAGTCTCGCTCTACGTCCTGCGAGAATTATTTTCGATAATAACAGTATTCCCTCCTTAATACGGGACTTTGGCAACGTTGCAATTGCATCGCATAATCTATAGTTTTTGTTTCGGTTTTATCTAAGACAAAAGAAGGGTAAAGCGGCGTGGATAAGAGGAAGAGACCAAGGCAGAAGCCAATCGACGCAATATTTGCTGCACAGTGTTCGCAGACCTCTGTAACCCAATAATTAATTCCAATCGCTTCGCTTATACTATACTAAATAACATAGGAAGGGAGTACTGTATAACTATCGCGACATGCGTACGCATACAGTGAGCAGCGAAATTGAACGAATGCTTGTGTTCTTGTAGACTTGTACTCTTATATTTGAATGAACAACGAAAGGAACTCGTTATATGTATTAATTAATACTTTATTGTAACTGGTGTGTAACAGTTATAATAAAGTATTAAGTAATATATGTAGCAAGTTTATATGACTGACGTATAACAGTAATAATAAAGTGTTTGTGACAACATCTTCACCGCCACATGTTAATTAATATAAGTTATAATAAAGTATTAATTAATACATGAAAAACGTACATATAACTGACGTATAACAGTTATAACAACAGTTTTGTAACACTTTGTTTAATTTGGCAGTAACGTATCATTGTGACTCAATCATGCACTACTCAAAAAATGATACAAAACTCGAGTTTTATAAAGGTTCAATACTTTATCCGTAAGCCTTCTGCAGTTAAAATGGCTGCGATACGACACGTGTCGAACCAAAACAAGTAAAATAAAGTTATTGGCTGCCAATTGCGGCGAAACAGTCACAAATTACAACGCGCAACAGATTCTCTTTATTCTCTATTACAATAACTAATATACTATCACCTGCGACATTACTCGTATTGGTTAAATTTCGCTGCCTACTATTATATTAGGTCTACCGGAAAGTTCTGTCTGCGAAGGGAAATAGTATAATACATTTTTCATATATTTAATATTTATTATACAATTTAATTTCGTTACCTGCGTCCAGCACGATGGCAATTTGTAAATAACATTTCTGAAAAGTATATGTCTCAATGCTTATTAAAACTCGATCTGACATTATCCGACAGAACTTTCCGGTAGTTCTAATATAAACGTCGCCGCTCCGATACTCAGTAACTAAATACTATTTACTGCTCGACATCGATGAATTTATAAGCGGTCGAGAAATGCTCCCTGCTAAAAATGCTTCAAGTAAGTAAGGCTCTTCATTTAGACCGACGCCTGGCAGCCGAGCAATCGCATTTTAACCAGCCCGAATCTCAATCTGTTTTAGTTTCCTGCCGGTGAATCCGCTGGAAGACGCGACACCGACGAACGACTCATTGGAAGAGAAAATATTGAGCACGGTTCCGTTACTAGACGTTTCGACGACGAGCAAACTTCGCAGTCAAACTAATCGATCGTTTCATTCGGCCTATTGTGATCGCGTGATGAAGGATCCTGATAACACGCCTAGGAAGTTTAGACCGCGTGCGTCGAGGACGTCGAAGCCTAGACCCCTGGAGTGCGATCACTGCGGCAAACGGTTCGACCGGAAGACGCCGCTGATTCTGCACATCAAGGAGCATGTGAACCAGTGCCGGTTCTGCGAGCAGGGCTTCCAGAAGGCGAAGGACTTGCGGGTGCACGTGGCGGAGCAGCACGGGCCGTTGGTCTACCCGTGCCACATGTGTGAGTTCAAGAGCACGAACAAGTGGATTCTGAAGGACCACATCATCCGAAGACACACGACCAGCTACCCGTACACGTGCGACGTCTGCCAAAAGAAGTTCAAGCTGAAGAACGACCTGAAGCAGCACACGAATCAGATGCACAGCGACGCGCCCGCCGTGATATGTTCCGTCTGCGGGCACTCGTACAAGAGCGTACCGGCGCTCAGGCGGCACATGAGGTACAGCCATAATAAACACCCGTTCGAGTGCAGTATATGCAAACGCTGCCTCTCTACTCAGGAGAGTCTGGACCAGCACATGCTCTGGCACAAAGAGAGGGAAAGGGTGGTCTGTCCGACCTGCGGCAAGATTCTACGTGGCCGAACCATCGAGGGCCACATGCGGGTGCACACGGGGCTCAAGCCTTTCCCCTGTCCGATATGCGGCAGGTCCTTCACCAGGCAGACCGCCATGGAGCAACACGTGCTCATCCACACCGGGAAAAGGCCCTACATCTGCGATGTCTGCGGACAGGCCTTCGCGCAGAAACCTGGACTCATCTGCCATAGAAAGAGACACCCTGGCCCGTTGCCGCCTTTGCCTGTCGTCTCTGTTAAAAACATCGTCATGGAGTTCACTAGGGAATACATTACCAAAAACACGGCGATCGATGTCGAGTAAAGGTCAGTTTACAATACGCGTTCGGAAAATTAAACAATTTCGAATCGTTGTAGGTACGTATAATGAGACGAACTAAGTTGTCCTGTAGTGATTGAGCCGTTCGCTGGGCGAATCGATGGATTTCTCGTTTTTATGGGTCGAAGCACTTGGGGTAGTTATCATTTTTTATATTTCTAATAAGTTTAGTTGATAATTAGGATTGATAATGTTAGAAGAGAAAAGTTTGGCGGTCATTGAATTGTAAATGATTTTTTTTCCGAGGTCGCTTTGATTAACGCAGTACTGTAATGTATTTCGTTGCAATAATGCAACTCGATGGGAATGGTTAGATATGAATGATGACGGTGAATTTTTTAGTAAAATCTCACGGGAATTTAAGTAAATTAGCTGGTTATAGTATAATTGTCGCGGAATCAAGTACTTGTCAAGTTAAATTAATTATTGTTAAGAAGAAAGTTCAATTTGATGTATGTGGATTTGTAGTGTGAAGTCAGATTAATTATCATCAAGCAGGAAGCTTAATTTGGTATATTTTAACTTCTACTGTGAAGTCAAATTAATTGTTACCAAGAATAAACTTAAATTTTATATACTTTAACTTTTACTATGTACTTTATCAGTGTTATAAATTTACATTTTTTCAATTTGTTCATGGTTCTTGAAAAATAAAATTACATCCTTATAATCGAGATGAGTAAAACTTATAATAATGTGGATATGCAAAATAGTGAATAACATATAATAAATATCATATAACAAATAACAAATAATATATTATAACAGAACTCTTATTATTTATTTTTTTTTAAATCTCTAATAAAAATATCTTATAATTTACATTTTTTGTGTTAAAAAACTTGGAAATTTAAACATTGAATTTAAATGTATTACTTTCTTCACTTGCCAAATCGATTAACCCTTCCAGTAACATAAAAATGGTAACGTACTAATGATTACCTTCTGTCTATTTGTTCCTATAAATTTTATATACCGTTAGATGAAAGTTACATTTGTATTTATACATTTTACAATATTTATTTCGGTTTAAATTGCAAAGGGAATTTTAAAAGACAATATGCACTATTTTATCGCAATTCTCCACTTTTTCTTATATGGTGTTAATCAATTTGTGCAGTGAACGGCTTAATTAACGAACGGAATAAACTTTACTTAGGTCAAAAATATTATCACACGTTTGGATTGTTTTATATTATTAACAAATTGCGATTATGGATATCGAACGTTTTTGTTTGCCATACAAAAACGTAACCAGCAACCGCAAATTAACGGTTACGGAACCAAGATGTCGGCTCCAATGAACTGAAGCCAATATAAACCAAATCCGATATTATACTTTGTAACAGTTGCGAGTCTTTTTGGTACTCCTGACTGTTTCAATTAACATATTTATTTTCAATCCTTAGACACGGAACGTTTCGTTTCAGTAATATTATTTGCAGCGAAATTTTACTAACTAATACGACGTGTTAGAAATAATTTATTACGATGCATAGAAAGCTCGTCGATCTAATTCGAATAAGTAAATTAGATCGATGAGATTTTCGTGCATTGTAATTAATTATTTCACGCAATATTTTATTCTAAAATTGAATTTTATCCAATTATTGTATTTTATTTGAATAGTTTATTCGAGTAAGTAATTTAATTGTTCATAAACTGTTTGAATAAAATTCAATGTTTGAATAAAAATCAATATTTAAATAAAAATCAATATTCGAGTAAAATTCAATTATCGAATAAAATTCAATATTTGAATAAAACTCAATATTTGAATCAAATTCTATATTCTAGTAAAAGACAATATTCGAATAAAATTCAACATTTGGATAAAATTCGAAATTTGAATAAAATTCAATATTCGAATAAAATTCGATATTTGAATAAAATTAAATTTCTTTGAAATTGTAGGTATTGAAAAAAGTACTATGCAGCAAAGATCTGTCACAGATAAATGTAGAAATGCTTCCAAACGTTGAATATATAACAATTATTTATATCTAAAACGTTCGGAATGTTCCCAAAAGATAATAAAAATTGACCTTTTCTCGGCAATAATGATTTGCGAATGCACACTCACGTTCCTAGATCGTAACTTTTTTGTTTCTCGAAAGATTTTTGTCACGCGCTTACGTCGATTTTGATATTCATGTAAGTTATGACAATATTCATGTAAGTTATGACAAAAATCCCATTATACACAATTTATAAAACTTTGGTAACAGAGAAATAAAAAGCAGTTACCAATCAATTTTATACAGTATTCTGTTCATCTTGCATAGAAGATAAAAATCATGAAATTTTAGATTATCTTTTATTTAAAGTTCTGCTATTAAGGATTTCATTAGAAACCATTTATTTCAGTATTAAATGAATATAAGAACTGATTCAAAGGAGTAAGTGTCTGATAATCTAATCTGTAAAAATTTTGGCATTTGTCGGTATTTACTCGTTTGCAATAAATGTAACTTTATTGTAAAGGAATAAATTACTCATGCAATTACCCATTGATTTAATTACTCATTTACAATCTTCTTACGTTGCTAAAATTATATAGACAACTAAAAACACTGTAACTTTATTCTAAATGAGTAAATTACTCATGCGATTACCCATTGATTTAATTATTTATTTGCAATTCTGTTGCCTCGCTAAAAATCCCTCTATTTACATGAACAAATAAAAATATGTCAAGTGACCCAAATACCATACACACATAAACAGTTTTCTACTTCATCTACCAAACACCCCAAATTATTTCCAACTCGAGTCTCACCGTACCGTACACATCTCCGGAAAAACGCGCGAAACAGTCTGCTTAGTCCTTCGACCACGTAGATTCTACTTCAGCCTTTAAATCTGATTCAAATTCGACATAATTTAATTTGTTTTAGTCTCTCAGCAGTAGATCCTCTGACGATCACCACCAGCGCGAAGAGATACTGGAAGATCAATCTGAAACCCGCTCTAACACACCGTGCAGAATTGAACGTAGACCGATCACTCGGAAAAGCAATCGTTAAGCAAAAATATCACCATTCTGTTCTCGCCTCAAATTCGAGAGAAGTTATAGAAAAGACGATACCCTTGCAGCAGAAAACGTCGAAGATAGGATCGAGTGGTCCTCTAAAATGCGACCACTGTGGCAAAGACTTTCTCCGCAAGTCGCGGCTGGTGGTGCACCTGAGGATGTACAAGCACACATGCAGCTACTGTGCGAAGGTTTTTCGACTGATAAGAGACTTGAACACGCACTGCATAGAAAAGCACGGATTGGACGAGGCGGCGATGTACCCGTGCACCTCGTGCGAGTTCAGGACGTCGAACAAAGGGACGTTGAAGCAGCACATCATCCGCAAGCATACCAGCGGCTACCCCCACAGCTGCACGATCTGCCGGAAGAACTTCAAGCTGAAGAACGACCTGCGACAGCACACCAACCAGGTGCATAGCAAGGCGCCCGCTGTGATATGCTCCGTTTGCGGTAATTCTTACAAAAGCGCCAATGGCCTGCAGCACCATATAAGGTACAGGCACGACAAACACCCTTTCGAGTGCAGCATATGCAAGCGATGCTTGTCTACTCAGGAGAGACTGGACCAGCACGTGCTCTGGCACAAGGAGAGAGACAAGGTGGTGTGTCCGACGTGTGGCAAGACGATCCGCGGTGACACCATCGACAGGCACATGCAGTTGCACACGGGGCTGAAGCCTTACGCGTGTCCAGCTTGCGGGAGGTCGTTTTCGAGGCTAACCGCCATGGAACAGCACGTCCTCATACACACCGGCAAAAAGCCGTATGTTTGCGATATATGCGGCCAGGCTTTCGCACAGAAGCCAGGCTTGATCTGCCATCGGAAGCGTCACGAGGGTCCGTTGCCGCCGCTTCCGGTTATGTCGGTAAAGGAGATTGTTCAAGAGTTTACTAAGAAGTATGGTAACAAGAGGACGAGTTCGGTAAAGATCGAATTGCAATAGTGATTGGGAAGATAGATTGTACAGCAGAGATTATCGGTGCTCTG
Organism: Augochlora pura; assembly: GCF_028453695.1. NCBI lineage: Eukaryota > Metazoa > Arthropoda > Insecta > Hymenoptera > Halictidae > Augochlora > Augochlora pura. The sequence continues at coordinate 9,425,790 of NC_135776.1, read as the reverse complement.
CGATGACCGAATTTATACTAATGTTATGTTTAAATTATGTCAATATGGCGCCAAGAAGACGACATCAATAAAGAGCGAATCACAATAGTGATTTTGAAGGCAGACTGCAGAGCAGAGCTTATCGACTTGTCTTGCGACGACCAAGGTTATGTCAAAGATATGCCAAGGTTTTGTCAAGATTATAATTAGAAAAACTTTCTCAAGACTTATAGATATGCAGAGTAAAAGGACGTGAAATACGCGAATACATTAGGGTGTTTTGTACGGCAGGGGTGCTGACTCACGACTGATAAGACGAAGCTGAAATATGAGTAGACGATAGGATAAAGTGTACAGCGAGTCGCAGTAATATTCAGACACTTTTTAAATATTTTGACAGTTTTTAAATATTTAGACACTTTTAAAATGTAACAACTTTTTTAGAACTCATCTGAGAGCAATTTAAATTTTGTTGAGATGTTTAGATAAATATTTAGAGGCTTTTTAAGTATTTGGCCCCATTTTGCATTTTAATTTTAAAATGTAATGGTGTTTTTTGAAACTCAACTGATAACGATTTGAATATTTTTTAGATGATAAAAGAATCAATCTACTAGAATATAGTTATTGCCATAATTGTTTGCCAATAATTATTCGTCCTCTTCTAAAAAAGTTATAACATTTTGCATAATCTACGATTATTAACAGGAGTCACTTTTATATTATATATTATATAATGTGTCGCTCACTAGTGGTATGTACATCGTTTTCGTTACTTGCAGCATGCATCGTGGAATGGACGTTCATATTTAATTTACAGAAGTGATTCCTGTCAATTCTTTTTTGTAAATAGTGTAAAAATGTACGAATGCATATTATTCGATATCAGAATTGTATAAATAAATTGTCTTACTGAAACGATTAACACTGTAACTCGGCGGAAAATCTATGAGACGTAGACTTTTTTAAAATTAAGTTCACCCTTTTATAGATCATGTTGATCTTGCCTAAATCCTATGAAAATAATTATATAGATCACTTTGTAGATAATGTAAATAAAAAGTACTGCATAAATATTTGAATATATTTATGGGTAAAATAAATATATAATTCCAAGGCCTCAGTATGGAAATGACACACAGCTAAACATTTATATGTTAAAACAATTATGTGGCATCGAATTTGTTAGATCTTCGTTAAAACTGATTTTATAAATTGTTTTCTTTGTCTGAAATTTTTGTCAATTTTTCTCCATTCAATTACTTATATTTTTTTTCAAATGTGTTTAATTGTCGATGGCATCCGAATTTTAATATTCAACCCTTTGCACTTGAAGCTATTTGATCTCGAACTGCAACATAGTTTCTCTGATCTGCAGCAGTTGATATAAAAAAATTATTAATAATAATCTATTACTATAATAATGTAATATAATAATATTATCATTAATCTGTTATTATAATGGTATAGTACAATAACATTATTATAAGAATAGATTACTATTACTAACCCTTTGCACTCGATGCCATTTTATCTAAAATTTCAACATAGTTTCTTTAATCTACAATAATTAATATAATTCTATTACTGTAGTAATATAATATAATAATATTATCAGTAATAATCTATCATTATAGTAATATGATCTATTATTAACCCTTCACACTTGAAGCCATTTTATCTAGAATTATAAAATAGTTACCCTCATCTATGGTATTTCCATTTTACATGATTTATCGATTATTTTACATGAAATTGACTTGTCCTAGAATCACCATTTGACTATAAAGGGTTAACTTATGTCAAGACTGTATTATTCATAATTGTTTATACATAGCCACTGATATTTTAAAATAAATAATATTTCCCGTTAGCTCCTAATTCTAATATACATAAACGAATGCAATATTATACATGATACAAAATTTGTTTAACACTAAACAAATATCTAACACTAAATAAAATTGACTACCAAGCATTACCTAATAAGAATAAAAATATCCAATCTATTTCCCACAATTTTTATTAGAATAGTTGCTTCAACAATATAATTTATTTTTCCATAAAACTGTCTCAATCGTTCTAGTAATTATAAAATAGGGAACCTTGACCACGGTAGATTTATTGTTAAACAACAGTGACAAATAAAATGATACTAGAAATAATAAAAAGTATAAAATCCCTCCCAATCTCGATTTATTGTATAAAAATCTGTCTGCTAGATAAGAAAAAAGAAGTGTCACTGAAAATTTCGAAAACAATTTCTCTAATATCACTCTATCGTTAAGCTCACCCTCTAAACCATTACAAACAATGTAATTACCTTATCCCCCGCGCATCGTTGCAACCCATCACGCCCCAACAAAATGCACTATTATCTGTTCTAGATCATCGCTGGACCCCCTCAGCGACGTCCACAACATGTACGATTTCTGTCAATGGAACATCCAAAACGTGTACACATTGGCAGTACCTGCGCAAGCGTACATCCTCCGTCGTCCCGAAAACTCACTCTCGAACCCTAAAAATAGTATCTCCAACCCTAAAAAAGAAGAGACTGCGAGTTCCTTGCCATCGAATCAATCTCAGACGCCCTGCAACGGTAAGGGCTGCAGACCCTTGTACTGCGACCGATGCGGCAAGGTGTTCTACCAAAAGTACCACCTGCGGCACCACATGATGTCGTACAGGTATCCGTGCAGCATTTGCACGGCGATCTTCCGGACGAAGCTGGAGATAATCTTGCACGTGAAAGAGAAGCACGGACTTCCGGTCTCCGCGCCGGTGGAGAAGTACCAGTACACTTGCACCGACTGCGACTTCAAGACGCGCAACAAGACGACGCTGACGGAGCACATCGCCCGCCAGCACACGGACAAGTACGCGTACGTCTGCGAGTACTGTCCGAGGGAGTTCAAGGTCAAGGGCGACATGACCCTGCACATGAACCAGGAGCACTCGCTCACGAAGTGCCTCGTCTGCGGCGCCGTGCTGAAACACCACAAGTCCCTCGTCAACCATATCAAGAGCAAGCACGGCGACCAGCCGTTTCAATGCAAAAGGTGCAAGCGCACCCTCGAGTCGCAAGAGTCCTTGGAGAGACACACGCGATGGCACTCGGAAATCTCGAAGAGGGCGACCATACCGTGTCCGAAATGCGGCAAACAGATTCGGGACTTCAAGTACGCCGCGCACATGCAGATGCATTCCGACAAGAAGCCGAACACGTGTCGCATCTGTGGCAAGTCCTTGCGCAAGGTGAGGGACTTGCAGCTGCATCTGCTCGCCCACGCCGGCAAGAAGCCGTATATTTGCGATATCTGCGGGCAACAATTGTCGAGGAAGTCGGGGCTGCGCGATCACAGGAAGAGGTTGCACCCTGGTCCACAGCCACCCCTGCCACCGGTATCGATCAAATATATAGTTAAAGACGTTCTTGAAAAGTTCGGACATGCCAAGCGACACTGACTAATTTGATATAGAATCCGCTTGGATGCGTTGACGCACAGCATAAACTAGGATAAGTGGTTTTTCGAGAAGAGAGACAGAAAAAATGACACGAATCAGTCGGATTTAAATTTTATCTTTTAATAAACATTTGTAAATAACGTCTAGTGCAACGAACGTATTTATTTTAGCATTTTAGGCAGTACGATAGGTTTTCAGAAAATAATCAGAGGCTTCCTTATCAATTTTCAGTTCAACTAAATTTTATTTGTAACCATTTCCGCTGTCTGTCCACTCAATTTTGTCCGCAACTGTAGTTTCAATGTTAAAATAAATTAAATACCATTGAAAACAAGATTGATATATTCTATAAGAAATAAAATGTGGAAGATTGCAATTACCAGGTTGAACATTGCAATCTTCAACCATTTCTTATTTTATTGTAATTAATATATAATAATAATAATAATATATTATATAATAGTAACAATATTATTGTTATATTAACGTATAATATTAATGAAATTTACATTGCAAGATTCGCACTTGACAAACATGTACATTTTTAACCCTCTGAGAAACCACCCAACATTATTTATATTGTTCGTGCGTCGCTCCAGAAACTGCTTATCTCCGCTTCTTCAGAACAAAGTCTGCTTTTTCCATTAGCGTTCAAGATACCACATTTTGTATATACAGATAGTGATAATATTTATGAAATTTTGTACATTATCATATTCTTATCGAAAAACGAGAATTCTCGTTTTTGTTAATAACTCGATAACAAAGCTGCGGATTGTATTTTCGCAACGGAAATGGTTACTTGAAATATCCTCAGGAACCCCTCACTTCCCGGAGTATAAATAATTTTAGTACATCCTGTATATTAGAAAAATCACCGCACCTAATTGCCGGAAAATCGTGGGAACCCTAACACATGGCCACGTTTGGCCACTGTATTTAAACAATTTTCGGGGTATAAAAGGTCCACAATTTTCCTCGACCTCGGGCAGTGCATCAGCAAAGTCAGTAGAGTATAGATTGTACTGGATTCGTTATGATTGCTTTCATTTAAAACTTGTGTATTTTACATTGTATAGGGGTTTATTAAATTTCAATAACTAAACTGTTTTATAACAGCAACTGTATGAATCGCAACTAACTTTTTCGTGGTGTACTGATAGGAACTAATATTCCAAATGTTTATATTAGCGAGCCTGGCTCGTCATATTCATGTTTGGGCCAATATCTTCATCACGAGTCAGACTCGTTAAAGCACGGGAAGGGGTTAACATCTAGGGCCTAGTGTTGCTCCGTAGCTTCGCCCGTAATGATTCAGATTAACCAGCTCTGACTTAGGTTCCTCGAAGTCCTGCGTAATCGAAAGATAAAGCGTCAGCAAGTGAAAGAAAAATAAGGAAAGAGAGAGAGAGAGAGAGAATGATGAGATAACGAGAGAAAAGACTGCGAGATTGGAAGGGCTGACGGAGAAACGATAGAGGCTTTCGTGAGAGAAACGTCGCCCTGCAAACTTGTGCGTTGTCGTAGTGTCGTTGTGGATACAGTCATTGTGTTGTTTTAATTGTTACCATTGTTGTTTAAGTCGTAGGACGTTGCTATACGATATTATAATTAAGTTGAACAAAAGTAGGTGTCGATATTTCTATCTCCCACAAATATAGCGTAATATAATGTAATGTAACAGACTGTAATATAATATAATATACCTGGTTGATGTAACATAACCTCCAATGTAATATAATACTCCCGGGAGAACAATGTAATTTCGGGGGAACATTCTTTGAAATAAAGAGAATTTCATGTTGTTTAAATATCGCGTTAATTTTCGAAGCGAATTTCTCGAAAGCGATACGAAGTTTTTATCGGAGTTAGTTTTTGCCGGAGAACGTTTGGAGTCACGATTCTCAGTCGAAATCTTCGACTCGGCGACCTCGGCAAAAACGAACGATAATAGAGTCGATATCAAAATCGGAACGATAGACAAAGGACAAGGTAAATTTAACGGTCACCGTATTTGCCTGGTAACCAGGTATAGAGAGGGAGAGAGGGAATCGGCAAGTTAGAACGGCAACGCTAACTTCCCGAATTTAGCCGATGCACCGCGACGGTACCCGAAGCTGCTCTTCGCGGTCACCTCCGCTCGTGGTGCGAAGAAGAGTTAGTGCTGTGAACCTTGAAAGTGACACGTCGGTTTGCGAGTGCCATCCTTTTCGTGCATCGAAGGAAAAGAGGTTACCAGAGGATATTATCTGGGAGCAACCTAATCCAGCTGTCGGTAAGGTTAAGTAACCATGAATATGCATTCCGTTCGCGTTCCATCTACCGAAAAGTAACTCTAGTTGTGCTGTGCTTTCTCCAGCACAATGAGAGGAATAAAGTCTACACCCTCCACTCGGCCTGCATTATTGCTGTGCTCGAGCTGTGAGTCTGTAGTGCCGTTACAGAGAAATCAGGTGATAAGCGAACAGTCCTAGTTCTGCCCGTTCTGTACTTTTACAGTGCACATGCAGAACGATCGGGTCGCTTTAACAATCTTTCCCTGACTCGCTAGACAGTTGAATTCAATTTGAGCAACTGTCTTGCACTTCTGTTTGTAGTATACGGCGTCCGGCGAGGACCAACGAATAGACGTGGTCCCGCTGTGTGGTTTCTCTTGGGTGGATCCACGAATAGATGGAATCCATCCAAGGTTGTGAGAACGTAACGTTCCACACCCACGTTAGGCAAGCTGTGGGAGCTGCACGACCTACCCTTGCCTAGTGATCGAGCTCCGGCAGTTGTTAAACCACGGCACTGCTCAACGGGATGTATTGGGCTTGGCATGGAAGCTGCAGATCCTAGAAGCCTTCCCTCTCCCCGTTGCTCCTCGAGGCCCGTGCACCTCGGAATAGGAGTGAGAGTTTCGATCAGAGAGCCAACGTCGTGTCGCTCATGGAGCAGATCTGCTGGAGATTTAGGACCTCCAGTAGACGAGTGCTGAACAGAAGTGCATCTCTCTGGCCAGGACTGCCCGCAAATTCGACGGAATATTCCGAATCTGCGTAGCGGGGCCGTTTGTCGACCGTCGAAATATACACGACGAGACATCGGTTGTCCTTGTCTAGAGAGGGCGAGACCGTGGTTTCGGAAACAACGTACGATTCCACGCGCTCGTCGCCGAATGCTTTCCTTGTCTTTTCGAAGAGGCATCGGTGCGGCCAAACAGCTGGCTCACTCGGTACGGTTTAACGACTGAGTGGCCCCCCTTCTCGCTAACAACTTTATTAATTTTGCTGGAGGTCAATATTTCTTATTTCTAGAATTCAAAGGCCACCCGGACCTGGAGCGGCACCTGGGCCAAACAGACCGCGCCAGAGAAGGCGACGAAGGAGGCTACAGGGAGTGAATCCCGCCCTGTAAAAGTTCACCAATAAATCGCCTGGGTTAAGAGCTAACCAGCAAGCGTAGATTTTGTTCAAGACCTTTCACACTCTCCTATCCCTCAGTTCCGAAAACACGTTAGAGTCACGCTAAGCCGATCACCTACCATCATGTAATATAATATACTCCAGCGGTATAAACTTCAATAATGAAAGGGTTAAAAGACTTTAAAAAAGCGGTTCACCAATCGCCACGCGCGTTGGTCCATTGCATTTCAACTAAATGCACTTCGATCTGTTTCAGTTCCTCGCTGGAGATCTGCCCGTGGAAAATCGAAAATGTGTTCACGTTATCAGACTCTATTCAAACAAACGGTCACCAACCGTCGGAAAGCTTGTTCACTAACTCGGCATCTAATTTCTTACGTTGTGACGTGAAGCAAGAGATCACAGAATTTGAAACGCCACCATCGGATAAACCACTGAAACCGTTCACTAGAAAGAGTTGTAGGAATTCACACAATGATCGAAGTGGTAAAGTATTCTACCTAAAGTCTAACCTTTGTAGCCGCTTGGTATAGTCGCTAGCATCTGCACTGTCAAAGGAAGGGCCCCGATTGTACGATTTTAACGAGTCTTTGTAAGATGATAATGGACAGGATGTCTCAAACGGAAATAAAAGGTTCCTGAGATGATTTAAAGCAATTTTTTCTTTTATAAAAATTGTCTGCATGGCTTTGTTAATGAGTTATTAACGAAAAACGATGACCAATGAGAGGCGAGGTCAACTGGCGCGTGGTGGTCGAATCGAAGAGTGGGCGGAGTCTAGTTTCGCCGATTGGCTCGACCACCACGTGTTGGCTAAGCGTGCACCTCATTGGTCAGTGTTTTTCGTTAATAACTCGTTAACAAAGGCTTGAAGAACATTTTCGTAAAGGAAAAAGTTACTTGAAATGACAACAGGAACCTCTGACTTTTCGAGTGTTTTTTGCAATACTTTGTATAATTTTTTATAATTTTAAAGTATTGTTTATATACTTATATTGATTCTTAATATTATACTATTCTTATATGCATTATTATAACATATTTACAGCTAATATTATATAATATTTACATCTAATATTATACAATATTTACACTTAACATTGCATTAATATTATACTATGTTTATACCTAACATTACACTATATTTACACTTAATATACTACATTTACACCTTCCATTATACAATATTTACACTTAATATTGTACATTTACACCTAATATTACACCATATTTACACCTAGTATTACACTATATTTACATGTAACATTATACCACATTTAAAGCTAATATTTAACATGTATCATTAAGTATTTACCCACGATCGTCTTGAAAAGACCCATCGTAATCAAAATCGTAAAATCGAGGTCCACCACATGGGCATCCTTCCATACTAACGCTAAGATGATGTTACCTATTCAAGTAAAGCGCAAGGTGCTCGACGTCGCACCCGTGCTAAGGCCCCAGTTCTATTGCACCCTGTGCGACATTGAAACCCAGGATAAGACGACATTATTTGAACACGTTCTCCGCGAACACATGGACGCATACGCCTACATCTGCGAGTATTGCCCCAGGGAGTTCAAGGTGAGGAGCGACATGATGAACCACATGTTTCAGGAGCACTCGATCACAAAGTGTTTCATCTGCGGCGCTGTGTTCAAGACCGACAAAAGCCTCGTGATTCACATAAAGAAGAAGCACGGCGAGAACCAGCCGCACCAATGCCAGAAATGCAAGCGCACCCTGGAGTCCCAGAAATCTCTGAAACGGCACATGCGGTGGCACTCGAACACGGCGAAGAGGTCATCCGTGACCTGTCCGGAATGCGGCCAACAGATCCAACATTGTAGCATTCCGCGTCACCTGCTGAAGCACAACGACAAAAGGCGCACCACGTGCCCCCTTTGCCAGAAGATGTTCGAAAGGCCCGGCGCCTTGCGGTTACACCTACTCGCCCACTCCGGCATAAAGCCGTACGTCTGCAACGTTTGCAAGAAGAGTTTCTCACAGATAGTGGGCCTGCGCCAACATCGAACGAAGTATCATCCCGGACCGCAGCCACCTCTGCCGCCGGTATCGGTCAAGAAGTTAGTCAAAGACTTCCTCGAGATGTGCCGGCATGCGAAGATGATGTCCAACGACGCTAATTAATTCCGTGTTGCGATTACAAGAATTTGTAAACAGCTCCATTGCTTAGCGTTCTGGCTTCTTTTTAAAATAAATCAAGATAGATTATTGTTTTCAAGACAAATCAGTTTGAAATATATCAATACTGTAATTTGACCAACAATCATTGAGATATGTACGGGTTTCCTAATTTGAGTGCAGCTTTTTGTGTACGTTTTCTTTTTATTGAATTGAACTAGTTTTTTACGATGTATTTGTACAGGATGTGCCTCGCAATCAAAACTGGAGGGTTCCTCAGGTGATTTGCAGCAACTTTTTCCTTTGCGAAAATGTTCTATGAGGCTTTGTTTGCGAGATATTAACGAAATACCATGACCAATGACAGGCGAGATCGGCTGACGTAAGGCGATCGAACTAACGAGCAGACGACGCCTAGTCATGGTTATTGGCTCGGCTACTTTGCGTCAGCAGAGCTCGCCTCTCATTGGTCATTGTTTTTTGTTAATAACTCGTTCACGATGCGTCGGAGAAGATTGTTGTAAAGGAAAAAGTTGCTTGAAATAACCTGAGGAATCTTTCATTTCTCGATCGCAAATCGCTTTTAGTGCAACCTTTACAATAATTATGTAAATACAAGGTGTTCTTGAGAGATGTGTATAAACAGGCATCAGGGAGTTACAGGCCTCGTAAAAGAACATGGAAAAATATGGAATAAGGTTTTTTTCAAGAAAATTCCATTTTGTTTTCCAAAATTTCCAATTCCAAATATTGTTTTCCTAATATTCTTACTGGACAACAATTTCATTTGTTATGTCTACTCCCTCTTTTTTTACAAAATTCTTGCAATTTATTTCCGAAACTTTATCAGATTACATCAAACTAACTTGTACATTTTTCTCCGGTACACACGACTCTTTTGCTTGGCACTAACACCACTCGAGTGTAAAGGTTTAATATCTTATATTTTGTTATAGATTTAATCTATAGTCATCGCGAAAATAACACGGTTTTAGAGTTGATGTTTTCGTGTGTGTCGCTTTATAAGTTTCCTTAATGTTATATTTAAACAAATGTTTTTTAAATAATAAATAATCTAAATATGCGTATGTTTATAAATACCTTAGTAATAACTTTATTTTACGGGAGGAAAATGAGGGTCTGCATTATGCATGACGCCTCCCGTCGGCGATCACTTTGTTATAAATAAGTTGAAATGTTACCTTGTACAAGAATTTATAGTTTTACTTAATGTGTAAGAAAAAGGAATGAATAAAACGGTAGGAAATTATTGTTATATATAAATTTAATATGTTAACCCTTTGCAGTCGACGCCATTTTAACTACAAATCATTAACTATTTGAAATGTCTTATAGCACAATTTATTTTAAATATGATATAGTATATTACACTTAATATATATTATAATATGTTATACATAGATATTACATTATACTTAATATACGTTATATTATTTTCAATATGTATTATATTATACTTAACTCTTAAAACTTGACACCATTTCATCTCCAAATGTAGAACTATTCTGTGCGACTTATGGTATCTATATATTTTATATAACTTATTGCTGTAATTTATGTATGCGAAATTAAGTCTACTTAACAATTATAGTTTGACAATTAAAAAAAAAATAAACAGATTTTATAGTGTGAGAATTTCATTGGAATGTTAACTAGCCGAGGGCAAGTGGGAAGGTTCGACAGTAACTTGCGTGACCGAGGTTTCGTTGTGGTATTTTAAGAAAAAGGAGATCTATTAATTGTGGAAGAGCCGACGTGTGTTTCACCGCCAGAACCCACGATGAAAGAAAGGCGTGGACGAGCCGTCGATTGTTTCACCGTCGGGACCTGCAGGGGGATAGGTATATGTGATTGTTCTTGGCCTCGTAACTCTTTGAGTCGGTGCACCTCAAGCGGCAAAGGTGCACCGTGGTGGTTCTGCTACTAGCTGCTGGGAATAGGATGTGGATTATGAATAAAATTGACCCTAAGTTTCGATATAAAACTACTAGAAATATATTACAGGAAAACAAAGACTATTACAAATGGTTGATTGTGTATCGCGGTACCTAAGTTTTGCACTCACGGTTTTGACGCACTGAGAAATGCGGGGGTTCGTACAGCCCAACAGCTTAAATTGAGATTCAAACATACAATCTATATCCTGCTGACTTTGCTGATGTACTGCCCGACATCGAGGAATATTGTGGCCCTTTTATACCCCGAAAATTGTTAAAAACAAGGCGGCCAAACGTGGCCATGTGTCCGGGATCCCACGATTTTCCTGCGATTAGGCACAGTGGTTTTTAATATGCATACACAAACACGGGCCCAGTCCGAGAAGGGGAGATAGCAGTTTCTGGACTGACGCACGAAGACAGACTTTGTATAAGATAGAAAAGTCATCGAACGTAACAGAAATATTATATATTAATGTTGACTGGTGCCTCAAAGGGTTAAAAATGTACGTGTTTCTCGAGTGTGAATCTTGCAATGTAAATTTTGTTAATATAATAATAATATTGTTACGATTACATATTATATATTATTATAGTATATTAATTACAATAAAATAAGAAGTGGATTGCAATGTTCAACCTGGTAACTGCAACCTTCCACATTTTATTTTCTATAGAATATATCAATCTTGCTCCCAATTGTAATCAATACTCCCATAATTAATCTAGTAACAATCTCAGGGCTACTATTTGCATAATAATTGAATTACAACATTAAAATTTACGTTTCTATTTATAGAGTAATTTACGCCTGAATCAGGCTAAACTCCACAAAGGCACAATCTTATGGCAGCTGCCTTGATACGACTAAACTAATTCAAAAATAAATTACTCTATAAATAAAAACATAAATTATTCTTTCCGCATGATTCTCTTTTGTTATTCGTCCGTGTATAAATCTGTCCGCTATAAATTATTAATACCTCACATTTTGTTTCCATAATAACAAATTCTCAAAGTTGCTGCTTTTCTCTGTAACGAGATCAATTTCCGTAGTGTTATATTTAAAAAACAAAAGTATTTTAAATATTGATCTAAATATACGCGTGTCTATAAAAATACATCAACAATAAATTGAGCCTACACAAGGGAAGACACGAGGGTCTGCATTATGGCAACACGTTTCGCATTGGCAATCACTTTGTTATAAATAGGATGAAACGTTAGTTGCAGAAGGGTTCGGTTATTAGTTAAATCATGAATATTAGAACATGATTTGATAAATAGAGATTTCAATTGGAGCAGTCTGATCAATGTATTATACGAATTTTCACGTATAAAAAATTAGAAGTAAAATGGTTCAGTCATCATTTTTATTACAGCAATATACACTAGCAATATGTGTTATTATACATATTATTATTAGTTGTATATATTATTACAGTATATTATTTATATATATTTTATTATTAAAATATATTATAATATATACTATATATATATTATTATTTTATTATAACAATGTACACTGACATGCTGGCTGTGCCTTTTTAGGTATAGTCATTCTCCCCGAGTCTCTCAAAAGCGTCTCTCTCTTTTTTTCTCTCTCTCTCTCTTCTTCCACAAGATGTCGGCAACTGTAAAAGGAAATACGAGGCTCGACGAGTCATGCCTTCTCTACACTAAACATAAACTTACAATTCCATATCTACAAAATTAATGCAGACATTATTATACCATACTTAACCCCCATATACATATATAATCACCTGTAAAACATGATATTTATCTTTCCTTATCAAATAGACTCTTCATCAAAAGTCCCTCAACTATTCATAGCATTAGGGTGCCCCACAAGTTATTTACCTTTCTTTAGTGCGAAATCAATAGATGATATTTGTTGTTTAAGGTTGCTTTATTTATACTATTACCTTCTTCCATCTCTCAAGAAGCCTCGTTATGCTCTCTTTATAAATCAGTTCAGACTTACTTGGAAAATATTCATCGTGCTGCGTTTTTATTTCTCACATTTATCGCGGAGGGAATTTTTTAAGGAGTGAAACAAGTAATAATCGGATGGGGCAAGTTCTGGGGAGTTAGGAGGATCAGGTAGAACGTACCAATCAAACTGGAAGAGTTCTGTCTTACTGCCAACGCAACATGGCGGTCTTGCGTTGTCGCGATGAAAAACGACACCTCGTCGGTTCGCCAATTCTGCCCGTTTATTGGCTATGGCGGCTTTCAGTTTATTTACTTGATTGCAATATTTTGCAGAGTCGATCGTTTCACCTTGTGGAAGGGGTATCCAATACACTACACCTTTCCAGTCCCACCAAATGCACAGAAGAACCTTCTTCGGACGAAGTCCTGGCTTTGCAACGGTGGAAGTTTCCATTGACATGGCACTTTAAAAAATTATTTGTTTCGTGTCGCTGAAGAAGCAAATCGCACGTAGAGACGCGGTTCATACGATCGGTCTTTGTCAATTGTTTTGAAACCGAAACTTCATACCGGTTCACACATCTCATCTTGATTAAGTGATTCTATACCGTTGTCCTGAGAATGTAGGGTCATCCACTAAATCGCGAATTTTCATCAAGCATACTCTAGAAGTGATACATAGCGTGGCGCGGAAGGACTTTATGGACACCCCAATACAACCCTCCGAAAAATGTGAAGTCTGAATCTAACTTATTCATAGGAATGTCTGAATCCTAAAATCTGAATTAATAAATCAACGCCCTTGTTTCAGAATGCGGAGATCAACGTCCCGAGCGATCCACGAATGCGTGAAGTGCGGCGCCTGTTTCTGCCACACCAGGAAGCTCGTCGAGCATCTGAAGAACTTGCACGGCATCGACAAAGCCTTCAGCTGCGACGAATGCGGGAAGACGTTCAGAAGTCCGATGAACATTGCGCGACACAAGCTGATCCACACAGGATTGAAGCGATTCGCTTGCGACTTGTGCGACTATAGGTCGAACCAGAAATCGAACCTCGAGTGCCACCGTAGAAGACACGCGAAGGAGTACTCGTTCGAGTGCAAGGAGTGCCAGAAAGGCTTCTTCCTGCGAACGGAGTACTTGGAGCACATGAACGCGCACACCAGGAAGCAGATGTATAGGTGCGAGCATTGCAGCAAGTCTTATCCTTACAAGAAGAACCTGATGGCGCATCTGAGGCTGCAGCACGCGAGCGTCCTGCCGGTCGACTCCGCGAAGAGCGAGGCGGTGCAGAAGCACGTCTGCAGCATCTGCTTGGCGAGCTTCGCGCAGAAGCTGTTGCTGGGAAGACACTTGAAGAAACAGCACGGCTTCTGCCAGAAGAGCGAACACCTGTGCGACCTGTGCGGCGCTGTGCTATCCTCGAAAAGGAGGCTGATGGCGCACCGCCGCGGCCACGTGAACGAGAAGGTCGCCATGTGCAATCTCTGCGGCAAAGAGTTCGCTAGCAAAGAGAATCTCAGCATTCACCACCGGATACACACTGGCGAAAAGCCGCACGTCTGCTCGCAGTGCGGCAGAGGGTTCACTCAGAGGACATCTCTGATTTTGCATCTACGGTATCATTCGGGAGAGAGGACCTATCAGTGCGACGACTGCGGCAAGGGTTTCGTTTCCGGGAGTTTCCTCAAAAAGCACCGGAAGATACACGGGAAGCCGCAGCTTGAGACTTGATGCGACCGACGATGAAATGTGTCTTCTACAATAGCTTGATGTACACTATGCAGTATTGTTTGCATGGATGTCTAGGTTATGTGACATTTAGAGTAGACAAGAGACGATTCCTCGAGCCTCGCCTTTATAGCTGCCGACGTCTCTTGAAAAAGAGAGAATATATATAATTATAAAATTCGAGTATACAAAATTAGAAATAAAGAAGTTAAGTCATCGTTTCTATTATAGAAATATACACTAGCAATATATATTAATAATAATGTATATAGTAATATATATTGTAGTAATAAAAATAATGACTTACATGTTTCATTTCTAAGTTTTCATAAGTGAAAATTTGTTTAACATATTGGTCTGATTGTTGCAATTAAAATAATACCATAGACTACATATTTTACACCGTTAGTATGATAGTCGTTATAATTTTGGGACCATAGTAAATACAAAACTTGAACAATCATATAAAATAAAAAAGTCAAGCAGTAATCAACAAATTTCGAGATTTTAAGAAATGTGAAAAACTATGTTATCTTTACACTATCGTTAACATATTGTATACTATAATTAATAAAAACATTACATAGTCATACTTTCGTATTACAACTTATCTCCATAAGTCAATCATTTTTACCAATAATAAATAATGCAGATTTCTCGTTGTTTTCTTGCAAAAACTATTAAATCCAATTTCCTCTCTATTTTTTCCAAATCCAAAAAATTGTAATATTACATAAATAATCAATTGTAATATTACAAAAACAATCGTTTGCGATTAATTTATTAATCGTCTTTTATCATTGCCACCTAAATCTTTCGTTTTGTTTCCAACAGGTAATTTTTAACGATGGTACATGCGTATACGTAATATATTGTTTACCACTTTCTAAAGCATTCATGATGCTTATTGTAAATGTGTATTGTTTATCAATGAAGGATCCCTCATTCCAGCCACTGGATCGCTAATCACGACAAGCTCGCGGATTGTGACGAGTTCAGAATCAAGAGCGTAGAGGTTCTTCTGGATCCAGGACAAAAGTAAGTTTTTTTTTACATTATTTTTTACATACCGTAATCAGATTAATTACTTTGACATAATCAGATTAGTTATATCATAATAAGATTAATTAGTTCTACCATAATATGATTATTAGATACTACAATAAGATTTATTAGTTACCATAATAAGATTATCGTATATATACTTTGAGTTGGATTCTACATCAAATAACCAACGTCACTACTGTATGAAAATACTTTCTGTTATTCTTTTATTTTATCTTTTAATATGTCTTAAACGAAAAATATAAAGAAAAACGATTCGAACAGCGATAGTAGGTAGTATTATAAAAGTTAGTTCACAGAATTAATTGCAATCTTTTACAGTTTTAATTAAATATTAATAGTAGTTACTTTACAATAATATTAATTACTATATTAAATTGTAGCAATTAATTTATATAATAATAATTACAGGTTTATAATATATGAAAATAAGAAATTCATTACTTCGACCGTGGTAACTTTAAAATTATTTAATTGGATATTAATAATAATTACTTTACAGTAATAATAATAATAATTATATTAAATTACATTAATTAATTCATAGGATAATAATTACAAGTTCATACAATTTGATAATAATAAATTGATTACGTTGACCGTGGGAGCTTTAGTATTATTTAAATAGGTATTAATAATAATTACTTTGCAGTAATGGTTATAAAAATTGTATTAAATTATAACAATTAATTTATATAATAATAATTACAGATATATACAATTTCAAAATAAGAGACCGATTACTTTGACCGTGGTAGCAATTCCTTTATAATAATAAAAATCATATTATATTATAACAATTACTATAATTAATAATCATTACAGGTTCATAAAACCTTAAAATAAAAAGCCTATTACCTCGACCATGACAGCTTTAGTATTACTTAATTATTACCTACAAATCGAAGTTAACTTGGTCGACTTCTCAGTAATATGATTAAAAAACGAACATAATCAATTTTTGCATTAAACTTCCGACAATCGAAAACTATATTTGAATAAAAGTTTATTATAAATAAAACGTTGGAACGATTACCACAATAATTTCTGATCGATCATTTGGAACGTTTCAGATTCGAGGGTAACGAGAAAGTGTGCGATCTCTGCCAAGAAAAGTTCCACTTCGCGACGAGACTGGTAGCCCATTTGAGGATCGTCCATGGTATTCATAGACCCTTCAAGTGTGCCACGTGCGGGAAAACGTATCCGCAACAGTTCATGCTGAACGCGCACGTGAAGAAGTCGCACACGCCGAAAACAACCCCTTGCGGCCGGTGCAACTTCATGGGAGTGAACGCGATCGACGTGGAGAGGCACACCAAACGGCACCATAGAGAAGTGAAACATACCTGTGAAATCTGCAGCGAGAATTTCGTCGACAAAGACTCCCTGATAACGCACACTGCTATGCACAACTTTATGGAGTATCAACAGTGCAACGCTTGCGGTAACACATTCGACGACGTGTACAGGTATTATGGTTTTCGATTACTTTCTATGGTAATTGGTTTCGCTTTCTATTTGATTACTCTCTATGGTGATTGGTTTGGCTTTCTATTTGATTACTTTCCATGGTGATTGCTTTGGCTTTCTATTTGATTGATTTCTATGATGATTATTATTCCTTTTATTTGTCCCTTTATTCTCTTTAATATTCCTTACTGCTTTCTTAAAAACAAAGATTATGATATATTATACGCTAGTGATTTTTATATTAATAAATTGTGACTATATATGTTATATACTCGCAATTTGTAATAACTATATTCACTGAAGAATTTGAAGAAATTTTATAATTAAAGACATTTCGATTTTGTTTTGATTCCTTTATTCTTCTCGCTACTGTATTGATAAAGAACAAAGATTATATATGATATTTTATATACTACTCATTTTTATATTAATAAATTGTGATTATTAATATCACGTATGATATTATACATTCGCAATTTATAGCAATTATATCCATTGAAGAATTTAAGAAAATTGTAGAATTAACATCCAGATTCGATTTTTTTGTAGATAATTGTTATTTATTTTTAATTGTTTTACCAGAAAACTACTAAACAGGCTTCTAAATCTTTTCTTAAGTATTATTATTAATCTTCTCATATATTTTACTATTAATTTTACAGTGTCGCTAAAATTTGTTACATCTTATTTCAGAACAACCTTCGCATTACTAAATTTATTTTTTCACTTAAAAGACAATTATAACTAAAACTATTTTATAAACCACAAAACTCAATTCCATACACATAAATCACACTAAGTCATATAAAATAATAATACATATTTATCTATATCTTTATTAATTCTTTCCAGTCGTAGCTATTTCAACTGTAAATCCAAAATATTTCTTCCCACTTACACCCTTTATATTTTCACACATCCTGCAGCATTTTATACATTACACAATTAAATTTTGTAACTCGTGCAGCAATCGACAGCTCTTGATAATCTTTTAACCCTTAGGGGTCTATGGACGCATATATGCGTTTGGCGAAAGTCGCCGTTGTGGCCGAAGGACGCAGATATGCGTTTACTCTAAGTCATCGTCGTGGACTAAGGGTGCATATATGCGTCTGTCGATTTTTTCGATCAATATGCAGTTATTTTTTTTTTTAAATAATACAGGGGCCCTCGTTAGTAATTTAACCCTTAAATGCATAGAGTCCCAAAAATGAATCAATAACTTTTTGCGCGGATACCCGACAACAGTTTTGATATCGATACATTTGGCTGAATGGCAGTGATTCCTTTGTCCATTGATTTATCAAAAATTAACTAAAATAATGACATTTGACTTCAATATTTGTATCTTTCTGACGTTATACCAATTGGCGCGCATTTTTGATAGCGAATTTACGTACTTTTGGAAGTGGATTATTTAGAAATATTTTGGCGTATTCGTTAAACAAAAAATATTTTCTAAAGGTAAGGCTCTTATTTATTAATTTGCTAGTACTTTTGTCAGGAAAAAAAAAAGAATTTTTATGTCTATTTTGCATAGTGTACCAAAAATGAATCATTAATATTTTTCAATAAAAACCCTATAAGATATGACTTATAATTTTTTTAAATATTTTTCCCGATTTCCACTCATTTGAAATATTATAACCCTAATTTTTAAATAAAATTCATTAATTCATGCATTTAAGGGTTAAATAAACACTCAAAATAACACTCTTTAATTATTTAACCCCTTGCAAAAAGATTACTATAATTTATTACTGTTTGCGCCTCAAATACTTAGTTCAGTCTAGCATAAAAGTATTCCGTCCCCAGCGACCGTCAGCGCTAGCCTCGCGCCGTCCCTACTGACCGTTTCGGCCGGGAGTATTTAGAGCCCTAAGGGTTAAATACACAAATCAATCTGATAAAAATTATCTTGTAACGCGATCATTTTTAGCATCGTCTTAGAACCGCCATTCGACCGCAGAATGTTCAAACAGTAGTAACCACAAAAATAATCACATCAGAAAAACCTCGTCTAAACAAATCGCATTGCTGCAGTTTGAAGGAGCACAATCGACTCTACCATTACGACCCCGCGGCTTCGATGCAAGAAGATGCACCGGAGGGTGGTCAGCAGCCGCCGTTGCACAAGTGCGATGTCTGCGGCAAAGTCTACAAATACAAGTCGGTGTTGAAGCAACACACGGTGAAGGCCCACGGTGACGCGCCGAGCTACGAGAGGCGTCGCTACCTGTGCGCCCTTTGCGGCAAAGAGTTGAAGACCGCGAAGGGCCTGGAGATCCATAATCGGTCGCACACGGGCGAGAAACCGTACACCTGCGAGGTCTGCGGCAAGTGTTTCGCCTGCGAGACCCTGCTGAGGACGCACAACGTGACGCACACGGGTGAACGGAAGTACTCCTGCGACCAGTGCGGCAAAGCATTTACGCAGAGGTCGACGTTGGTGGTTCACAAGCGTTATCACACCGGTGAACGACCGTACGTCTGTCCGCGGTGTGGGAAAGGGTTTGTGACAAGAACTGTTTTAAACACGCACATGAAGTCTTGTCGATGAGCCGGCTGCAGTCGTCGCCTGGCGCGACTTTCACACGTGAGTCGTCTCGCAATCTGTTTAACCCTTTTAGTGCCGAACAACGATATATCGTCGTTCGCTACGCTTTTAAAGGATATCAACGACGATATATCGTTGCGCGTGCGCCGGCACGAGAGATCTGTGTCTCGAAATAACTTTACAAAACGTTATAAATAGTTCGAATTTGTTGCAACACGATTGAAAACATTGTTTTTGTTATATTCTATGCTGAGTGGTGGCGAGGCTCTGTGTTCGATAGAGCGATAAGGTAGAAAATCGACACGGAATAGTTTCTTCGGACCGTAATCGCAATCTGTTTACGATGGAAATTAAACAGCTTAAGGTAAATATTGTTTGTAGAAGAGATACTTTTTCTATGTTCCTCATCGTGGTTTATATTGCTGTTATTTATACGATTTTCAGTAAGTATCAAAGTATAATTGTTATTGTATTAATCTTCTTCTCTTCCGCAATACGCTGTGTTTTGAATTTTTTAAATATCGTTCCTAGTTTGGTTTTTATGAGTTTTTTTCCAAACCTTAGTAAATTCGCTCAGTTATCATCGCATGAGCATCCGTTTTCGCGCGACGCTAAAAGGGTTAAAGAAAGAGTAACGAAGAGTTAAGAAAGTCGTCGATCCGTCTGGTACAGTCCGTGGTAAAAAGATGCGTATCTGATGCGTGCGACGGTTTCGCCATTTTTGCGCGATCTATTTTAAATACAATCTTTTTTTATCAAGTATTGTCTATTAGGTATTTGCTACAGCAAAGTTATTTATTTGTTTCTTTTTCTTTTTTAGTATTGTGTTATATATATATTATTATTTTAGTATAATAATTGTGTTAGCTGTACATATATCTAAAAATTAGAAAAGGATTTTGTCTTCCCTACGGACTCTTACATATGTATAAGTTGATTTATATATACATTAATAATTATATGAATTAATAGTAATTAATGGAAATTATTTTTGCATTAATTAAGCATGATAGCTATGTATACATTTAATTAAGACTGCAAAGGATTAGTAGGGAAGAGAGAAAGAAAAGTCCTGTTGTTTGATCCTTGGTACTCTGAGGCATCACTCGAGATTGTTATATAATTTTCTAAACAAATTTTGAAGATCATCAAATTTGTTTACTTTTAAAACACTATTAAAAGTATAATTGTTATATAGATACAATTTCATGTGCATAAGTTGAAACAATAAGTTATATAAAATAGGAATACTATAGGTCATTGAGAATTATTTTAGAATTAGAATCAAAATGGCTTGAAATGCAAAGCGTTAAATATACAGGGTGTCTCGCCTAATTAAAGCATCTGAAATATCTCGTTTATTTTTTACAGTAGAAGGAAATGTCAGAAGAAAACATTAGTTGATTCAAGGGGGCAAATATTATAATAAATAAACAAATTTGTTCAAGGTTATATTTTTTAAGATTTCAAGATCATCGAAGTTTGTTTAAATGGAACGATATATTTTTATCATCGTCTTATGATTATTTAGGTCAAGACGAATTCGACAGTCTGTAATGTTATGACCGCTGCGTAACCTTGAATACGAAAATTTCATAAAAATAGGGCACTCCTATTATGCAAAAATAATAAAAGAAAAATGCGATCGCATTTTACGATTTATTGCCAATTTATTATTGGAAATATTAAAAGTATTATACGTTTAGGTAACGAGTTAAATAATGTTCATAGGTATTTATAATTTATAATTTTGATATATTACTAAACTGTCTTCCATTTTCGTAAACATTTAGGCCTAGCATTGCCTTAAAATATTTTCTGATATTCAGAATGAGTGGTTATTCCAGAACATTTATATTTTTATCATTAAAATTTCATTATTATTACAGAATTATTTACATGTCTTTTATTCCATGATAATTTCGATTTAACAACCATCCCTATTTATGTTTTAAATCAGAATGAAATAATCAAAGTAAACCTGTATTATTCAATATTCTATCTATGTTTTATTTATAATAAAAATTTCACTTCTAACGTGTTTATTATATTATTTTATAAACTACCTGAGAAAAAATTCAATGCGTCGTTTATCTAAAATTAGATTAACATATATTTTAGCATTTTAATATTTAGTTTAGTAAATGTTTTAGTACTTTATTTACACAATATTTTAACATTATTTTAGTAAATAATCGTTCCAGTTGACTTGTCAGTAATGCAAAATTATAACATTGAACAGACAAACAATTTATTTAATAAAACGCAACATCTGAACACGCACTACCTTTTTACCACGGACTGTGCATTTATATGTACAATAATTAACAAAAATGAGTAATAAATGAGTAGTAAATTCAATAATAAATAGAGTAATAAAGCCACGAACACGTTTATGAAAAATGTCCCATGAAATTTGAAAGTATGGAATGAACAAAAGCATTGTAAAATAATTCGACAACGTCGATATATTATTTCAAGCTTGTTAAAATTATTATAGTTTAATTCCTCGACTATATCCTTTTCTAGTACTTCGCAGAATTATATTATTATTATTATTATTATATAGAATCACAAGCAACTTATCTAAGATAAGTTTATCAGCAGTGTTACGATGTTTGTGCTACATTGCTGCATGTACTAGATAAACAATTTCGTCGAAAGCAGTTACAAAGTACATTTGTAAATTTTCTTATCGATCCATTAATTTAAGCTCGCAATTTGCGTTTACAATTCTCGCAATCAAAATACCGTCCTTGCTTTTTAATATATCAATTTTACGAATTACAATAAGCAACATTATTATACTCTTTAATAAATGAGGAAAGAATTTTTAATATTCAAGTAAAGATAACATTATCGCGACTTTAGTATAGTGCATCAATCGTCCTCGATAGTTTAATAGAAAATGTCGATATTCGATGTACATGAAATTGAATTTTGCTATTATTCTAGAATTAGGCGAATCTTTCACGAACAACATTAATAGCATAATGTGATAAAACTAGCATTTAGATCTTTTACTTTTTTACACGCTGTTTTTATACTCTGTTCGTTAGGGTTAATGTTTTCAAAAGTTCGTCGAAGACTGTGTCTTACAATCGACAAAACGAGCAACAATTTAAATCGATAAAAACTCTAATAGAAAACATTCTACACGTTTCTAGAAATTGTTACAGTGGAACTATTTTATAACTCTGTATTTATTATTGGAAAAATAACGCCAGCTCGATTGTCAACGATTTAATGTCGAATAAAAAAAGAACGTAATTCCTGAGCACTGTAAATTTATTATTTAACCCCCATAATGCAAGTCCATTTTGTTATAGGAATGCGTGACGCCATTATTAAATTCTTAAGCTCTTTCGAGAGAGAAATAAACATATTTGTTTCTTGAAAAAAATACTTTATATCATAGGAAATATTTAACAAAAGTAATATAGGAGTATATGATCGAAATTATAAAAATAAATTTGCATAAAGAAAAAAATAACAATAGCACCAACAGGGGCAGACATTGTATTTATTTTTTTGGCTGTAATATCGCGAGATGCTAGTGCAACAGACACCGGTAGTTGACAGCCACAAGAGCCCAAAAAACAAATTAATAGAACATTAAAACCGAGGCAGGATCTTCAATACGAAAATCTACTCCTTGTTCCATCATCTTGTGGTCGTACTGATAGTTGATCTCGTTCAAGATGCCGCGATTCCGGGTGTTAACGTTGCGTGGCTTCACGTGAATTGTACGAAAACCTGCGAGAAATTTTCGAAATAATAATATAACAAACAATAAAACAGTACAGGCTTGTGTATTAATTAAAAATTAAAGTTTCGAATTTCTCGGCAGTAAAGCGTTGGCTGCAAAAATTCTATCCCTCATTTTCGATTTAATTTATATTATTAATATTTATTATTTATTATTACTTTTCTGAGTTTATTTGACGAAACTTTTTCCTTTACAAAAATTTTCTACGAGGTGTCGTCAACGAGTTATTAACGAAAAACATTGGCCAATAAGAGACAAGATCGGCTAACGAGCGATAGAGGCCCAGTTCCGCCATTTGTCTTGACCAGCCGAGCACGTCTCTCATTGACTAATGTTTTTCGTTAATAACTCGTGAACGAAGCCTCGTAGAAAATTGTTGTAAAGGAAGAAGTTGCTTAAAATCACTTCAGAAACCACATATTCATGTATCTTCCTATTTATATACTTGTTACTATATACATATATTTTCTACTCACGGGTTTTGCTTTCAGCTTGAAGTTGACAAATGTCCCGCAAAGTGTCGAGGCTCCTCAGTATACCGTCATATTGCAATCTTGTTAAGTGCTTACAGTGGACCAACATACAGATCAATAGGTCATCCAGCATTTCTCGATTGTTTCTCAATTGCAACATTACTTCCGCTGCGGTGGTACAGGCAATAATTTAATGATTCGTGATTATTCATTCGAATCTTTAATTTTAGGAAACAAGTTTTAGTTTTAACATTACTATCGAACTGTTTACTAAATCACTAAATATTTTGCTATAATAAGACTTAAATAACATTTTAATTTTATTTAATATTATCTTGTATATTATACATATATTATTTAGAAATTTTTAATAGTATCTAATATATCATTTAATACTATCTTGTGTATTAACCTCTTGCACTCGAGTGGTGACTCTGAGGCACCACTACAATTTTTATAATAACAAAGTATAGATTAAAAAAATTGTTCAACAAAGTACACTTTGTTGTATTTAATATTAGATATTAACCCTTTGCACTCGAAGCCATTTTAAGCGAAAAATTATTTCTGATTCCCAGTTAAAATGACTTCGATTATAAAGGGTTAATATGGAATTTCAAGCATCAATTACTACTTTGCTACAAAATACGTTCTAATTGTTGCAGAGTTAGCAATTTGAGAAAATTTCAGAAATAATTGTAATTATTTTAACGTAACATGTGAAAAGTTTAATTAAAGTCCGTTAAAAATGTGTTAACATAGCTTGATCGGTAAACTTAAGCACACTCTGTATAAGAATTCATAAAAATTCAATATATACCTAACGTGTTGGTATAATGAGTGATAAGTAATCCAACAGTGCTCCGGAAATTGCGCGATCTGCTCTGATCCCACACGTGTCCGCTGAACATTTGAAACCTAGCCAATGGCACACTGGGTAGCAGCAAATAGCACATATCTTCGTAATGGGAGATATTAACTAGAAATCAAACTTAAGAAACTAAATGGTGTATAGAATTGTATTCTTTAGTTTATCGTTCACAAAAATATCTATTTCTTTGCATAACATTCCCATCAACGTGCATTGATTTTGATGCTCGCGCGCTTCCAGCGATAATAGCCGATAGCATGCGAATATATTTACTATATAATAATAATATTTCAATTAATGAAACAATATTAAAATAGTAATGAAGTAGTAATAAAGTAATAATTAAATAGTAATGCAACGGTAATAAAGTAACAATAAAATAGTAATGAAAGAGTAATAAAGTAATAATAGAACATTATTGTAACAGTAATAAAGTAATAATAAAATAGATTTAAAATAGTAATAAAATAGTAACGAAATAATAATAAAATAATATCGCAACCACTATTTCAGTTTTAACTAAATAGTTTCTACGATCTACTAGAAATCTAGATCACGAGACTTATTCTACGTGAAAGAGGTAAATAGAGAATTGAATTTAATAGAGAATTTAGTAGAGAATTGAACGACCGTTTTGATATAATTCCGTATCATTTTGTACCTATAGTGTAGGAGACTGTCAGGTTGGGGCACACGACAGCCAAATTGTGCCAAGCCGTATCCGTGATGGTATGATGTCTGGAGTCGGAATCTCGCACTGATATGTGCAGAATTTTCAGCAGTTTCGGCTCCGCGTTTGCCAAAGCGTTCAGAGTTTGATCCGACAGAGCTGGATAATCGAGCCTGAGGACGGTTAACGCGCGGAACCGACCGAACATCCGCAAATATCTGGAAGTTTATTATAAAAGTTGCTGAATTCATTCATTAAGCCTCAGAAGCATTCTCAGCATTATAATTGCATTACGGCTTCTTAAAATATTCTAAACCAATAAATAATTTGAAAATCAAAATCGCGCTTTTATTTCACTGATTTTTACTTCTTTCACTTTAGCAACACTTTGATTGCTTTAAATCAATTTGTATGTTATCTTGCCAGCTGAACGTCGCTTTCTTTGACAATATTATTATTTTATCTGCTGCAATATTTTATTTACTATAATATTACTTCGTGTCCTTTATTAGCGCACGCATGATTGGCGATAATTTTATTATCCTATAAATTCAGGTATGAATGCGAATCCCCGGGGGAATATTATCTGAGATGACAACGAATTTATAATTTGCATAAACCGTATCTTGTACCTGGAATTGCTATGGGGTGCTTGCCATTCTCGGAATGCACCACGAAGATCTAGGTATGTCAAATGCTCGCTCGAACCCCTGATAGCGCTAGCCAGAAGCCGCAGCACGTCGCTCACCCCGAGGTTCGCATTTAGCAAGCTCAGTGTTTCCAAGTTGTGCTGACAGCTGTGTAATCATAATAATTATTTAGTAACAATTAATACTAGATATAATGTCTTTTTACTGAACCAGTCGAATCATTTTGTAAGTAGATTTTATTAAACGATCGCGAAATTGGTTAAAAGAGCAGAAAGTGTATTTGTTGATGATATGGTATGATTTTTATTAATTTAGCGATTTATATTTTATACTAATCAATTAGGGTGGAATTTGGTGTTGTGAGCGATGATACATTGTGATATAATATATTAGGTTGTTCGGAAAGTCATTTCGTTTTTTTTTTTGGTGGAAATGAAACAGAATAGATTACTAAACAAAAGCTATTTCAAAGAATCAAACAAAATTTTTAACAAACAAGGCTTACTATATCAGTTGTCCAAATATAATAATAATTATGCAGCTTAAGTGTGAAGTTGGCTGTGAAAAAATTAGGTCCTTTGTTGGAAAGAAACGAAATTACTTTCCGAACAACCCAATAATATAAAATAATATAATATATAATATTATTATATAAAATAGTATATAATAATCGATATTGCACAGTAAAAGATTTGAATATACTACAGCATACCGAGAGTTTGTACGTATACTGAGTATACCGTAAAGATCTGATTATATTATATAATATAAAATAATACAATACGATACAACAAAAAATAATATATAACAATGTCATACATAATACTATATAACAAATCGACTTTGCACTATAAAAGATCTGAAACTCGATAGTAATAATATTTATACCATATAATATAATATAAAATATAATAATACAATATGATACAAAAAAAAAATAATATATAATATTATCATGCATAATAGTGAATGACAAATCGATTTTGCACTATAAAATATCTAAAACACAATAGTAATAATATTTTCAATGTCGAAGGTACAACATAAACATAATTTACCCTAAAAAGTTTGCAAGTGCATAAAGAAGCTTCCCTCTGTTTCCCCATTTGCAACTGAATATCCAATCCGTAAGTATCAATTTTTTCAGTTGAACATTCTTGGCTCGAACAACCGTAAGGAAGTCGGTACCAGCTTCGGCTTGAATGTTACGAGTTATACGCGCTTCTCTTGGCAGAATGTATGGTCGCGACCAAGCGAGCTCCAGAATGCGCATATGCTGTCCATATTTCGCCTGGAAACGTTAATTGCGTTTTACAGATTAATATTATTATTACGAAGTAAATTCCAATGACATATTTTAACTAAATTTTGTATAATCGAAGGGAAATAAAAATGTTTGAATCTGAACATTTCTCCTGGTGATGCAAGACACGATTTTATTTACATGACCGTGCCATTGTGTTTCGTCAATTTTTGTATATGTAACTTTATGAACTGTTACATTACTATTACATTATTATTAGCTTCGAATTTATCGAATTTCTTGATTTTTAATTAGAAAAAATTGACTTTCTTTTGTATCCTCGTACTAATTATTATCTCATTTTGTGTAGTATGTTTAGAAAAGTGGTGTTACAGTAATTTCTGCTTTTTTGTAAACTGTAAATTTTGTAGAACCGAAATTACTTTTGCAACAATCGTATTAATCGAGAATAAAAATAAGTGTTTAGGTCAGTTAGTAACATTAGCATTAAACAGTATTTATTTTATCTGTTTTACTTATCTCTTTCATCGCGAAAGGTATCTATTTAAAAAATTATGTAATAATACCTCAATAATAGATTAATCAAATTATCGGTCTCCATGGAAACCGATTTATATTGTTAAAATATTCGAAGGTGCCATTGCCCGTATGATCTCCACAAAGCCCTAACTCGAATCCAACAGGAAGGTTAATCAAATCGTTTAATAAAACGTTTAATAAACTGTTTAATGTCTGCCATTGAGTACTGTTCTATGTCAGGAGACCTTTCTCAATATCTTTTAAATTTTCTGTGCGCGTAAAGCCAATTAATATTGTTAAAATATTCGATCACTCCGTTGCTCGAATGACCTCCACAACATCCTAATTTCAATCCAACAGAAAGATTCATCGAATCACTGAATAAATTGTTTAATATTTGCCGTTGATTGCTGTCCTGCGTCAAGAGATCTTGCCTGATATATTTTAATTTTTTGTGTATGTGTGAGTGTATGTACGCGTTACGCACGGCTAGTTCTCCCGCCAATGGGAAGTCACCCCGTAGATCACGATCGATGAGGACTGTGACGGAACGCCAAAGAACTGGGGATGATAGTGCACGGTTCCATGACTGACAAGTTTGTGCAACGTTGGCACGATCCTCACGATCGAGGTGACTGAATATCTGCGTCAGTATCAGCTCCGGTAGCTGATCCCACATCTCCCAGTCTCAGCTTGGCCCGTCTTCATCTCTACGTGGCTGAGGTAGCTGTTGCAACCTCGTTCAGGTTTCCTTGACAGAACTCTCCCTCGTCGATATCGAGTCGATCGTCATTCGAAGCGTTGCAACTGCACCATCAACTGCACGAGTTCACATGGAACCAAAGCCGTGTGAAGTACACTTTAAATCATGTTTACTAACACGTGCAAACGCCGCAACGATGTCCATGAAACACATGAAAATACCTTCTGCTAAAATCGTGTGTTAGAGAAACACCTCACTGATTTGAAGCGTTCTATTAGAAATTTAATTTCATGGATGGTTCTTATTCATTTTTAATATTGCTTTATATAAATAATAGTTCTTTGACTGTTATTTATTTTCTATCATTTTTTAAATTTGTTTGCAGCGATGCCACTGGCGAGATAATTTTTATTATCTTCTTTCTTGAATTACTATAGTGCAAGGGGTTGCAATAATAGATTATAGTTCCTTGGCTGTTACTTATTCATAATCACTTTATAACCCTTTGCGGTAGATCAAATTTATTTACATTTATAAAATTGTTAAGATCCGTTAACTGTTACGCACTTCACAACATTCAATTTTATAATGTATAAAAACTGGTCCAGGTTGTATAAAATGGAACCACTGTAAGTCTAAACAAATATTTTGGATTTCCAGTCAAAAATGGCTTCGACTGCAAAGAATTAAATTGCTGCGACGTCATTAGCAAAATAATTTGGCTCATCCTCTTCCTCGAATTGTTATAGTGTTTCTTTCTTTCGAATTCATAAATTTATTTATAAAAAGTTATATCAAAACCGCCTTTTTCTCTTACGAGATATTATACAATCATCCTACTACTATAATATAATATACTACAACGTCATCGTATAACTATAATATTATACGCAAAACTCTTGTATTATAAAGATTACTTTATTTAAACAATGATCGGAACACCCAGCAGTGAACTTATCCTAGTCCTACCTTAAGAATACGAAAGAGACGCATTGTTTAACCGTGCAATTGAATCTCAAATCTCTATTAAATCGTTCGATAGAATGATGACATCACTTTCGACCATTGCTCTTAATATCTTGACAAGCTATGTTTGCATGGCGGAGCAGGCGAAGCTGACTCTGAATGGATGACAAAGAAAGTGACCAGAGATTGAGGCAATTCAGAGTGCAATTCTGCGGTCAGGTATTGCATTGTACCTCGGCCACCATTTCTTTGATGTAAAGACTTTAAAGATGAATCTGACCTAAAACTTCAACCACGTATTGAATCTATTTATCTGACACAAAGATACAATAGCGGACATAAAGAGGAAGCAAGAAAACAGATATATTTAATTGTCGTGTTTTTTTAATATATTTAATATATTTAATCATGTGCTCAACGCGAAATAAATCATGTGAAATTGAAATAGTGTAAGTCAAAAGAACTTCGAGTGCAAAAGGCCAATAGTGTTTATTTCATACTATTTTTGAACAATCTTTGTACTGTTAGAATGACTGCTATGTATAGTTCAGTCGCTGTGAACTAATATATAACTGTTCACAGCGGCTGAACTACGTGCAACAAATAAATAATTGCTGTATGTAGACAATTTCAGTCATTGTGAAAGGATTAAACTTAGGATACTGAAACTATAATGACAGAGGTACTGTCTTTAGAGAAACAATATTTGCATTTGATGTGTTATTTATAAATATGTAAAGACAGAAAAATGGACACGCTTTAACTCTTTGCACTCGAAGTCATTTAAATTCCAAATTCTAAATAGTTTATTCTGACTTCTGGCTAAAATTGATCATCATCATTATTTATACATCGTTGAACCGATGCAGAAATGCAGAATCGATCGTTTCACTTTGTAGAAAGAGCTCGTAGGACACTACACCTTTCCAGTCCCACCAAAATTCGCTAAAGAACTTTCTTCGGATCAAGTCCTGGCTTCGCAACAGTTGAAGGTCGATTTTCCTTAGACCAAGTGCGTTTTCGATGCACATTTTCATATAAAATCCAAGTCTTTTCTCCAGCGACTTGGCTCTTTAAAAAAAGATTTGTTTCTTGTCACTGAAAAAGCAAATCGCACGTAGAGGCGCGGTTCATAAGGTCGGTCTCCGTGAATTGGTTTGTAACCCAAACTTCGTACCGATTAAAATAATATCCCATCTTGATTATATGATTCTGTACCGTTGTCCCGGGAATATTAGTGTCATCCACTATCTTGCGCACACAATATGCGCAACTGTATATCGCGGTATTTCATCGAACATGCTCTCGAGATCATACATAGCGTGGCGCGGAAAGAACTTTTGGGACACCCTAATACGATGATAATAATGATATAAGATGATGCACGATGGACGATGGAGGATCTAGGATGACACAATATCGAATTCAAGCGATCAGTGCGAGGAGTGCGCAAACACGATACATATACCCAAGCAAGAAAGAGCTACTTAAAGGTCAATGGATAGGTGCTCGGTAGTGTAAAGTGGGCTTGGAGATCTGAAAGGCAGCCAAGAGGGTGGAGAGAGGCTCGAAATCGCCAGCTCGGAAGCTTAGAAGGAACTCGAGTGGGTAAAGAGGACTCAAAATTCAGATATTCAAGACGAGA
Source organism: Augochlora pura (assembly GCF_028453695.1). Classification (NCBI taxonomy): domain Eukaryota; kingdom Metazoa; phylum Arthropoda; class Insecta; order Hymenoptera; family Halictidae; genus Augochlora; species Augochlora pura. The sequence continues at coordinate 9,394,534 of NC_135776.1, read as the reverse complement.
AGAATTGGAGGAGTGCCAGAAATAGGTCGAAGTACAATGGGTATGCCGGGAGAAGGCGTGGAAAGTACCTAGATTCGCGAGCCTCCGAAACAGCACCGTGCGTCTTGGTTTTTTATTGTTAGATGTTTTTTGTTGTTAGCCTCGCAAGTGTTTTCATAGTTCAATTTCTACTGCACGTGCAACTTGGCGGACGATCAGAATGAAATTCACGGTCGCCAAAAATTGAGCTGGCAATCATTCGAACCGTGTGACAATAAAGTACTCACGGAAATTATATGTGCGCTAGATTATTATTAACTCAAGCAAAAAAGATAATTGTGTAACGGTCTATTCTAGCAAAATCATGTGGAGAAACTGCAAGTTATACAAATTATTAATATCAAGTGTGCAATTAAAAATTATGGAGAGAGTATAAAGACACGTGGACCTTAAAAAATGTCCTAAAAAACATATGCAAAATTAATTAAAAGTTACAATTGATAAAACTCAAGGCTTTTACTTTTGATAGAAAATTAAATGTACAGTTGCTTGTAAGAGGAAAAATGATTTATCTATTTCAGGATAATGTAATTTTGCAGCTGCGATGAGAATTCAAGTGAATCTGTCAAGATTAGTTCGAGTTATGCCAATTTACAAGACGTAGTTTTGAGATAGCAAAGAATCATGTATCATTTATCTCTTATCTGCGATTCCTATACCATATGGCTGGTCTTCTACATTGATATTCTTCTTATCTCCTTCATTTCCGATTTTAATGACAACCAAGTATCTTTTTCAGATAACGATAAGCAGCGTAACTAACGTAAATAAATTTGTATAGTGAACGAACAATTCTAAATATTTCTTCAGATAATACAGGCTACTTATTTATGTTAGTTAGCCTGTAGTATCTGAAAAATTATTTAAAACTCATTACACGCTATAAAACCTATTTTCAAGACCCTAAATCATAAATTACATAAAAGAAAAATTTGCAAACTAAACAGACAAATATTAAATTTTTTCTTTTCACAGTTAAATAATGAAATGTGACTGAACAAGATATAAATAAATACTAAATATATAATGACAAACTGTAGTTCATGATTTTTACTGCCAAGATACATATTTCAAATATTGCATTTAGTGTTAAAATTTGAATTGCCTCGAGAAACATAATTAAGAAAGAAAGATGTTACAAGCTGGACCAGCGATCTAGGTTTAAACGGCAGGAATCTGTAGTACCGACAACCGCTTAGAACGCCCCCTATTTTCGAATCGAATAAAATGAGAAAGATGGCGTCGCAAGTGCCGAGATATTGCGCGCGCAAACCTTGGTAAGTCAGTAGTTGATACACGTCAGTATGCGAAACGCATTCGGTGCACGTTAGTGCACGTGAACTAGACGTACATGTGAAATTGAGAGTGTAACGCAATTTACAACTTAGGCAGTGTCAAGGACTATATATACCGACCACGGCACAGATAACACTAGCTACGACATCCCGTACCTCTTGTGAAACAAAAACATCTTTGTATAATTGTATAATCGCCTGATCTAGGTCTTTGACCCTGAATCTATCCTATCCACGTGCGTAAAGAACGCACGAGATAGCAGCGTAACGTGAACGGCACCGCGTTCGTTGCCAATTCCGCGAAAATATCACGAGCATCGATGAAAAGTCGTCGGTCATCGTTGCCAAAACGAAAGAATGAAGGAAGAGGAGGACAAAGTGTTGGACAAGGAACAGTGGAAGCTCGAGGCGCAGACTGTCATTAATGACGTAAAACAACATGTAGCGGAGATCAAGCTGTCGTCGAAATTGCAGAGCACGAACCAGTTTATTTATTTGAATTTGACCACGTTAGAGGGACTGAAGTTCTGCGTCGAATTGGCAGGCGCTGGGTTCTCCATCGTTGGTAACCAGCACGACGACGCATCAAATGTGGGAAGCCAACGTTTCGAGACACCCTATAGCTTGTTGGACTCTGTGAGCCCCCGGTACCGAAATTCCTTCGGTAATTCTCTCCTCGACAAACTGCAGAAGTTGAGTGACAAACAGTGAACGATGGAAGCTATCAAGAATACTTGTTGACCACGCTGTTACTCTCGTCTCAATACAATCGGTTTAACAAAGTTTTAAATGTAGTTGATTACGAAGAGGTCGCTTAAATATATGCTAATCAATTCTCTGACATTTCCACGTGCCACAAAAACTTTGAACCAACGTCACAAGGATCTAAGTTTTTCCTCAATTAATCAAGAAGAAATCATTTTGCAAGACGAAGTTGATCGAAGTCTAGTTCTCCCAAGTTCAAGGCTTATATGTGAAAACTTTCTGTCGACTGTATTCTTTAATCGAGCTGTCATTAATTTTTCCGTATTTGTCAGCCTTATATTCAAAATAATAGCCGAGCAATCAAAGTTCCGATCTGCAATCGCGTTTCGAGTATATTTCAAATTCGCCCGGTCTCGTGTTCGTAGATACGGCAGTGGAGTGTACCGACGAATAGCAGGCTGCTAGAAAATATCCCTAGGAATCGAAAGATCACTCCGGGCAAGTGGTGATATCGATTGTGTTTACCCCCTCTTCCGCGTTCGTTGCTTCATGCCTCGTTTGGCGTATTCCACTGTCCAGTTGCGAAGTAACGAAGCGGTTTCGGCGAATGTGTTGCATCGTGTGCGCGTTCTATTGTGTTTCTGAATGAGTTTATCGTCGATCAAATACGCGAGAACGACACGGTACGCTACGGTGGCTATCGTTGCAGTGGTCAGTGCGACGATGTCGAATGGTGAGCGATGACACGCCCGTGAAAAACGATAACGACGGTGAGATCCTTTGATTGACCAGGAGCGTCTCGGACGAAACGGGATAACGTGGAAAGGACCCTCTTTGCGAATTTCTGTGACACCGACACCAAATGAAACATGCTTCACCCACGAGCTCCGCGCACCCGGCGGTAACGAAGGTAAAGTGTCACGAACGCTTCCATAAATCGAGTGCCAACGCACTGTGAAATTTTGACAGATCGTTTGTTTTTATTCGTCATACCCTTCCCCATGGTACTATTGCGAGAGGGTGGGACTGTCGGTTTACGCACATCGTCGCCAATGATATCATATGCACGGAAACATGTTGCGATAGTAACGTAATATCGCAGGTTACTGAATATTGTCACTCGTAGGTCAATGTATACGATACGCGTGCATCCGCATTCGAAATTCTGCAATTAATGGTTTTATCCTCCGTCGCTGATACGTGTTTTTTGTCTAGATCGAATATATTGTTTCGGACTCGCTGTTTTACGAGAACTCTTGTTGTTTCCGTTGCAAATATACAGTTTACATAAGAACAGTAATATGTTGGAATTTGTGTCGTTCGGTTGAAACTTCCTCTGCGACATTTCTATGCGCGCATTGTATTTCCATTTATTATTTCTTTTCGACCGTATCAGTAAATTATGGAGTACGTTGTGCAGGATAATATTGTAGAATTATGTAAACCTGTTATCGCGTTTAGGAAGTGTGATCTTACGAAATATAACTTTTTAAAATTTCTATGTTGCTAAGTAAACGGTTCACAATTTGAATCGTAAATTTTTGCGCGTTTATTTATCGCTTTTTATTTTAAGTATTTGGGAATTGCAATTTTACGTATTTTTGTACGCCACGTATTTTGTCCGTTCATTGTGTTAGTCAGAGTTAAGAAGCAATGTCGATGGTCTAATTATAATAATCAGGATGATTCATCAGTTAAAAGATTGGGTTAAAGGTGATAGAATATGAATGATACATCTTGGATCTTTTCTCAGACTCTGTGTGAATAGGACAAGACATCTCTTCAAGGAATTATTTACTTATTGTTATGTTTAAGGATTACAAAATTTCCTTGGGAATAGTTTTATCAAATTTGACAGAAATAAATTGTGTAGTGTATATTGTGTTCATTATTGTGCTGTAACATTGTCATTTAAGAAATTGTCGTAATTTATTAATAAATATTTTTACCGAAACCAAATTCTATTTTTAATAAAAGCAAATACATTCGCAATACCTTTTAAACAGAATATTCCACATATATACTATTTTTAGACAAGAAGTATAATCCATACATATACACAAGGTTCAGATTAGATAATATCACCCTTAGAGAAAATTGTAGCTTAAAATAGATATATAAAAGGCAAACAGAATAACTCTACTTGTTCTGTAACTATAAAAGTTCTATTTATTTGTTAACCACGTATACATATATATGTTTGCGCGTCTCTTAAATACAATACAGTTCCAAATTATTAAATTAATAATAATAGCAATCAAAAAGACTTAACAACTATTATTACAGTAGTGAGTTTTTGTACATGTAATTATGCTAAGCATAAAAGATCGTTGAGACTAATATTGATAACAGTTGATAAAAATATGGCTTTAGAAGTATGATAAGATATGATAGAGAACTCATTGCACTAATCCAAGCGTTTGCCATGGAGGTGAATTGATAGGATGCTCCAAATACTGCTCTATATATCATAATTTATTTTTCTGTTGTATCTTACATTTTATAATGAGCAGGCGAGAACTTACAGATCACAAAGATTGTAAGCTTTAGAATAAAATGGGTCACATGTAGAGATAGTTTAAACGTTGTCATTTTGTAAATTAAAACTTTTTCAGAATAAAGGAATGGCTAGTTTGATGGTAACTGCATCAAGTAAGAATAGTTCTCGCAGTACATCACCGAACAGAGGAAATACATTAACTTCACCACAACAGTTATCAGCTATTTTGGATCATCCGCCAAAAGCACGTAATGCTTCACTGTAAGATTTCATTATTTTTAGATATATCATGCAAATATTCATATTTAGAAAATAGACTAAGATTTAAAGAATTATATGTTGTTTCTAGTAGTATAATGTATGTCTACACACTTTTATTTAGAAGTAAGACAAATATGTAAAAAGATAATGATATAAAACTAAATGTTATTTACAGCTCCCAAACAGGGGAGGGTAGTACAGGCAGTGGAAGTAGTGGTGGTGGAGGTAGTATCACTATGAAAGGTAGTAGGCAAAAATCACCAGGAACCCTGATTCGAATAGGAGATGCTATGGATGAAGCAACTACCAGTTTAATCACTGCCGAACCAGATGAGTTTGTGCCAAATATTCACCCACCAACTGATGACGAAGGAGTATGTCATTTATATTATCAAATAATTTTGGTCCTAGTTTTTGGTTTCCTTTGTAACTTGGCCCTCAAATAATGTACATACTAGGATTAGACATTTTGTGGTAAATTCAACATAATTAGAATAACAGAGGTGTCTTTATAGTACTGATATCTTCTCATTATATGTTTAAAGATATAAAATTCACAATATTAATCTTACTAACAGATACTGCAGTAGTAGATCTATCTTTCTATAATGATGCTTATGTAATGTGATGTTGTTATGTACTCTGTGACAATTACACTGTAATGCAAGGTCATCAACCACAACTGTATAATCAGGGTTATAGGTTAAGAAATGAAACAGCTATTTGCATAATGTTCTAAGTGGTCTTGAAGCTGGAGAACTCAATCTTTGAAGTACAGTCATGAACTAGGCACTATTTATTATTGTACAAGAGAAACAAATCCCTCCTAATTCATTCTTTATGGTGATTACTGTTCACAAGTGTTATGCACAAGTTAAGAACAAGTGTTTGAATGTATATTTTATTGAATTTACAGGAACAGTATCATGCAACTCAATCGTTCCTGTCGAATGGATCTTCTGAACTAATAACTGATGATGTTGATTCAAATTCTGTTCGTGTTTCTCAAGCTATTGAGCATATCCAAAGCAAAATTGCTAAAACACGAGAACTGATAAGAATAGAACAAACTACACGCGATGGTAATTTTTCAATAATTATTAGTTATTACTAATTAAATTATGATACACATGGTTTATGTATTGCTACAGATGTAACCCAGAAAAGCACAAAGACCTTAATGATATATATTTTCTTTCAGAAAATGTAAATGAATATTTAAAATTAGCTGCAAATGCTGATAAGCAACAGCTTACACGAATTAAGGCAGTATTTGAAAAAAAAAATCAAAAATCAGCGCACAGTATTTCTCAACTTCAGAAGAAACTGGACAGTTACACAAAGAAGTTAAAAAATTATGAATTAAATGGAGCACCTGCAAGTCATAGACAACCTAGGGAAGTACTTCGTGATATGGGACAAGGGCTTAAGTAAGTAAAATAATTCTTTTCTCTGCATGTAAAATATTAATTGTAATAGTATTACAGTGAAAAAGTATGCATTTTTAACAGCTTCTATAGTTGATTTAGCTATTCTAGGTATAGTTACTAAGACTGAATTCTAGAATAATATCCAATAAATTATTAATTAGATGGCTTCCAGCAATCACATAATTCATGACATTTTTATCTTTAAAATATGAAGCATGTAACACGTATATATACATGCATACGGTTAAATAAAATAAAAGATTTATACCATATCTTATGTTGAAACTTGGATGCAAATGCTTTCTCCGAATTATTTTTATTTTATTTTACTTTTATTTTGATAAATATAGAAAATCATTTCTTCATCTAATTTAAGAATCACTTCCAGAAACGTGGGTGGCAATATTAGGGATGGAATCACTGGTTTTTCAGGGTGAGTGTTGATATGAAAATAGATTTTATTAATATCACTTGAGTGTTCCTTCATATCGCGTGCGCTGTTGCAAATTTGCTCGTAAAAATTAGCAACTTACAGGAAAGATAGACACTGTACCTGCAATAGCTGTGCTGTACTCGTGTTTAATATAGTGTTATATTAGTACTATGTATCCAGAATTGTCAGTAGACTAATATTGAACATGATATATGAAACATGTAATCTCCAACAAAGAATTAACCTTTTCTCTTGTGACATTTCTTACTATTCCAATTCCATTTGATTGTTTTAGGACTGTTATGTCAAAGCCACGGGAATTTGCACATTTAATAAAAAATAAATTTGGTAGTGCCGACAACATAAACACATTATCACGTGAGTAACTTTGAAATAATACTATTTGCATACTTCGAAATTCTTATTCTGTTATTCAACTTACAAATACGGTTTATTAACGAATGTAATGATTAAATATATCTCTTTTTGTGTTCTAAACCGCACTGCTATTAGCACAAGTGCTTTATGCTAACAAATTCCAATTTTACAAGCAATAATAACGCGCACATTTCTATTTATTTATCATATATCATTGTGAAAGAAATGGTTCACAAATATATTATATGTATATTTATCATAAGTATATGGTACATATAATGTGTATATACACTATAAATGTAATATATGTCAGTCTTATCCTAATTAATTTTTTTATTAATAATTGATGGATATATATTATTCAATTTCCTTGCGCTGCCACGGCAGTTGAAAGTAGTAAGTAACATTTTGGCTCAATTATTCTATTCACTTCTCTGTACCTCTGCATTCTACTATATTCCTTTCCCATACATAAATTGTAAATATGCTATTCCATATTATATGTACAATACCTATATTTGTTTTTCTATAAACATAGATGTCTACGTATTCAATATTCTAAACGATGAATGAAACAGTTACACACATATATATACATATATATACATATATACTTAACCTACATTTTTATACTTGACTGTTAAATTTACATATTATAAACACAATATTTTTATTACGATTTTGTGTTACTCACTAAGTTTGCTTTATATTTAGTGGCTTCCACAAATTACAAATTTTGCTTTTCTTAAATGTGAGTTATCCAATACACTAACAGAATACATGTTCAGAATGTAATTAAAATAATCAAAACAACACAAGGAAAATTACTTTATAACATTGGAGTTTGGAACTCGTTACATACACACAAGGAAAATTCTACCCAAATTTGAAACAGTTTTAATATTGATAACTTTACAAGGTTATTCGATTCTATAGGACAACAAGAACATTTCATTGCGAAGAATTAAACTAAACACGATAGTTGTTAACAAAGGCGAATAATTTAGTATTGGATAACATTCTAACATGCGACGTCTGTGTCTCTGCAGATGGCTCGACTTTTTATGTAAACGATACACCGCGTGCAGGTAATGGGGATAACGCTAGTGTTGAAGATGATAAAGCACACCATGGCTCTGCTACACTTCCTGGTGGATGTAGTTTGGGATCAACTCATAGCGCAGCAGCAATGAAATTTCCATCGGAAGAAGGTTCAGAGTGTTCTAGTGTTACAAGTGAAAGTGGCCCTGGAAGTAGAGGACAAGCACACACATGCGACAGCAACAATGCTGGACTTAGTCTTAAATCTATATTCCTGGAGCTACAAGAGTACAGAGAAAATTTGGATAGGATGAGGGAAAAATTGGAAGGTTTAAAGGTAATATAAATAATTAACCTTTGTATGTTCCTCAGAAATAATTACGATTTCATATTTTCACCTTAAAAGTACATATGGATTAAATAAGTAATAATTCATTTCAATATATTGTTATTAATTTCGTTATTCAATAATTCCAGACCTTACAACAAGAGGTGACATTTCTTTCCCATGCATTGCAAGAGGAACGTTTCCGAAGCGAGCGTCTAGAAGAGCAAATTAATGATCTAACGGAGTTGCATCAAAATGAAGTAGAAAATTTGAAGCAAACCATAACGGATACGGAAGAGAAAGTGCAATACCAAAGTGAAGACCGCTTAAGAGACATACACGAAATGTTGGAGAGTTGTCAAACAAAAATTTGTAGAATGGAACATCAACAGGCACAACACCAACAGTATGTCACTCTTGAAGGTTTAGATAATAGCAATGCGAGGGCATTAGATGTAAAACTCATAAACATAGTATTAACAGTGTTGCAAGTTATACTACTTGTTGTTGCAACATGTGCTGGTATAATGACGCCTTTTCTAAGGACCAGGTATAGTTATTTCTTAATATAAATAATCTTTTTCTTTTCCAGTTAATTTAAGATATCAGAAATCACGGGATCATAAAATGTAACGATAGAGACGACAGTTATTAAATAAAAGTTAAGAATTCATAATTCTAATTAATACTTTTTACGTATTCATGTCACGTCATTGTTGCCGATGTTTTTCATTTTCATATTATTCATAGATTCATATTTCTTTGCCACGTAATAATGCCATTTCAACTCTTATGTTTGCTCATTCATTGTTTTATTTTGTTTTCACATGTCTGTTGCAGCTGTAATAAGCCTCATTGTTTCATGTCCAGGGTGCGCATAATAACGACAACGATTGTTGTATTGGGCATAGTGTTCGTGCTCAATCAATGGCCTGAGGTACACGAAGTTGGAAGTCACCTCATCCGCCATCTTGTTCAGATGCTCACCGAGATGATTAGACGTTAAGTAGCATCGTAAGTAAATTATTATCGTGCTAATACTTACGGAGAGAAAAGCCGAACGTCGAAATAATTTTGCAAGAAACGCAGAAGATATTACATATCATAAATAATTGTCAAACGATTCGTCTTCTTCGATTTGAATTTGAATTAAATCTGATCGCTTCAAGAGGTATAGGTGAATACATGAAATTTATTTTAGGGTGGTATACATAAATTTACTATACCCTGTGATGAAGAAAAGTTGTACACAATGATCAACATTTTGGATCCGTTTATCAGTGCTGTAGTTTTGGAGCAATAATAGCAGGTATATGCGCAGACGACTTTATATCTATACTGAGAGCTGACGATATTGTGAGGTAGTAAACTTAGCAGGTCTAAACAAAGCTTCTTTCGCTGGTTCAGTACAGCTAAGATCTTCGGATCTAGGATGGCTCGGTATCCGAGATCTACTTCTAAAACTGGTGTGAGAAGAAAATTTATTTAAAAAGGGGCCTTCTTTCCACAGCATTGGGCGAGGTATCGTTTTCCTGCTAGGTTACTACCTCACTACATCGTTACTTCTAAGTATAACTCCTCGAACTCGATCATAATCACCATTACTGTACTAGATTGAATGAGTGATGAAGACTATTTGATACTGTTGACAGAATTATAAAAAAGCATATTTTGCTGTGCAAAAAATGTTTCGCTTAGAAGAAAAAAAGATTTTTTAGGAAAGAAAAATGTAAAAGCATCTTTCATTCTTTATAAATTTAATTTCCATCTCGAATTGTCCCATCCCTATTTGTCTGATGAATTTTATTTATAAAAAAAAAAGAAGAGAGCGAACGTTTGATTGCAATAATTGCATGTGTGCAAGTAGTAAGAAGTGTTTATAATTTGTATGAAAATAAAATAACTGTTATGGAACATAAAGGGGACAAAAACGTAGGATGCTATACACTGATATTGCTTGATTATACGCGGCAGATTGTTAGGAGTATTTACTCCGGTAATAGTAACGTCAAGTAACGATCCACGTTCACTTTTACATAAGTCATTGATTTAAACAAAATTAGAAGAAATTATTGAATAAGTGAGTACACTCGCTGGAAGCTAGAGGAGGAGGACGTGTTTTATTATTGGTGTCTGTGGATGGTGCCTTTATTGAAATTGAAGTCGATACGTTTCGTGTTAACAATGAGAACGCGTCATTTACAAAATACACGATTCTAAACCAAATGTTAATAATTAAAAACGTCCATTTATTAAACAATAATGTAAATTAAGAAAACAGAACGATTCTTCCATTCAATGTAGACATTCTTTACTATGAACTTGTAGCCTCTATGTGTCATTCACGAACTTAATTGTCATTCATAGGAACTTGAAAACTGTTTGGAGTATAAACAAAAAGTGTATATATAACAGCAAATATCAAAAGAGGACCAACATGCTCCCTTCCTCTTATTAATTAATTGTAATTTTATTCGTGTATGATGTAAAAGTGATACGTGATAGAATATAAACGAATATTTGGTTTTTTAGTATGGCATTGCTCATGAGTGCTTCAAACCTCCACAGACACAAGCTTGCACATACATTACAATGGACATAAAGAAATGAACCATGACAGATATTGAAATGAGAGAAAGACTGATGGACTACATCGCTATTACAATTGTGAATAATTTAGTATTGGTGACAATTTTATGTTGTTAAATGACCGAAATATTGAGACGAGTTGAAAAATGTAAGAAAAAAAAAGAATAAACAAAGCAAAACAACAATCGCAAAAATGTACAATTGTAAGGTGGAGAAAGGAAACAAAGTTATTTTTAATTTAACATACAGGTGCTCAAATCTGTGGGTGTGTAAAATAAATTATTCGTCTACATAAATCTCTTTTAGTGTGTCGCCGCTATTTAATAGCGGAGTATAGCTTATTTTTTTTTGTTATGTTCCTTAGTTTTTGTCTTCGTAGTTTTATCACCAATTACAGTATCGATAAACACAAACTTTCAATAACGTACTATTATTTCACAAATATGTGACGAGCGAAATACACAAAAACAAATCATATTTTTCCAAAAGTAATTAATTCCTTTTTTATCGCCTAATATATTTATACGTATACATATATATATATATATATATATACATATACACGGTCTCATCTTTAAGTTTCACAGAAAAATAATTTATAATTTTTACAAATTTCGCGAAACTAGGTTTTTGTTATTTATATACTATGTTGAATTATGTAAAGTTATCGTTTAATTGATTGAAGGGAAATACAAGAAAACGTTTTTTCAATTTAATAATGAGAAGTGTAAATAAAACGTGATTACTATAGCAATGTTTCCTATTTCTTGCTTGTTGTTCATGATAACCAAAATCAAATTCCTTTTTTTTGTAATAAAAAAGAATTTAAAACTGGTCATTATTCATTTTCTATAATATTTATAGAAAATAATATTTTTGTAGAATTTTATTTATTATTGCCTTTAAATCATTTTACGTAAAACGTATTTAGGTAATGCAAAAACTTTATCTTTGTTTAATGAAAAATTGAAAGGAAGGGAATTTGATCCGACGGTTGTGAGTGTACCAAGCAAGTGTGTTTTGTCGAATTGCCCGTATTTTTTATTTTCTTAAGCTGATTTTCTTTACCGTTGTACCATAAGAATTTTTTTAAATTTTGTTACGACGAAGAAATATTTCTTTCGAATGATCCACTTGCGTTCCTAATTTAAACACATTGCTGTGACTATAATAAGTTTGTACGTAAGTGGTAGAAATTTACAAATTAGTTTCTGGGATCAATGTAATGGCGGACGGAAATTTGTGACATAGATATATGTATTATATTACGGAGAAAAATATGTACAACAATGATCCGTTGTTGATCCTGTCGAAACGTTTTAGTTTGTTTAAATCAAACTGTATCTATTTAAGTATCCGTTCGCTTGTTGTTGTATAAGTGACAAACTAGACAAAATATATAGGGTGTTCAGTGTCGCGCCACACTTACAACCCTTGACTTTTGGTTGATTGTTCATGTATTAACATTTACTAGTATTTATCTGTACAACGAACAGTGAAATTCGATTTATACTGAACATTCTATGTACGTATATATGTATACAGAACGTATTATCTAATTTTATTACTTGAAATATTTTTTAGTACTATCAAAATTCCTTTAAATTATTTCTTACACAAATTTCACGGGGCTATAGTGATTGGCATGTGGTATCAAGGACGTTGGAAGTTTATTAATTGCTTTTTAATAACTTATTACCAAAGGAACATAACAATTTCTTTGAAAATTATATTTTCATGCTTATAGTTATTTATATTTGATTTTTTTTAAAGACTACTGAGTCATTGGATTAATTTGAACAATCTCTTTGTAGACATACTCAACGATGTACCAAGTATTAACAAAGTATACTAAAATAGAGTACAATAGAAATAATTTTTGAAGTTGAAAATTTGACTTTCTTCAAAATTGAAATTCTCAATAATTGAAGGTGATGAAGGAGAATGACGTTCGATTTTCTGTTTAAAAATTTTAAACCTGTAAGAATCGCTGATTATTGAAACGCAAAATTTAAGTAAAAATATTATCAATAAATAATATCATTTGTTTATCACTCGTCGCAGGTTTTTGTTCATTTCAGCCTGTGTGGAGTTTAAATCAAATATGAGTCATGGAATCATGATCAAAATGAGATAACAACGAAGAAAAGCTTGAAATGATATTTAGTTCTTACGCATGCTTCTAAAATGTTAGTATATCTAAAGATTTCTTGATATACATTTACCGTCCATACGTATTTTTCAAAACCTTCGTAGAGAAACTGTAAGGGACTTTTCAAGCAAAATGCCATACTCGATGGGAAATACTGTATAAAAAACAAATTAGTCAAAATGAAGCAACCGGTTACATATTTATTGCCTTATTATATGCGTTCTGAACTGTTTAATGCGTAGGATAAACATGTCCTTGGAATTTAAAAATCACATTTACAGCACTAGTAACGTACTTGAAACTGTATATCGTTGAATTTATCTACAGAATGAATATGTTCATGGAAAACCAACTAGAATTGTAATCGACAAAAACAGAATAAAGCTATGTAACTGTTAGGAAACATATAAATAATAATAATGATGAAAATATTTCAAGCGATAAACTGGTGAAGATACCTTGTATGTAGATTTATACATGTAGATATGGGTACCTAAACAAACAATCGAAGAAAACCGTAAGCTACAAGAGTTGTACGTCCTGATTGACTGTTTATAGCTTTGTAACAAATAAGTTAGACACCCTATATGTATTGTATAGAAATAGCTCCATGGTGCTTTGTAAGATACATATGTATATAATCCAATATAAGATGTAGCGTCCCGTTTATCGGAGGTTTTGAATGCGTTCACTACGATCGCGACGATACACCGGGGCTGTATCATGCAAATGATAAGCCGTGATTCGAATAAACATGTTTGACATAGGCGACTTACTTTTTAACGGTTCGCGCGTAAAACATTGCTCGTGTAGTGCGTGACTTCTGTTCCGGCCTTTTTCGCAATGTCTTTACGATTAGAGGTTTTCTCGTGAAGTCCCTCGGCGTGTATAGGTTTGCGCCTTTTATAAATGTTGTTTCTGATTAGCGATTTTGTAAGGGTGAAAGGCTGATAAAGCGATTTTTGATCGATGTTGATGCTTTTCAAAATCGTACAATTTGAATGCGTGCCAGATATCCATCAATTTTTATGCAATTTTGCTAGAAAGTAGTTCTTACAAAGCCTCCTGAACCTTATCACCCGGGTGTGTCGATAAGTTCTATTTTATTCGTATTTCTCGCTTGTATTTTTCACTTGTAAATATACAGAAAGACATTGAATCAGAGAATGGTTAAGAAAATACTGTTTTAACATTTTACCTATCGGAAGTTCATTTTCCACAGTTATGCTACTTTAAACAGAAACTTAAAAATGTAGATAATATAGCTATTGAAAAATTGATTAAAGAATCCATAAAACCCATAAGTAATAGTTGATGTTAAATACATTATTAACATGATGAGTGCAGCGTCCATGACACTAATTTTTAACTAGATTTTGTAATTCACTGTTCATCCAACATGTTTGTTCAAACTTAGGACTTTTAATATACAAAACAGTTAACTTAATATTTCCTATGGTGATTGTTAAACTTCTAGTTTCAATAACTATAAATGACTCTGATATTGTGTAGTAATTTTTAGAGTTGACACTGTACTTGTTAAGAGAACTTGACAAATTCGGTTGTAGACAAGGTTCCTCTGTCTTTAGTAGTTTCAAAGATACTGATGCACACTCAGCTGTAAGCTTTAGTTTATTGTATAAAGGACTGTTAATATAAATGATAATCGGCAAAAGAGCATTGCAAGAACTGCTTTCTACCAAAGTTGCGTAACAAACCGGCGAACATTACTTCCGCACGTTTTCTTGTTAGTGGAACAGGATTTAGATCAGGGTCGATAATGAGCTTAGATCTTCGACCGGATCCGAAGTTCGTGGTGACCGGATGTCCGGTCAGCGCAAGGTTGAATCGAATAGTCGCAAATTAATTCTCGTCGTCCTTCTAGTCGCTCGGTTTTTAAAAGACGGTTGTTTTATTGTACGCAAGACAAAATCCTCCAAGGTAATTGTAAAAAGGAACTGCGAAATTTCCGTTTCAGTCTCTGAGATCGAACAATAGAGAATTTGTTAACGTCGTCGGACCACCGATTTAGCGAGGGCCCCTATAACTTGCACGCTTACAACAGTATTTATATAATAATGTTTGGACGTAGCGAAAGTGAAGTGTTTTAAAAAGCAAACTAGAGGGCAAAATAGCGAACAAGTCGCGACAGTCTATACCGACAGGAGATCGTATGTATGTAAAACAACGATGGACGTATTTTGTATCTTACATTGTTACATTTTTCTGTAAGTTTCTCTCTTTATCGCGGCTATTTACAATTTTATATGTATTTTATATTTACCGAAGTTCGACGGGGGAACGTACGACGTATGCTTAAAATAAGTTCATGACAGGCTAACGTGTTATGATCCTGGAATCCTTACAATCGATGTAATCGTTAACTTCACTGTCCTAATGACGTTAGGGGCCCCTAGCTTATAGTTTAGAAGGAAAAGTAACAGCGTAACGAAGTAAATAATATCGTCATCGATGCCTTGCATAGGTAGTTAATGTCAAATTATAGATTAAATATTTGTTGTCAATTGTAGAACGATGTAGGTCAGTATGATCATTGACTATAACTGGAATTACCACGCTAGACGCATACACATTATGCATACACTCGGGTGTACGCATGTAATAGTTGTATAACAGGTCAGTGTAATAATGTATTTAACGGCAAAAGTATGTTTATGTCCATTTTTAAAAGGGGGGGGGGGGGGCAGAATGGCATACGCGTGTAATACTCGTACAACGTTATTGCTGCTAAGAGACGATTGCAAGCCAAGTATTGATTTGGCAGCCCTTATAATTAACGTTATTATTTAATACCGTTTCGAAATAAAAATAATTTTTACTAAACTCGACCACGTTTTACATCAAGCAAGATTTACCCCTTTACTTGCGTATAGAAAAATAAACGAAAGCTTTTCATATGAGTTAGAGGCATTTGTTATATTTCTCCTTCACTAACATGTTGAGAAATAAATATATAAATAACGTGAATGGGGGATACGATGTGTATTTAAAGTAACTTCAAAGTTGACTGTAAAGTTTTTGTATTTTATATCGAGAGGGTTTGTGAATTATAATATTACAATCATCACAAATTTACAAATAATGTAATCATTTCATTTATAATAATAATATATCACAATTTCTACTTTGTGTAGTGCTGAAAGCTGTTTCATTTGAAAGAGAATCGCTGAGAGACGCCACTGACGAGATATAATTAATCGCTTTTTTTAAATAGTATTCCTTGTATAATAACCGTAGCTATCAGCCTTTGATTTATTAAATAATACGTTAACATTTTGCTAATATTAATAAGAAAATATGTCGTTTTTCTTATCGTAATCATGTTTCTTTTATTATATTCAGTAAAAGCTGCATTATCTAATTCTTCAATAATTCTCCGATAATATTTGTAACAATGTTTTAATACACATAAAATACGAAGAGTTAACGTGATTGATTATTTCTTTTTTTTTTTAAATAAATATGACTCCTGTTGTTTCATGAGTAATGCGTGATTGTATTTCTTAGAAATACATTAAAAAATAAATTATAAATTAATTGATTTCAATGATATTCGTTTATGTAAAATTAATCAAATAGTTGAGCTCTTTGCTAAAACAAACACAAATATTGTTTATTATAGATTTCTACATTAAGAAGCATTTTAATATGCATCATTATGAAAATTGATTATTGTAAGTAAAAGACTATAATATCATAGACTGAAGCGATTACAACATACGTATTTCTTTTATAACTTATTGTTGACTACATATAGTTCTAGTTATACATATACGTATGTATGCATAAATACATTCATACATATGGATATGTATATACTTCTGTGGCTCAATTAACAGCAACCATTCATCTGCAAACATGTTGTAATACAATACAAAAAGTAGATAATTTAAAAATTATCGACATAATTCGGTGAAATATTTACACCGATATAAAAAGGAAAATATAAGCGATTGATTCAATTTCACTCCTTTTCTCGTATTTGTGTGTAATTTTTAGAAAACATAGTTTTACCCCTTACAAAGAATTCTCGAAAATATATTCTTTGCATACAATTTTAACATATATGTTACAGTAAAGGAATACATCATGGTGACTAAAGCCGCTTCTTATAAAATGCAGACTCAATATATTCTTTTCTATCATGTGTCTGTATCAACTTCAGAATTCTTAGTTCTTTCGGTTTGTTGAATTTAAAATATTCAATCAGCCGTAATTTGAATTCCTTCCTGGGAATCTCGAAGCACGATTTCAGCCGGTAACACACTTTTCACTTCATTTTGACGAGGAACTGGTTCTTCTTTTTTCACAGGTTGTGTAGCATGATGTTTCTTTTTGTGGCACATCATGGTTGATCTGGATACGAACGTTTTACCGCAAGCGTCGCATTCGTACGGTCGTTCCCCGGTATGCAGTCTTTTATGGATAGCCATTGGAGTAAACTGTGTGAACGTTTTTCCACAGATATCGCATCTGTACGGTCGTTCTCCTGTGTGCAATCTTCTATGACAACGTAATGCGGCCCTTCTAGCGAACACCTTTCCACACATATCACATTTAAAGCTTTTTTCCCCGGTATGCATCGTTGAATGAATTTTGAGATCGACTCGCGTTAAAAAACCTTTCCCACAGACCTCGCATAAGTATGGTTTCTCGCCAGTGTGAATGCGCAAGTGTGTGTTGAGATAGCTTTTACTAACGAACATTTTATTGCATACCACGCACGGATATTGTCGGTTATCCATTCCCGAGTGTATTTTCTGATGACTTTTACATAGTCCTTTAGTTATAAAACCTCTACCACAAATTTCACACACATACGGCTTCACACCGAGATGTCTATTTTGATGATCCAGTAAAGATTGTTTCGTTTTAAAATGTTGCCCACACGTGTTGCATGGAAACGGTTTCAAGTCTGAATGCACTCTTTGGTGAAGAACAAGGTAGCTTTTCGACTGGAAACCTTTGCCGCATGTAGAACAATTGTAATCAAACTGGCCTGTGTGCGTAGCTGTGTGTTGTGCAAGCCCTATCTTACTTCTAAACGCCTTTTCACAAGTTACACACTGAAAAGGTTTCTCACCAGTATGTTTACGCATATGCTCTTGCAGCTTATAGTTTGTTCTGTATTGTTTTCCACAGTGGGTGCAAACTTTCGGAGTCCATCTTTGCCTTACTGGAGCTTGTTTCTTTTGTTCATTTGGGTCCACACCATTTTGAGATGGGGGCAATTCTGGTTCTTTGTCTTGTACTTCACTGATGAGAGTTTTACTTTTATGTATATCACAACTTTCTTTATGTACATTCAACGCATCTATGTTTGTATAATTTAAACCACACGAACAGCAAACAAAGTACTGCTCAAAGTGTGCTATCATATTATTTGAACCTAAAATAGCTTCGTTACAGAATGGACACACGTACCAATGAGAACCTGTTTCATCAATTGTCGGATTATTTAATGTAGATTCCAATAACGAATCCTTTGCACCTTTTGTATATTCCACTAATATTTCCGAGTTTCCCGTTGTTACTTGACTTGTAGATGCTATAGTTTCTGTTTGAGTAGTTGTATGTGTAGAAGTTTCAGTCTCCACAACTCGTGTTTCTTCTATATCACTATCAGCTTCTGAATGAGCTGCAGGAAAATCACTGTGCGGTGTCTGTAGATTAAAATTATTATATAAATTTCATTGTTTAAATCTATTTCCCTGTAAACGTTATTACTAAATGGACATATCTTACATTGTTTTCAAGTACATTTGTAGATTCTTCTGCATTTAATCTTTCTTGTAGCCTGTGATATTCTTCTTTTATTGGCACAGACTCAAACTTTACATTTTCACAATAATGTACTATTTGTTCTCGATTTTGATCTTCGGGAGTTATCGAAGTCACATAGTTTATTCCTAACTGTCCCAAATGATCGCTCACCGTTAAATTTCCAACTACGGTCATATCTCCTTCTAGATGTACAGCTATTTGATGATTGGAAACCTGAAATATGATTATACAAATACAATATAGATGCACACAGTATAATTGAACCTTAACCATTATTATAACAAACGGAATCTCGTTTATTTCGGTAAACAAAATGCAGCCAAATAGAATTAATCGGTTTATTTACTTCTCGTATGTGCTCGTTGACCATTCTGACCGTATCGCCATCTAAACAGTCGATACCTGTAACCTCGATACTGGCATCCTGTTGTCCTATTTCGTCTTGTGTTACAACCTGTTCACCACCTGCTAAGTCCATTTCATCCATAACTTGCATTGTGTGTATAGTAGTTTCAGCTGTCTCCTGAGGATTTTGAACGTTGTCCATATTATTTTGTATTCTATCTATATCCCTTTGAATTCTGTTCATTTCTTCAACTTCATCCAAATCATGCTTCGTTATGTGCACAACTTCTTCTTTAGCAATCGCCTTCAACATTTCCATAAACATTCCCTCCGTATGCAAGCATTTTTCTCGAAAATCGAATAACTGGTCCAATTTATAAGCACATTCTTCACAGACCACTTTTGGTAACTGATCGGTCATAGACACCTGAAAACAATTAATTAGCTAATAACACAGTACTCTTTTGGTTAAGATATTTACGAGTTAGTGACATAGTCTACATTTAAACTGCATGCAGTGGAAACTAGCAGCCATCCTGACCATTGTTACAAGATCATGAAACCTTGCACCAATTTTCTTTCTCTATTTATAGTTAAATTAGGAAGAGGGGGTGAAGGCACAGAGCACTAAAGACTGCAGTGAAATCGGACCTCCGTCTTTACGCCTGATTTTACCTGCACTGGCAAACACGCGGCTATTTTCTTGTCAATGTTACGCATTTGATCACCGGCTTCGAAGATCGGTAATCCCATCAGAATACCAGTCTTAGTCGCGCATAAACGACACAGGTAATCAAATTCCTCGACGACCGCCATGTCAACAGAACAGGGAAGATCTGAGAGGTGTCGATGCCAGACCGAACGAACGGCCTAAGGCACGATCGAAATGCGTTCTGTTTCAAAAATCCAACAGGACCGTTCTTCCCTGGAATAAAACGGATTCGTTAGGCATTACGAGGTTTCCTAGTACGACGCCGGTAGATCTTTAGTTGAAAATTTCTCTACTTCAGAGATATGCATTATCCAAAAATATTTGTCAAGTAAGCCTGCGTTCACAACATCCAGGATCCTCTTGCAATCAACCGTGGTATGTACATACCATACCCCTAGCGAAGGAAACAGCTTGCGCTGCTCTCTTTTCCTAAAAAAAGAATAGATTTTGTAGGTGGCGCAGCGAACACGCTTTTCATCGATTAACGAGGTATCGAAGATCGAGACACTTTTCAACGCGATTAATTAAATATAATATTAAAATTCGAACGATATTCGTGATTGTAAAAAAATTGCTTGCGTTCATTTCGCATATTTACGGTTTCTTCGCATGTAACAAGCAATAACTTACGCTAATTTTTGCTACAGTTTGTGTGCTCATTACAGTGAAAAACGTAGCAGCGTATTATTAAAGATTTGCCAGATAATATTTGATAGATTATTGATAATTATTGCTCATCTTATTTTAATGCTTCATCGGAGATGATGTGAAGAGTAGACCAATCACCATATAGGGTTTCGTGTCCCAAGATCTGAAATACCGACAAAATCAGTGGCACAGACTTAGGATACGTACAGACATTGCATCTTATGGACTTTTCTGTCTCAGCATTGGGAGCTCTAGAGTGCTCTAGACTCCTCTTACCATTTTAGAGTTGTGCCCAATGTTACCGATAGTTTAGAAACTTAGACATGTTAGCAAGAAGCGAATATATTCTATATATTTCATTTCTGCTATGTGTGCTGATTACTATATGGAATTGTATTATATGATATTATATTATACGGCATTATATTATATTTTATGATATCATATGGTACTATATTATATTGTATAATATTATATTATATTATATTACACCACATTACATTATATTATAATTATGAAACTAATTAATAACTACATAGTTAGCAATGGCATACATTTCCCTTGCATTATTTACAAATAATATTTACAATATCAATAAATTTATAATCTTTACAGTTTTTATGTTCTTTTCAGGCACATTTTGCATTTAATATTCATGTTTGCGTACCTCTCATTTTTTAATACCATCTTCAATGACATTGTTATATTGTATTATTTGTTATAAAAAACATTTGCTATCAGTGTAGTCATGTAATTTAGCCACATTAATGTCTGTACAGTTTCTAAGGCTGTGTAATATGATTAATTTCACCAACTGTTGGTAACAGTGGAAATAACATCAAAATGGTGGGAGAGTCTTAGAATTTCTAACATTCCAAACTAGAATTCCATCATTCTAAAAAGTTTATTAGATTTTAATATCTGTATGGATCTTAGTTTTATATTTCAAAACTCCAGAATTATAATATGTAATTCTACATCTGTATTTGTGATCGTTGATAAAATTGCTTGTGATTTTGAGAGTTTCCTTATAGATGGAGCAAGTTGAATACTACATTTTTTTTAAAAACTGGACAAAATGGTTTGAATCTTTTTATATAATAAAGAGCTATCCTACTAGAGATAATGGCTAAACTGCTTTTTTAAAAATTTTATTATCACTTGAAATGACAATATAAATAAAAAGTGCATGTCTTTTTACCTTTTTTATGTAAACTTACAATGAAAATATAAAAAATTATTTTGTAAATCTTGATAAGAGTTGTTAAAAGTGACAAACAATTAAAATTCGCGAAAATCACAGTTATGTTAATAATTATCAGAAACATAAAACTTTATTTTTAAATCTTGCAGTTTGATTCTTCGTTAAACAATTTCGATGAACCAATTCGGAAAATTCTTTCAGACGTTAAAACGATGATTAATTCGAGACGTACATTTACATTATATTTATATATATAAAATTGTCTAGGTTAATTGTGAAAAACATAAGTTAGGTGAAAATGTATTTTCTCTTTTAACAGTTATATAAGTTGAATAAAATGTAATGATAAGCTTAAATTCTTCGAATTTCATCGTAATTATATTTTATATATAAAATAATCAATATAATAATCATTTATATATTTACATATCCTCTGAATCACCATAAAATATCCAGTCGACAACTATAATTAGAGATATGTGCTAACAATGAATGATTTTCACATTTCTTATCGTGTTCTATACGAATTCTGAATTTTTGTATTAGTTTTAATGCCTTTCTAGGACGATAAATAAATAATTCTTTTCTATCAATCGTCCATCGATCACTATATAGGCTGCCCTATTCGATCCTAGAAAATATTTAGAAATCGATGAAAAATTTGCGTCTCAGTCGTAAGAACAGCAGAAAAACCGTAATGGCGATTTTCCGGCGAAGAACTTTCACTTTTTCTTCGTTGGCGATGCGTCTAACCAAACGGCGATTCTTTATCCGAGGGAGAGAAAGCAGGCCGCCGGAAGAATTTACGTAGCACTTAATCTCACTACTTAGAGGCCTTGGCGGAATCACCCTACTCCGCATTTCTTGGTACCTATCCTTCTTCGCTTCGCTGTTCTCCCCGCGCCACTCATCATCGCGAACCTCTTCGTTACATTCAAACACTTTTGTTAAAACTCTCAATTTCTAACGAAGGGACGTTCGCAAGTATGCCAATGATTTAATGGCCGATACTGTGCCAGATAAAGGCTGTTTATGAAGGATTCATCTGTCGTCAGAACTGGAAAACGTTCATTGCCTTACAGAGTTAAGTTTATTTATTGTTTTAACGTATAATTTAATAGTTATATTATAATTGTAATTATATATATATATATTTTAATAATACTAGGTTAATATATTTTGAGTTTAATATTTGAGAGTTTAATTTATTTTATGTTTAATACTGTATATTTTAATTTATTTTAGTTTTAATACCACCTTCACCACCATAGATTATCCACCATTAAATAATTATTTCTACGTATTCGATCTGGTATTGTCAGCACAAAATTATTAATAATATCATACTGCTATTAATTTTCAACTTTATTAAAATGAATTAATTCTTCCACCTGCAAATAACTGGTTTGGTATATTTGATCTATCTAAAATAAAATTATTAATGATATTATTTTGACGTTACATGACAGTAACTTGGAAGAATGGAATTTACGATTCATAAAAAGACGATGCCCTAAGCAGTACAAAATCGAAAGCAATCGTATATTATACGAGGCATGGGGGGGGGGGGGGGGGGCTAAGGGAAACCTCGAATCAGTCGTGAAACGAATCCTTTAATCGCTTGTACTAAAATATTATAAGGCGCGTAATCGCCGCGATTGCGCCGAAATCCAACGACTAATCTCCTAACCGTAAAAGCGGTTTCATTTACTCATTCACCTGCCCTTACTGGGTACTTCACTCGCTGCTTTCCCAGATTTTAATGACAGTCGCGACTCCATCTTGCGGCTGTGGCTGTACAGAATGAGTTACAGCACGCCTAAATGTCTTCGAACTAATACGCAATACAAAAATTCTTTACACTGTCTGACCATGTAAATATAAATCATGCTTCTAAGTCCATGTTTTTTTTTTTTTAAAGAGATCTGACATTGATTTGTGATTAATTGAATATAAACTTTTTACTTGTAACTAGTTAATATTTAATGTTTAAAATAATGTCAATGCTTTGTTCGATTTAATATTGATCAATAAAGACAATTTTACAGTGGTTAATTATGATACTGGAATAGAAATAGCTAGCGGATTATCACGAAGAAAGAATTTCTTATAATACACACCACAGGATTGTTATAAAACAGTATTGTGAAACATGATGTTATAAAATAATGTAGGAGTAATTAGTAAATTTATTTTATACGAAATGAGATGATAGAATTTTGTTTGAGTAGAAAATTTAGAAAACCATTAAAAAATGAGAAAGAGACAATAGTAATGGAGAGAAGGTAGGCTGGTTAAAAATATGTTGGATAAGGTTTTGTAAAACTGCATTGCTCGGGTGCATTTATATAATAATGCAAGAGATGTATTATATACAAAAAATATAAGGGTTTATATTATATTATTATATTATATTAGGCTGTTATATAAGGATAATATTATCGGATATATATATACATATATTACGTTATATCGTATTCTAGGATATTTATATTATATATAAATGCTATTATTACTAATCTTATTATTATTTAGTATTATACATTACTTAATATATACTATATTACATTCTATTAAATATATTAGAGAATATTACCATCTACAATATCATTACACTACTACCCTGTCAACACGATTAATAATTCCAACAAGCACCCCATAACACAGCGCAGACAATTCTAACCTCGCAAGAAAGCCCTCGTTGCACCGACGACATTATTCCTCGACTTATTTACAGGAAACAGTAATTCCCTAGGGACAAGCAATCTTAAACGGACGCGCGCGATCGACCGGTTCGACACGATTTCTCTCTCTCTCTCTCTTTCTCTTTCTCTGCTCGCGAGGTGGAAATGAATGAAGCTAGCTCCTCGGAGGGTGGAAGAAGGGCGCGGGTTTCTCGGATAACCTGCAGCAGATGAGATAGGATTGAATGGACGTCGTGAAGACGAGGGATAAGGTGCGGGAAGGAGGACGTCGCGGCGGATGGTTGCTGAGGGACATCCGTGCGGATGAGTATGGCGAACGAGACGGAAGAAGATGGAAAAACTGGCGAGACTGAGAGAAAAGTGTGCGGGGACACGCGATACGGATCAGCAGACCGAGAAAGAAAGGAAGAAAGAAAGGAGGAGAAAAAGGAAGGAAGGGAGGGAGAACAAAAGAAGGAAAGGGGTAAAGAAAGTAAGAAAGAGACAAAGAAGGAAGGAAGAGAGGAAAGAAAATAGGAAAGAACGAGAGGAAAAGAGAAATGAAGAAAGAAGGGAAGGAAGAAAAAGAAGAGAGAAAGAAAAAAAAAGAAGGGAAGAGTGAAGGGAGGAAGAACAAAAGGGAGGAAAGAAAGAAGGAAAGGAAGGAGGAAGAGAAGGAAGGAAAAGAGGAAAGATAGGAGGAAAGAAAGTAGGAAAGAGAGGAAGAGTGAAATAAAGAAAGAAAGAAAAAAGGAAGAAAGATATAAAGAAAGAAGGATAGAAAGAAAGAATGAAGGAAGGGAGAAAGGAAAGAAGGAGAAAGGAAAGAAAGTATGAGAAAAAGGTAGAACGAAGCGATCCGCTCTGGTAAAGAAAAGCGAACGCAAGGAGGCTTGGGGTAAAATGAAAAGGACAGGGCGGGAAAAATCAGAGGGAAAAGGGTGAAGAAGGGAGGAGGTGGAGTTGGTCGGACGGTACACGGGCGATGAGACGAGACCAGATGAGATGAGATGATAGTGTTGCATGTAGCGCGTGCGCGTACCGACTCAATAAACATCCGTAGAAGCCTTGGTAAGACCCTGGTCTGCGCTCTGGATTACCGGCGCTACTTTCCTTTATTTTCCGGATGCAATGCCTCCCTCTTTCGACTCATCTTTACCGTGACTCTCTCACCCTGTCGAAAAAGAAACCGGACTTGTCATTCTTTATGTACTTCCTCTCTTCCGGCTCGATCTCCTCCTGGAACTGGATTAGGAGGTGATGGCTTTAGTAATGTAACTGCGTTACTAACGTAATCGATTTGTTCTTTGCTTCCAATTAACCCTTTTGTTAGGGCAGCATGCTGTGTTGGAATTATGGCATGGCACGGGTCCTGTATAGTCTTGTATACATACCTAGTTTTATATACTTATCGTCTATAGTCTTATATACATTAAATTATATTTTATTGTATACTATATTATATAATATTACATTACGTTATAAGGTATAATCTTGATACGACCTAATCTCGGTCAAAGTTATGTTGAGCTATAGCACATACTATATCATATATTATATGCAGTAGGTTATGTCAAAGTTATATTATAGGTTATAGCATATATTATATATTATATTATTACATGCATTAAGTTATATAAAATCAAATATTTAGTCTCCTGGAAAGTTCTGTCTATTATTGAAATGAGAAAGAATAATAAAATTTGTAAGTACTTGATTATATTTATTGCATAACATAATTTCTGTCATTAGTTATTACGTCTTGCCAGAATAATGGCGATTTATAAATATTTACATTTAATAAATACTTAAATTTGAGATGTTATTATTTACATATTAATGTAATAATATACATTAATAATATATATTGAATAATAGTAATAATATATGTATATGTTATATACTATTATATATTATATATTATTAAACAGTATTTATATGTATATATTATATACTATAAGTCCGAGAAACTATTTTTAATTTCGAATTAAAATAGCACCGACTTTCAAGGGTTAATTCTTTCTGCCTTTAACCCTTTGTCCGATAATATCTTATCAGCCTGGTCACGAAAATTCAGAACATAACCTACAAGATATATACATTATTCGCGCCTCTAAAATTGAAATTGAATTGAACCCATCTATCATAACTCTTTGCAGCCACACTATGTCAAAGATAAATTTATTAATTCTCTTTTAAAGTATAAAATATATAGAAATTAAAAGAAATAAGTGAAAAACAGCTTCGGTAGCTGAAATTAGACATAGGACCTCAACGAGTTAACAATATTTAAACATTAAAAATTGCCATACGATGATTATAAATATAGAAACTACATATATAAAATATAGTTATAAAATATGAATTTTCGATCAGCCCTTATATTAGTAGCAAACAAATACTAATTCTCATACCCATGAAAAATAAGTCGTAACTCGAAGAATAAAACATCGCAACGCTTGCAAAATATAAAATAACGATAACAACGATAAAAAGAAATCAGAAAAAATGATATAAGTAAATAAATTAAAAATAACGCAATCACTTGCAGAAATATAAAATAATAATAATAACGATATAAAGAAATCAGAAAAAAAATGATAGAAATAAATAAATATGAAATAACGTAATCGCTTTCCGTTTAAATATTCTTCGACTCCTGTGTATATATTCCTTGCTAGAGATTGCATGAAAAGTGGCGTAAGTGCTGTGCAAATAACCGGACAAGCCAATTAAAACGATAGATACACCGTGCCTCTCATTATCCTTCACGCATAGACGCGACGCGATACAACTGTCGCTTCGGCCGTCCCTATCTTTACAATAATCTCACATCATATGCGCTCGTTATCAATGAGCAAACTACCCTTTCGATGGGCCGTCCAAGCGCACGTGTTCCAATTCAGAATTTATCTTCCCCGTACGGCTCATAGTGGGAGGGCGTTTATTAATATTTTCGTCGTTTCAGTAGTCTTATTGCTTCCAATGCGGTCTCCATTTTTCTTTTGCTATGGTAACAATTTTTATAGCAATTTTTATGCTGTTCGAATCTATATTGTTTATAGCATATATTTTATAGTATATAGTGTTAATATTATTATTAATATTATACGTAATATTCTTAATTCTTCTTGTTCTGTCAGAGAAAATACATATAACCTACAATTAATCAACATTGTATTAATATTAATATAATATATTTTGGAATTATTAATTGGAAATGAATATTTCCAATATAATTTTCTGATTAGCGGAAAAATATATTTATATTTTATTGTTAATAATATATATAATTTACAATTTGGTTTTGATAAATACATAGTAATATCTTCATTAACTTTATAACATATATATTAATTTTAAAGCCAACAGGTTTAAGTATATTATTAATGTTACTGAATTGTCATTATGAGATTAATCATGATGGACTACCCAATTGTAAATAATTCTGTATATTGGAAATATAATTAATATATATGTTCAAATAATTTACATAAACAATATATAATTTATAGAACTTATATCCAGTTAAAGGAGTATACAATTAAACATGTACTATACATTAAAAATACATACATTCCACATATTTTGTTACACATTTGTAACAAGTTCCTATAAATCGCGTCATTATGCTCCAAAAACTTTAAAAACGCCTCTACAACAAATTGTATAATAAACTTACATATAGTAAAAACCATGTGAAATGAATGAAAAATTTGTCAATATTATTTCCACAGTTGATCACCATATAGGATAGGTCTTCTGTAGAGAGAAGCATTCGACTCAAAAATTGCTCGCGAGTTTCAACAGAGCTCTCGTCTCCCGCGAAACTAGCATAATCGACATCCACTCACCCCTTAGTTAATTGCGAAAATCCGGGAGTCGTAAGGTAGACCAGGCCTCGGTGTTTGGTCGTTGGGTTCGGTTAGCAGGGAGCCGAGACGTTTAGGTAGCCTGCGACGCGTCTTCTTCCACCCCTTGTTCCATGCCGCGCTCTCTCTCTTTCTCGAAGCGTTCGCTCCGCGTGCTCCAGTATAGAGAATTAGAGGCGTAGAGGACGAGGAGAACGACAACGACGTCGACGACGAGGACGAGGACGACGTCGAGTTCGTTTCGCGTGGTCCCTTTCTTTCATTGGTTCCTTCTGGCCTGGGTTGCCTGGTGCTCCTTGCTCCGTCTCTCTTATTCTCGGTCCTCCTGCTACTTTATGCCGGGAAGCCTCCATTAAATTCATTAGGCCATTAGTGGCTGCAACCCTCCAAGATGGCTCCCGTCGCCTGGCAACGCTCTGCTGCTCCTCCACGCTGCTCTCCTGCGTCGCTCCTTCTTCGACCGTCGCTCCTTGTCCGTCGCTCGCGCTCACCCCCTTCGGGCTCTCCCTCGCCCTCCGTTCGTCTTCCCGCGTCCCTCTTACCAGCTTTGCGTGTCTCCCTCTCGAGCGGGTGGGTCTTGGCGGGTGTAATTAGATTCAACGAGCGAAAAGGGAAGGCGGTGGGTGGCCGGGCAGGGGCTCGTAGGTCGGAAAAGGCGGCGGTGGCCTAGGAGGGTAGTAGCTTCGCTCTCGAGCTGCGTTACTGAAGAGGGCCATTGCCTCCGGATGTCCAGAGTCTCTCCTCGTTTCTCTGCCGCGCCGCCACCCCTGCCTCGCCGTATACCGCCCCTCGCCGCCCCTACGACTATTCACCCGGCCGCCTTTTCTCACTCTCGCAATACGTGTTTTTTTGACGTGGTTGCGTGGAACGTTCGGAAAGAAGTTTAGTGCGAGGATTATGTTATTCGAGGGAACCGGGCGCCCGCGAAGATACAGACTACCTTTCCGGTCGAATATTGGGCTCTCAGTTTTATACCGACTTTCTAGGATACGGAAAGGTGGCCTTCTAGCTGGATTCAGGGTATTTTGTAGGGGATGAGGAGTCTTCTTCGACGACGAACGCCGGTCAGTGATCGGATATTTGTGCGGTAGGGATAGGTAAGGATAATTGTACTGCCTTATAGTGTGGTACGGTTATGCCAAGATTAATTGTACTGCATTATAGTATGGTACAGTTATGTCATGATTAATTGTACTATATTATAATATTGTAGGGTTGTGTCAAGAATGTACTATATTATAGTATGGTATGGTTATGTCAAGATTAATTGCACTATATTATAGTATGATACGATTATGTCATGATTAATTGTACTATATTATAGTACATAAGGGTTATTATAATGATAATCATACTATTATATTATACTATTATACTAAATACTATAATACAGTATAATGATAATATATAATATATAAAGTTTAATGACAATTATACAACCTTTCTGCATTATAATATAATAAAATGGTACAACAAAAAATCCGGTCACTAATCGGAAACCTGTACAGTATGGTTATATGATCAAAATTATAGTATATTATAGTACAGTAGGGTTATAAATATAATGATAATTATACTATTATATTATACTATTACACTACTAATATAATATAGTACAATGATAATATAGAACATTATATGAAATATATAAAGTTGACATATGTTATATAGTGTAATAATAATCATTATACAACCCCACAGTACTATAATATAATATAATTAGTATAATATACTATGTTTACAATATATTATGTAATATGTACGTGTATATATAAATATATGATTTTAAAGAAATTATTTTTGGGTCATTGTATGCAATCGAACCGATATACTAATTATTGAACCCTTTCGTTAGGCAGTTGTCGTTCCGCTAGAATGCGACGGCGTTTCTTTCATATATTATCAATCATGTAGGTAACCTTTTTACACTAAATTGACAGTTTGTTACACGTTCACCTTTATATATTCTACTTTGATATACCACAACAGATTTTTCCTTTCAATACATACTTATTTAAATATATGGCGTAGAAATCATACTACTGTCCGAATACCTTTAATATTTTTTTTTATACATAATCCAACGTAGTCGTTCTTTTTATCGTATATAAAAATGTTCGATCAAAAGAATATAGGAAGCGAATGTTCTTGTTACCGGAATAATATGAATTGATGAACCCGCCTTTGATGATTCCGCAAACAATCTCGAAGCTTAATCCCGCAATGTAATTAAACAGAAATGACCAGAATCATTTCATTTATTTGGTGTCTGGGAGATTGGTCCAGCGTAAGAGCGCAGATTCAAATAGAACTGGGGAAAAGCAAGAGGAACGTGAGCAGAAATACAAAAGCTTCGCCGACCCAGGGATAATCAACCTCTTCGACCAACACTATTCCTGGTACCGAAAACTTAATCGTCCAGTAATTTACGACGGAATGAAAATAAGCCGTAGTTTATTAATATTACCGCGTGTACGTGACCTGATGCATTTTTAACCGCGCCAATGGCGACGCTCATTGACTTCGTAATAGCGATGAACTACATTTGTTGTAAATCCTGATTTTTATATTTGTAATCATTGATTAGTCGATGACCATTGATTGGTAACAGAGGATGAAACATCTAAAGCAGTTTTTAAAGACGTTTTGATTTGTAACGATTCTAGATCGTTTCTAGGACGTTCGTAAGACATTCGAAACGTCTAAAAGACGTCTTATAAACGTCTTAATTGATAATGGGACCCTTATAGGACTCTTCTAGGGCATTCGACAGGTCCTTGTGGTATCTAGGATATATTGACGCCATCTAAATTAGGTAAATTATTCAAAGTAATATTAGGTCTACCGGAGAAATTTGTAAAAACACATTACCGGCAATTCGTAAATAACATTTTTGAAATATATATGTCTCAAGCATGCGTACGCATATTTATTAAAATTCGATATGATATTATCTTTCCAATAGACCCAATATAAAGACAGTTATTATAAAATATATAGATATTATTCTTGAACGACGAGGATTTTATCAAGCACGTAATTTATAAAAATTCTTAAATTAGTCACATTAGTCCTGTTATATCTGCTAAAAATAAAAAGAGTAAAAGATAATCGTATTAAAATGAAAAAGAATTGAACTGTAATCGACGTTAAATTTCATTGGACTAAACAAAGTTTTCTTTGGCGCCCGGAGAGATCGCGGAGAGCAGTTGATAAAGAAAGCAGTCGGAGGCTGCGCGAACTCGAATCGAAGATTCTCTCTGAGAATATCCTGGAAACAAGGGACAAAGTACGAAACCGAGGAAAATACGTGTGGCCGCCCGTTCGTAAAAGGAGCAAATAGCCGGCGAGCACGCGCGCGCGCGCGCATACAGAGGGTACCGTTAAATGCAACTGACACATCATTCAACGTTCTGTCGTGGAAGAAGATCCGAAACGGAGAGCCCGCACCTGCAGGGCACTTTGAAGTAAGGTAGGTAATTCCTGCTCGCACGACGGCAACTAAGCCTCCATGATTTAGAAGCTCCCGGAGTATTTTAAGAGTCCCTTTTGCTCTGCCACCCCCGAAAACAGCCGCGTACAAATACTCAGACCTGCGACGGGAATGCAACACCGAAACCATCGTCATTTCTGATTCCTTGATCCCCATCGTTCCCTATCGGCCAGTTCGCCGAAATCGTTCGCCGCTGCTCCGACGATTAACCCTTTCGTTAGGGCAATCGCCTCTCCCCCACCCCCTGGAGTGACGCCTGGGAACGCGACATTTATAGTTTTATATTATGCTATATTGTACTGCATTGTAATTTATTCTATCCTATACAACTCTATCCTTCTCTAAACTATCCCTATCGCTTTCTATAGTACCCAATCCAATTCTGTACTATATCCTATCCTATTCCATAGCATCACACCCTACTCTACACTATCCTATTCTATACTGTACGATCCTATCTTTCTGTATACTATCCCTATCCCATCCTATAGTACACAATCCAATTCTGTACTATATCCTATCTCACTCCATAGCATCATACCATAGTCTATACTATCCTATTCTATTATCTACTTCCCTATCCCATTTCATACTACCCGATCCAATTTTATATTATATCTTATCCTATTCCATAGCTATCCAATTCTATTCAGTACTTCCCTATCCTATTGTATTCTATCCCATCCTATTCTATACTACTCTAGCCCATTCAATACTACCCTATCCCATTCTATATTATCCTATCCCATTCTATACTGTTCCATGCAATTCTATGTTCGCTTTATATTTTTTATTAGTTTATGCTTTCAAATCATGGAAATTAATCCATGGCAAAGGCTTCATCAAAGTGTTCTCAATATTATTTCAGGGTGGGATGGTATAAACCTTTGGGGAATTCTAGTTATATTTCCAAACAGTGAAAATTATTCCATGGCAAAGGTTTTGTCAAGGTGTTTTGTAACGGTTTAAAGCTTTCGTCAAAGATACGTAATGGAATAGGATCGAATAGAATAAAATAGTGTAGAATAGAATAGCATGGTGTAGAATAGGGTAGGGTAATATAGAAGATAAGATACTACAAGAATAGGGTAGGTTGCTATACAATAGGATAGGATGCTATAGAATAGAATAGGGCAGTATATAATAGCATGGTGTAGAATAGGATAGAGTAGTATAGAAGAGGATAAGATACTACAAGAATAGGGTATGTTGCTATAGAATAGAATAGGATGCTACAGAATAGAATAGGATGCTATAGAATAGAATAGGGCAGTATATAATAGCATAGAACAGCATAGAATAGAATAGGATAGAGAAGTGTAGAATAGGATCGTGAAGTATAGAATAGGATGGGGTTATATAGGGTAGAATAGGATAGTATAGAATAGAATAGCATGGTATAGAATAGGATGGGGTTATGTAGGGTAGAATAGGATAGTATAAAATAGTGTAGAATAGAATAGCATGGTATAAAATAGAAGAGCATAGGATAGTATAGAATAGAATAGCGTGGTATAAAATAGAAGAGGATAGGATAGTATAGAAGAGGATAAGATAGTGTAGAATAGGGTAGGATGCTATAGAATAGGACAAGATGCTATAGAATAGAAAGTGATGTTATAAAATAGAATACAATGCTATAGAATAGAATGGGACAGTATATAATAGCATAGAATAGGATAGAATAGGATATGGTAGTGTAGAATAGCATCGTGAAGTATAAGAATAGGATAGGCTTCTATAGTATAGAATAGGGTAGTATAGAATTGAATAGGGTACGTTAATCTAGCATTGAATAAAATTCTATTCTATTCTACACTACTCGACGTTCTTCAAACAAATGTTCTATAAACGTCCTAGAATGTTCACATAAAAATAAAGACTCTAAATTACGAATACGTTATAAACAAAAGAATAAAAAGTATATTGATTTTCCGAGTTTTTTTGTATTTCTCGAATATCCAGCGTGCGGCGCGGCGCAGGCGCGATTAAAGCCGGCGGAGGGAATCGTGAAAACCGGAACAGGGGCAAGGTTGAATCTTCAATTCTATTATCCAGAGCTCCCGGCTTGCGTTACTGAAAATACTCAATTACCGGGATACCGAGGAATATACCGCACCGTTGAGGAACACGGGCCGGGGTACCGTAGTTGCTAGCGCGAGATTATGCGCGGCGGCAAATTCGAAAGCACGGATAGCGATTACCATGCGAATTAAAGGAGCGTCGTCGAGCGCGTCGGAGGAGAGAGAACGCGAGAGCGAGAGAGAGAGAGAGAGAGAGAGAGAGAGAGAGAGAAAGAGAGAGTGCGGTAGTAGTAGAGAGAAATATATATATATAGAGAGAGAGAGAAAGAGAGCGGCCATCTTAGAGCTTGGATCCGGGGCCCGCGTAATTTTCTTTTCGAGTTAAACGAAGTCGCAGAGCAATATGGTCGATTCTCTAAGTTCCGGTCCTAAGCCCCCAATTTCAAGTGGAGCTGAACCGGACGGCGAACGTGATAAAACGGTTTCTTATTCCGGCGTTTATATTCAATCTCGGCCGACTCGGCCACAAAGGGATCCATTTGAAACGTGTTAGTCGATGCCCCATGCGAAGGGACAGAGACAGGAGCCGGCGCCATAAGTGGCGGAGGGCGCCGCGGCGGCAGGAAGGCGGCGATGCATTATGTAGCATCGCGCTGATCCTTATATGCATCTATGCATGGGGTTGCAAGGCGTAGGCAACTTTATGAACGACCTGTACCAGCACGTACGAACGATCCGAAAAGCGTTAATGCACAAAACCGGCTTCGTCCCCCGCCCCGCACCGAACCGCTCCGCGCAACCCCACCCTCCGCCCCCTCCCCCCGTGCCGGCATATTTCAACTGGCTGCTCTTCCCGAAACTTTGCCCCGGTGCTCGAGATTAGTTTTATCGTCTTACTTCGGAGGATCGTCTCTCGAAAAAAGTTACCGGCGAAATTATGCGACCGCCGGGTCCCGCGTGTGCCCCGACGCGCAAGTGGCCTTTTTAACTTTAACCGTGAACATCCGCCGACCGGCTAAATTAATATCTACACGAGCCGCATTCTGAACGGTAAGGTGTGCTCCTTCGGCTTTGCCCGACGAAAACATTCCGCGATAAGACACACGATCCCGCGAGCTAGCTGATTGACGTAATCTTTTGGTAATTGGCCGATGCAGAACGATGTTCCTTTCTTTTTCTTAACAACGTTGCTTTATGATTTATGCAACTCTTAGCTGTGTTAATTAGCAATTCGTCGTTCGATAAATACTTTCAGTGAGATTTTTTTTCGAAAATGTGTCGATTTGATGTTTTCCATGCTTAACCCTTTTTGTTAGGGGATGCTGTATGCAATGGATTCAACTATAATCGTAATAGGATACAAGTATGACACGATTGGATACAATAGAATGCAATAGAATAAAATAGGATACAATTATGATACGATTGGATACAATAGGATACAGCTATGATACAATTGGATAGAATAGAATACAGTGTAATAGGAAACAATAAGATAAAACAGGATACAATAGGATAGAATAGGATAAAGTAGGATACAATAACATATAGTAAAATACCATTAGCATATGATACGATATAATAGGATACATTCATGATACAATAGGATACAATAGAATTCAATACAGTACAATAGAGTAGAACAGAATAAAATAGGATATAATGGGATCTGATTATGATACAATAAAATACAAAAGGATACCATAGGATACAGTATTATATTATAAAATACAACATAACGTAATATGTAGTATAATATTGTATTGTATTGAATTGTATTATAATCCATTATATTATATATATAGTAATATAATAGATCCAGTATCCTATGTCTAACCGAAGTAACCTTCAAAGTGTGGAATCACCGTAGGTTCATTCGAGAAAAGTACAGAGTTCAGTTTATACTAACGCGCATAGGAAAGTACTATCACGTTTTGCACTCACGTTGATTGCGTTCTCGCAGGGACTGTCGAGTGTATTAAACGGAGAACAATCGGCGGTGCACCGTCGTAGCAATCAGAACAAATAGAATGGAAGACCACTCAGCATTATTTCGTCAAGTATTTATAATAAACTGCACAAGATCTTATGTAGATTGAAATTGTTCTAATCACGTTAGGAGAGAGAGTGAAATATGTCAGAGTTGGAATTTTCATAATTTTCAATGCATACTGAAAATAAAATCGTAACTAATAAATCCTTTTGATAGAATGCATCTCTCTTTATGCATAGGTAAAATGAAAATATAAATAAGATAGTAAATAAGTAACTATTTTAAAAATTCTGAACTTCTTACAAAATATATTGTTAAAGAATAGAGATATAAAGCTAATAATAGAAGTTTTATTTAATTTCTTTTTTTTATATATATCTTTAATTTTGTAGGTGACGATTTATTCACTGTTTTATACATTAAATTTTGACATTTATGTACCCAAATATATCGGAAAGGATTTTCTTTTTTCAATGTATATTTATTTAAATACACGGAGCATCGAAGTCAAAGTTATACTTTTGAGAGTAACTGTATATAAATTGACACAGGTGACGAAGGAAGGTAAAAACTTTTAAAGTGGCAATGTTAAATATCTTACAGTGATGATAATAATAATAATAAGAAGAATAAAGCCAACAGCACTAATAATATAATAGGAAATTGTTATAATAGAGGCAGATAAAGATTTCATAACAATCCGACCTGGCTGTGAAAGACTTCTGAAGAGTATTTTGATTACAATTTTATTTATAATTTTATAAAATGTTATTAGTTAAAAAAAAACAACCTAGACACAACTGAGAAGTTAACTAAAAATCAGATATTTCAGAAATCTAGTTTCCATGATTTCTGCTGATGGAATTGTCGTCTATGGAACCTGTCTCAATAATTCCAATAATAAACTCTAGCTTACAATTTTATTTATAATTTTATAAAGAGCTATTAGCTTAAAAAAAAATTACTGAAAAATGATCCAGAAATCAGATATTTCAGAAATCTAGTTTCGATGATTTCTGCCGATGGAATCATCGTCTACGGAACCTGTCTCAATAGTTCCAATAAGACGGACCATAATACTCGAAAGTTATGTCATTAGAGGGATAAAAAGCCAGAAGAACAATGGACCACAAATCTGTATTCCCGGATCGGTTATCCTGTAATATTTCACGAACGGTTCCTCCTCCGCGTCTTGTTTTATTTCCGCTCATTCCTAATTTTGAAAACGTGACTACCCTATTAGTTTCTCGCAAGCAAGTTCCAGCGAGCCAGCTGGTTTCGAATGTAATCCGAAGACGGAGTACGGTCCGTTGGTTTGGTTCGATTCAAGCCAGCGTACCGCCAATAAATAACGTGCTGCCGAGATCCACTCTATACGGTATATACGGGATCACCGTGGCATAATTCGTGCAGGGGAATCTGAGCAGGGGTGGCAAAATAAAGTAGTAAACATCTGACGTTCGAAATTATTGAATTTCTAGAAGATCTGGACGACGATGTTTATTTCTAATTATTTCAAATATTATATTGTACTTTCCTTATAGTCGATATATTTTTTTATAGTTTCAATATACTATTGGAAATAGTTTATGAAATAGATTTGTTTCCATGATTTGTTTTAGTGAATAAATTAGTAAATGTCTTACGTTCGAAATTATTGAATTTCTGACGATGTTTATTTTTAAACATTTCATATATTGTTTTCTAGTTTTTTATAGACTAAACATTTTTTACACTTTGAATAATTGTTGGAAATAGTTGATGAAATAGTTTTGTTTCTATAAGATAATATTTCATTTGCTTGCTTTTTAATAATGTATGATAGCGAGTACAGTTACTAAATAATAAATTGAATAAGAAATTAAACAGTTCTTTGTTCACAATAATCTAAATTATATTAACAATTATCCTTTATATTTCCTTCTAACTAAGAACATACACTTTTCTATTTTAATATTCTTATTCCATTTAATATTTTCCAATTTCATATCTTACTAATACTTTACTCACTCGTTTCATTACAAATGAAATAAAACCTACGTTTATATAAATATACAAAGAAATACCAATAACAATTAAATACAGCATAATAAAAAACAGCACTACGTTATACTTTTATTTTCTGATAACTTGAATTGTCTGCACACGCAAGTTTCTTTAAAAATAAATCGTCCAACCAGGAATTAATTATCAAAAACGAACGAGAACACCACGGTGGAGTATGATAATGATAATAAGAATAAAAAAAGGAAACCAGAATGTAATGAAATCGAATAAGTGAATTATAATAAACGGAACAGATTACAAGCTGCGGCCAAGTTGATTAAACGGGAATTAAGTCGATTAAAACGCAGTGCCTCGCTAACAAAGTTGATTGCATCCGATTAAATGTAATAACAGGAAGTTTCTCTTTAATGGTATCGTTTTTAACTTAAACCGAGAGTTATTTACGAAAAAACGCGTGGAACCAACCTCCGTCAGCTGTGAAATCGAAAAAAAAATTCCAACCTCGTTTCCAGGTTATCTTTCGCAAACTGCGTTTTATTTTGAATGACGCGAACTATGCTGCCTCGACGAATTTATGCATACATTGTAGATTCGGCCTCTAGTGATAGTAGAATCGTCCATTGAAATTAGAGTTGCATAATAATCGATAATTTTGTTATTATTTATTCGTAGAATTCTGTTTTATTTTATTGTCATTAATTGACTAATCGATTAGGTTAGTAGTGATGGGTATATTTGGTGAACAGTAAAT
This sequence comes from Augochlora pura, assembly GCF_028453695.1. Taxonomy (NCBI): domain Eukaryota; kingdom Metazoa; phylum Arthropoda; class Insecta; order Hymenoptera; family Halictidae; genus Augochlora; species Augochlora pura. The sequence goes on along the minus strand of NC_135776.1, from coordinate 9,355,845 downwards.
GTATACACTTGGTTATACATTATATAATGTTACAGTATATTATAGTATATAGTCTACATATATATTAATATAGTATATTATTAATTAGTAATCTGTAGTCGTGGATGAAACGATTAATGTAATTGTCCTTATCAATTGTTATTGGGACTCTTGAATTATTATTAATTGATATGACACCAAATTTTTCATTTAACCAGGATTAAGATATATTTGATTTTAATCATTGATTGATTATTATCATTGATTTAATCACAATGATTATTATCATTACGTGATTACTTAGTAATAGTGAATAAATTAATGATTATTGTCATTTGGTGTTAATTAATGCTACCTAGTAATGATTCTAATTTTGTAAAAATTTAAATTAATTTGTATTGTATTATATTTAGTGATAATGTATTTCGTATTATCTAGTAGTAATGTACATTAATTAAGATTATTTCTCAATATTATGTATTGAATTATATTGGACTGTATATATTATATTAGACTATATATTATACATTATTATACTATATATTATATTACTTACATATTAATACTATTACTTAACGATAACGAACAAATTAATGATACCCATGACGTACTAATAATTCTGTTAATGATACTACTCGGTACTGATTTCAATTTATTAATACTGTGTTCATAAATACTTAGTAATTATAAATAAACTAATAATTATTTTTACTCACTAATAATTCTAATTCCGTAACAATTCACATTAATAATAAATAAATAAATAATCATTGATCATGAACACGACTTCAAATCACTAATAATCTGTAATCACCAATCAGATTAGTTCCTACCGAACTCCGTTTAAAAAGAACAAAATATTACTGTAAATATTAACAACAATTCTACTTAAAACGTCAAGGTCGCTACAAAAATGCGATACGATTTATTTAAAGTCACTTATTGCGGCCGATAATAAAATTTATCTATGAACAACAGTAAACAAAACGGACGAGGATAAGATCGTCGAGGAATCGAACGTTCTCAGAGATCGGTATTGATGACGTCACCGCGTAAAAGTTGAGGTTACGAGAAAGAACCGAAAATTTGTGAACCGGATAAAAACGTGACTGCGTCGAATTCGAAGGGTTATCTCGCAATAACGTCGACGTAACTGATCTGGGACAAAGCGGGTTGTTTCGCAGCTCGCTCGTCGGGCTCGCGCGCGTACGCGAGCAAAGGCTACGCCAATGGTCGCGGCGATGTTGGCGGAGATACGGCCGCGGTATCTTTATTACCCTAAGCGAGACACGTTGCTCAAGTTAATATTAATTGCCATTTTATCTTGTTCAGACGACTGATATTTCGGACGGGTAATCTTCGAGAATTTTATGACAGTCGCGCCGCGGCGGAACTAGACCTTCGAACTTTGGGAGGAAACTTCGGCCGGCGCGGCGTTTCACTTAGTATTTGCAGACTCCGATTCCATCGACAACCTATTTTCGCGCGCACCTTAATTTAACTGGCCGACGTAACCTCTTAAAAAGTTTTACGGCCGACGGAATCACTTTGACGTTATTGCATCTGCTGTACGCGCGCGCGCGCGCGCGGCCCTCGCCTCGCGGATATCGCCTCGCCAAATTGAACGCTGAATAATTGCTTCCTCCCTCTGTTAGAAGACACAGACTGGAGAGGTCTTCGTGAATTTCTCTTAACTTGTCTTATCTGTAATTAATAAATTGTTTAATTTCCTTTTATTTGCTTTTGATTCGTCCTCGACGGGTAGGGTGAATCAGATGATCAGTGAATCTGCGATTTTATAATTGTTTATCGGTGTCGCTTTGGATGTTTGTCATGGTTTAAATATTTAATTAATGTATTGAACATATGGAAAGAATATATTGTATTCCCAATATATTTTCATATATTATTATATTCTAATATATGTTGAATATATTGAATGGAGAAAATAAATGTTAAAAATAATCTCTGATTTAATCTAGAAATGTTTGGATCGCGTGAATTAGTTGTAGAAGGAAATTATTGTGGTTTGAAATATATATTATTATAGCATATCATTAATATAGTATACTATATAGTATAAAAATATATATCAATATATTGTTTATTAATATTTTTTATTGCATTATATTATTAATATAGAATAGTATATAATATATATATATATATATATATATATATATATATATATTAATACAGTATATTATAGTATATAATATGTATATTAATATATCATATTATAGTATATAGTATGTATATTAATATACCATATTATATTATACAGTACACATATATTAATATGCCATACTACAGTACATAGTTAACACATAAATATAGTAGATTACTAATACATTTCATTGGTATACTGTATCTATGCAACAAAGATCGATAGAAAGAAACGAATGAAATTTGCTCGGCCTCAATTTCCCAGCTTACCAAAAAGCCGGCAGAGGCTCGTCAGCTTTCCGATCACACTCGGCATCGCGATCGCCGTTGAAATAAATGAGTTTGTCGCCGGCTCGTTGAGAGACTGTCTCAGGTTTGAAACGAGCTGCGATATTTGTTTCTCCCGTCGAACGTCAGTGTTCCAAGCGCGATTCATGGGGGTAGAGCCGTCGCACACCATTGGAAAAACCGGGCAACGCGTATTCACCGGGCTGTGCTCGCCTTGGATTTTATTTCGTCGCTATATCCTGAAATCTCTGCGGGACCCGGTATTCCGGATGTGTTTACACCTTCGCGAGGGTTGTTCTCGTTTCGCAGTCGTGGAAAAGGACCGAGAGAGAGAAGTTTCGGGCGTTACGTTGATGCTTCGTAAAACACCGAGTGTCTTCCCACTAGAGACAGAGACATTTCAATGAAATGGCACCGACGATTTTATTTCGGATCGGTCACCGGTAGTTCTCCCCGTTGCTTTGCTGTCTGCGACAGTTTACAAGGACTTGAATTAGAGGAAAGGTTTCGTTGTTGATTAAATTATTAAGGATAAAGGTACAGTTAAGTTGAACTGTAACTAATTGTATAATTATTGTCACATCAAATGACTCTTATCTCCCTGAGTTACAATGATTTCGATAAATTTTGTATATAATATATATATTATTATATATATTTATATGTATATAATATAATATATTTTTATAAAAAAGTAGTATTTTGAGAAATTCTAATATAGCATATTAGCTACGTAATATTATAATATGATATACAATACATAATATATAATAATATAATATTAATTATACAATAAATAATATAATATATGAATAAAAGAAATTCTACCACCGTCCTCATTTAAATAACATTGATACGTAAGATAAATAATATTATTGATAAATAATATAATATATTAACCATATTATATTATAATATAATATTAATATATAATATAGGGTAATGTAATATAAATTATGCAATAAATAATATACTATATGAATAAAACAAATTCTAATATCACCGTCGCTCAAGAAAATATTGATACCGATATTTGTAAAATCGTATAAGACTTCCTCAAACAGAAAAATTTGCGGAATTGGATGATTTTCTTGAATTCTTTGAAAATTGAACGCCGATGATGATATGATAGTTAAGGAGGCACGTGCCGCGTGTGAAGGAAATGCAACGAAGTTTAGTAGAACGTTCATTTTACGCGGGCATTTTTTGGTGTAAGTGTGTCGTGCGCCAGATAGGTGATAAGATTACGGAAGAAGATAAGTTGCAGAGAGATAAAACGCTCTTTGTACATTGGACTTGTAATTAATAGGAGTTTCAGAGCGTCTCTCGGAATCTCTCTAAAATTAGTACGTTAACCATGGACACCGCAATTTTATGCGAAATCTGTCATATTTACGAGTCCCCCGATGAAAATTTCTCCTGATCCTTTTTTAACTTTTTGTAAATAAAATTTACTTTTAAACAATTCACCATTTACTATTTATTATATATTATTTCAGCATTAATCGAACTTACTTGGCAAAATTAATTAACTGATTAAATTCACATTGAGTAAAAAAGAGTCGAATTTAAAATTTACAAAAATTAATTACTTAATTATAAGAATAGTGTAAGTGTATTTACAGCCTGAAATATATATATTCTTTTATATAAGTTCGCTTAAAAGAGATTTATATGATCAATATATATCATATAAATTTCTGTTAGACGAATTTAAATAAAATAATATATATTTACGGGTTGCAAATGGACTTGCAGTATTTTCATAATTGTTGTAAAAATCATATTATTTCATTTATGAAAAATTAAATGTCGCTTAAAATATATTTCATATCAATCCAATTTTAGTTATAAATAATAACAGGAAGTCAAATATTAAATACATTAACCAGTTATAAATAAAAATTTTACGCTAAATTAATCACGAATTATGTGATACCTAATTTTTTAAAATAACAATTTCATTTCTTATTCCTGCTGCATTTTTGAATTTGGTAATTATCAAGTTTCACAAAATTCTTGTAATTTCTTTCCGAAAATTCATCAAAGGGTTAACGAGGTAGACTCCGTTCTTTTAACTCGGAATAAAATTCTGTCCTCTTGCAATCAATATTTAACCCTTTGTTGTCGCATGTCCGCTCTCAGCCGCCAAAGATGTCTATTTTATTTTTACATAAAATTGAAACATATTATTGCGTCAGACATATCTAAATTTTAAAAAGAAAAATTAATCAATTCTGTTTCGCACTTTTAACCCTTAGCACTCGAGTGACACCTCTGAGGCGCCAACGAAAATTGTTATATCATATCCAAAATAATTTTGACATTATTAAAGACCCTTCTATTTAAAAGATTGTTAGAAGCGTAACAGTTTCAAGATTCACTAGACTCAATCTCATATCCATAAATTGTGCTAAGTTATATAAAATGGAAATGCAGCTGGTTAAAATAGTTATTTTAGATCTAGGCTTAAAATGGCCTCGAATGCAAAGGGTTAATCTTGCATGTTACGTACTACTATGCATACAGTAAAAATTAATTCTCAACCAGCACGACACTTATATACAAATCTAATACGACTGCAAAATAAGGGTTAACGATCCTAGTAAATATAGACATGCAATAAATATGAATTTTCTTTTTCCCTCAAGAAATTATTACAATCAAAAAGGTGCTTGCTATTGGAGCTACAAAGAAAATGGTACGGCGGGGACAGTTAAACGGGCGGAATTCGCGGAATTGGTACCGGTGTCGTACGTAATTGGAAACATACGGACTGTAATATCTTATGACTGGCGTGCCATTAACGGCGCGACGATCATCGTAATATACGTTTAGTTTAGTTCGGCGGACGGAGGGGTGCCAAGCGCGGGGCGACCCTTCGCATGCCACCGGAGGGTGCATAATTTATCGGTTTCCTCTCCCCCCCCCCCCTCCTCCGGCCACCATAATGCAACACGTTACACGCTTGGTATGCATGTAGATTCCGAAGGTTATCGATGCTCCCTTAGCATCCGAGGGTATAATGGCTCGCCTAACTACCGATAAATAGCCTAATCATCGATTGGAATTCATTGCCGTGGCTTTTCTCTTAATTCAATATCTAACGCGTAATTAAAGCAGCGAGCCGGCGAGCGACGGGAACGATTACGCACGTCTCGGACATCGGTGTCACTTTTTCATTCATTTATTAGCCGTTCAATTTATTGTCGGAGATGTTTACGGCTCCTTTTGACGCGACTCTTCCTTTCGCGTTCATTAACGCTCGGTTAAGAGGGATATTAACCCTTTGTACTCCGCGCCATCATGGATGTTACTTGCCAGCGCTTATGAACATTTATATTATTATATAATAATATACTATATATTATTATATAATAATATACTATATAGTATACGTTATAAAATGTATATATGTATATATAATATTATTATAATAATATTTGATTTCTATGAATTTATAGACATCGAGAAATAGTTGCAAATCGCTAATAAACTTTAATGTTTAGTCATATACTAGAATTACGATGTCCCCTGAGAGGGGACAACGGAGTGCAAAGGGTTAAGCCATTTAATGTATCAAGAATCTAATAAAAAGATGCATCATTAATTTGTAAGAAAAATCGTGTCTTGTTAACCCTTTCTATTCGAAATATATCTGTTCTTTTATATTTAATATGAAATATATCTATCTATTCTAAAATATATCTATCGATTCTCTCATAGTTAATATAAATAAGGAACTTTTTACATTTGAAAAGTTGTTAACAGTGTTTTATGTGTCACAAGACTTGATTTCATTTCTTGTACTAATTATTAATTGAAGGAAATGAAAATAGTAGTCCAGGGAAATTATTTTTTATTTGGAGTTGAAATGTCTCCGAATGCAAAGGGTTGAATAATTTTATAAAGATAACAGGGATGTGAAAGGACTAGATTCAATGATTTGATAGTAGTATTAGATAAAGAATTTTATACGGATATGGAGGAATATTCACGATGAGAATGGCATTTTTATTAATTAATAATATACTTCTGTATGGTAGATTTTAAAATATTTTGGAACATCGACGTGGTCTACGCGTCGTTGGCGATTTTGAAGCAAAAGCATCTTGACTTTCGTGACACGCTTTTATAGCGCAAATGGTTTCGTTAAGGTATTGTCAAAGTTATGTCAAGGTTTTGTCAAGTTTATGTCACTTTCTAGCGGAAGTAATAAACTCGGGGACACGGAAAATGGGACCGAAGGATTCACTGAAAGAGCAGCGAGAAGACGTCTGTGAATCAACGAAACGGCTTCACTTAGAATACAAGTGGTTATGTCATGGTTTTGTCAAGATTTTATCAAAACAGTATGAAGGTTATGCCAGTTTCTAGTGCAAGTATTTAACCCGGGGACACAGAATGCGAGACCGAAGGATTCACTGAAAGAGCAGCGAGAAGACGTCTGTGAATCAACGAAACGGCTTCGCTTAGAATACAAGTGGTTATGTCATGGTTTTGTCAAGATGTTTTTCTAGCGCAAGTAATGAACCCAGGGATACAGAAGACAAGAGAAGCAGAGGAGTCTATGAAAGAGTGGAACAATTTTGCTTGGAATAGAATTAATTATGTCTAGTTTATGTCAACGTTACGTTAAGATTATTTCGAGATGATGTCAAGGTGACATCACTTTCTAGCGTAATTAGTTATCCCGGGTACTCAAAAGGCGAGACCGAAGGAGTCGCTGAAAGATAAGCAAGAAGCAGAGGAGTCTGTGAAAGAACGGAACAACTTCGCTTATAATAGAATTATATCAAGGTTATGTCAAGAATATGCCACTTTCTAGTGCAAATGTTTAGCCCGGGGATACGGAAGATGGAACTCAAGGATTCGCTGAAAGAGCATTAACACGTTAAGTGCCGCGTCAGTCGCCGGTGACTGACACTGAACTCTCCGTTCAGACCGCGTCAGTCGCCGGTGACTGACAGTGTGAAATATGATATAAAACTAAAAAATTTACATTGTTTTAAGTTGTTACCTAAAATCTATTTAAAGTTCTCTTAATTTTTATTCAATACTGGATTCTATTACTAATGTATTTTTTCAGAAAATTTTAATGGATTTAATGCATCCAGTAAATTGTAATTTGCAAGTACATAGTGCGCTTCGCATTGCTGTACCACGATACCAGCGTGCATGGCCTGACGGGGATTTTCTTATATGTATAATCGCGTTGCACTAAATGTGTTAACACTTTATCAACCGGTAGTCTATAAATCGGCTTTTCCCCCCGATCGGTAGCCTGTGAATCTGTTGCTATAGTAACCCTTAATTTGTTATATATTATTGAGATGAATGTGTTAAATTGTACTACAAGCTTCAATATCATTATATAAATTATTAAATATTAAATATCTTTCGTGATTAATAAGATAAATAAAATGAAAATAGAAACGAAAATTTTTACGACCGGATGACCGGTCGATAAAGTGTTAAGAAGCAGAAGAGGTCTGTGAAAGAACGTAACAGCTTCGCTTAGAATAGAATTGGTTTTTATTGTGACTAGATTACAAACGGGGCCTTTCGGCGCTCAATATCGCCCAGTAGGAACGTTTACACGTAGTGAGTGAAACGACAACGGGAATGAGAACATTCTATTGCGGGCATTTCTCCGATCACTCAACGCGGGAACTGGGATATGTGATTACGACGAACATTTGTACGACATCGGGATTCATACAAAATAGCGGTCGTTTCTTATGTCTAACTTACGGCGATAGTTGACGTATAGCGTTAGGTCTATATCGGCTTCCGAGGTTGCTCGACTCTGGCTCGTCGAGTCTCTTTGGTGTCGCAGCGTTCTCCTCGAGCCTCGCGATTTCCCTGCGCGCGCATTGCATTCGCCTCTCTTCCATTTCATTTAATTAGCGTTTCTTTCATCGCACACTCTTCTCTCTCTCTCTCTCTCTCTCTCTCTGCATTCCCGATTGGCCGATATGGCAGAAAAATCACGTGGCCGCGGAGGGAATCGACGCAGCTCGGAAGATCGACTTGCACGCGGCCTGCAAGGGTATCGAATACAGTTTTTTTTTATAATTACTCAATAATGTTAATAATATTTATAACGTACGCTTAGCCGATAAAATGATTTCTCTCCTGGTACACTATACAAAGCGGCGCCGGAAGCCGGCGGCCGGCCATATTTAGTTACAGCCCGTAATACAGTTTCTTTTTTTCGCTTTTCTTTTGGTATCCTGCCGTATAATGTTATTATCATCATCGTTACAATATAACAATTTTTTTTCCGTTAGATATTTACGAATCGCGTGAAACCAGCGTCTACTATACATGTATCTACAGAATAGTGAGTACGTGATCCGCGCCGGGATCTCTTTATTAAGCATACTCTTCCCACCCTCGTACCGGTCTAAATCGCAACTGAATCCTTTCCCTTGTTCTTTTTTTCCCCGACCGTTCGATTATCGCCGGACGGAGAATCGCCTCGAAACGCGCGGCGTTCCGTGTCGCGAGCGACGCAAGCCAAGTAAACCTTTAAGAAAATAAAGCTCGTCCTATCTCTCTTCACCCTTGTTCTTTCCTCCCTCGCTCGCGCTCTTGGCTCGCCTCTCTTCCGCGATTGGTTGCTACCAGAGCAGCGGCGTCATCGTATTGCACTTCGGGGCTCGAGTATTTGTCAAGAACGGAGACGAAACGCGTGTCCAATCGGAAGGCAACCAAAGATTAATCGAACAACTTAGAATCCTTAGAACGTTGCCATCTCCCTTCCTATCTCTCTCTCTCTCTCTCTCTCTCTCTTTAACTCTTTCTCTTTCTTTTTCTCTGTATCTCTTGTTCACTATTTCTCTCTTTCTCTCTCTTTCTTTTTCTCTATATCTCTTACTCTCTATTTCTCTCTTTCTCGCTCTTTTTCTCTCTCTCTCTTCCTCTCTCTCTTTTTCACACACTCAGCTCGCACACGGTCTCTCCGAACATTACAGAAGAAGCATGCACCTCGAAACGTGATAAATATACACCAATATAATCGTTCGATCGTCCATGAGTTTATGTACAACGCCGTCGTTCCTTCGTCCGTTCGGCTGGGAAGAATACCACCAGTCGACGAATAATAATGATTCGACGAACAACGCACGCTCGTTTTCTTTTGCAACAGGAAGTCGTTGTATTGCCGTGAGATCGTCCGCGAGTGGCTAGATCCGGAGGTCGCGCGATGTGTCCTCGTATATTGCGGCATATTTGCGAAACTCGATCGAAAAGTTTTCGGAATTTCCTAACTCCGCGCGATGCTCGTCATCGCGGCCATCTTCTTGTCGGTTATTGCTACGCGCCTGTTCAGTGGATTTACGAGGCTAAGAAGGGGAGCGCGAGTCTTCCGAGTCTCTTTGATTTAGTTGGAAATTTGTGCTTTGGGGATTTAGTTATCTGGTTTGAGAAATTATTGTGTTACAGGCGTTGTTGCTCGATAGTTTTTGGGATATTTGTGATCAGAGCTTTATTGCTTTCTTGGAACAACCTCATGGGGTTGACAGCGACTTCGCAATGTTTTTAAATTATCTGTGAACGTGTAAATAAATAATACTAAAACATTTTCTTTATCTTCCAAATTCGTGTTACGCTCGATATTTTATATTTTAAAGATAGTAAATAATATTTTTATTATTTAGATTTTCGAGTCGTTTACATCTCCGCGATATCATTTGCATCGGAAAATGTAAGGTGGTTGTTTTAGGGTTTACTATAAAATTATTTTGAGTTATTAAAAATTATTTCGAAATCATTGCAAAATATCTTTGTGGGTCAATAACAAAGTAATGTAAAGATTAAAAAAAAATAAGCTTCACTTATTCAATATTTGGAATATTTTCTGCCGAGGTTTGGTCAGAAAATTTGTCAGGGTGTAATTGATACAGGTTTTATATTTCCTGTATATGTAATGATAATTTATATTTCTGTGTTTTCGTATGGTAAATAAAATTGCTATAGAAAATTAATCTCCTTGCATATAGTATCCTTATTATTTTGTAATAAATATGTTGACTCCCATTAATATTCGGACACTATCTAAAATGCAGTAACTTCCATAAAACAGGACATAAATAATTGGAATTCTTTTTAGATGATAGAGGGACTAGTATACTAGATAATGACTAATTTGTTACAATTTTGCTTTTACTTGAAGTAAATAAAAACAAAATAAAAGAACTCTCTTAACATTCTTATCTTTCTTATCTGAGCCTGTAAATTAAAAAAATGCGTCTTGTAAATTTATATTTTCTCAAACCTGAGGATTAAATCTACAAAAACGTGCATAATGTGACAAAGTTATGTCAAAGTTGTATCGATGACCCAAAAGGTCTTGCACTCTCCTTGTAAACCCGACATAAAATGCAAGGTATGCATTTAACTTGAACGGCCTTTGAACAAAGAAATTTAAAGAAACATAGAACGCACGTAACAATTTACGTACCAAAAAGTGAGGTTAGACGACTCTTCGCATGTTATGCAATGTCATTATTCAATTATAGATAATTGTTATCTAATTCGTATCATTCTTCGTCAACGGAGATATAAGAAGAAAGCTTTCGACGAGTCTGCTATGAAAACTCAAGGATGTATGAATAGTCTAATAATAAGATGGACGTCCTAGTACATTGAAGATCAATAAAAACGAATATACTGTCTAGTGCTGAAAAGATGGCATAATTTTTATCCAGGGACACGAAACCTTGAGACCTGTGTCATTCGGAATGGAAACAAAATGGAAGACGCTAGAGGAGCTAAACAGTCAGAAGGTGACGTCCGCTTTGCAATCGGCCACTCTCGATTCCCCTGTTTCCTAGAAATTGAGGACCGATTGGAAATGATAATTTCTGCCAATAAAAGCGCGTTCACTCATACTTCTGCGAAGGCGTTAGCTTTACTCTCTGCCATCTTTTCAACAATAGACAGTACAAGAAAAGTGATTACAATAAAACTCTGCTTAAATGAACATTAAACGAACTCCACTATTTATAACCATTCCATTTAAACAAAGAAATATTTGAAAAATTTCCATTCGATAAACGGAGTTCAGAAAAGTAGAGTTGCACTGTGCTCGGCAGAGGACGATAAGAAAACACCGTTCCGCGACTATGGAGCTCAAGACTATTCCAAGGTTACGCGAAAGGCTGTTATATTAAAAAAAGGCTATTCCAAGGTGAGCGTTTTACAGCCGCAAGAGAATAGAAAACACAAAATTGCTCGAAAGAGTGCGAAGCGGACGGATAAACGAAATAATCGAAATTCCGAGAACGTTTTGAGCGATGTTCGCGCAGCTGCCGGTTGCCCATACGAAAACGAAATAAAGAAAGGATATACTCGCAAGCAACCCCCTCGGATTGGTGGTCAGTTGCAAGGACAGCTCGGCGGTGGTGGTAGCGTCTCGGTGGAGCGGCGACCTTAGTTCTCGTCCCGCGGCAGAGACAGCGTCTGCGATCCGAAAGCGATCGGGGGCATGGCCCAGCAATCGAGGAACGAAGGGCAGTGGGGGAGCGGGGCGCTGGTGGCGTGTTGCCAGTAGCCGGCCAATCCCGTGCCGGCTCCAGCGGCGGCCCCGGAGCCGCCTATCCCGATCCCGACACCCACGCCAATGCCGCCGGAGGCCGCGACGATCTGTTGCTCGCTGCTGTTCGTCTCCATCGCGTTTCTGTCGTCATCGATCTTCTGGTCCGCCGTGGTCCCGTCGTCGTCGTACATGAGGTAAAGCGGGTGCGAAATGGTCGACGAGGGGCTCGACGACAAGGTTGGCGAGGCGGCGGACCTAGGCCTGGGTCACTCTTGCGACCGCAGCTGATGATTGTCTGATTGTTGATTGGCGGAGACGCCGGGCGCGGCGCCGACCGGCACCACCACCTGGCTGGCCGCGCCGACCAGGGGCCTCCCCGCGGCCGCCATAGAGCCTCCAGAGTTACCGGTAACGGTGTGCTGGTGGGGGCTAGTCGTAGCCCCCGCTTCACCTCAGACTTGAGCCCTGGCGGTGGCGTTCACGTGGGCCTCTGTGCTGCTCGGCGAGTGCGGGTTGCCCTCGCCGGTCGACGCCAATGCGTACTGGCAGGCGCTCAGTCCGCCGCCGCCGCCGCCGGCAGAGGACGCTCTGGACCTGACCGGACTACCGGCCGCCGACACCGGTGTGCTGTCTATGCTGAACGAGCTGCCGCTCAAGCCGCTATAACCGCTGCTGTGCTGTCTGGCCTTCAGTCGTAACGAGGCGATGCTGCTCGACGTCATCTCCGGCGCCACCGTCGTCCTATGGTGCGGCGTGTACACCGGCGGCCCGTACGGGTGGTGCGGTGCCGCCGGCGTCGCGTAAGGACACGCGGCCCCCGACGCCGCCACCGGCGATCCTGCCACCCCCAGACCAGACCCCATGCCCGGCAGCATCGACGTGGCCGCTTGGCCCACCGATACCGACATGCCGCCCATGTGGCCGCCGGCCACCGACGTCGCCGCGTTGAAACAGTTCACCGGGCTGACTTGGGTGTGGTGATGGTGGTGCGACGCCGTCGGCACCACCGAGCCCAACGTGTTCACCCACGGGAAGTTCTTGGTTGCCAATGGAGACGGCACCTTCGCCGCCCAATTGTTGTACGTGCTGTACGAACTGTACAGCGCGTCCGGGTCCGCGAACGGCTGTCCGATGAACCCGTTCAAGCTGCTCGTACCAAAGCTGGCCTTGAACTCACCTGCCGCGGCCGCGGCCGCGTTCAACGCGTTCCGCTCTTTCTTCCGCCACTTCGCTCTTCTGTTCTTGAACCACACCTGCAACAGAAGCGAGTATTCTGTTAGGCGAGGGGATATCCACAGTCTTGAGTTACCGGGATATTTGATCGTAGTTCTATTTGTTAATTGTTTGCAAGAATGTGGGGTATTGATTGTAGTTAGAATAGGGTAGTGTGTATAGTTGATGATTTATGTGTATACCGTTATTGATTGTTTGAATAAAGAATCAGTACGCGGTGGTACTGGGTACTAGTTTTTCCTTCAGTTTACGTGGGAATGTCGTAAGACCGAAGATGGACGTTTTTAAGACGTTCTACTTTCTGATGATAAAAGATGTTCAGTTTGGGACGTCTCTAAAACGTCTGATTTTAGACGTTCAAAGAACCTCTAATTTGGGACGTTATAAAAATAGATTAAAGGCGCCCTATTGCAGACGTCTTAAAGACGGCTTAAATATATCCTATAGAAGACGTCTTAAAATCGTCTTATAACAGACGTATTAAAGACGGTTTAAAGATGGCTTCATGACAAGTCCCACAACATGACGTTTTAGAAACGACTTAAAAACGTCCCATAACAGACGTCTTAAAGTGGTTCAAAGACGTCTTAACGTGGTTTAAAGACGTCTTAAAGTGGTTCAAAGACGTCCCATAACAGACGTCTTAAAGTGGTTCAAAGACGTCCCATAACAGACGTCTTAAAATGGTTCAAAGACGTCCCATTGTAGACGTCTTAAAAATGGTTTACAGATGTCCTATAACAAACGACTTAAAGTCGGCTTAAAGGCGCCAAATTGGACGTCGTTTTAACGCCTGAAAGATGTCTCACGACACTTAAAATATGTCTTCAAGGCGGTTTTTATGTTTTCAATGTTTTTTAACTATATCGCACAAGTGCTGTCTAATTTAAACGCTTTTGCTTTAGACGGGGTTCTTAAATCAGCCTTATTGATTACATTCCATATTATTGTTAATTATAATAAGTACTGCTATGTTCAAACATATTATAAAATATGTCAAACTATGTCATAAGCTAGAAACGATTATGTTTTAATAACTGTCCTAATAGAAGGGTCAATCCAGTGTCACACAACCTGCCAATCACTATGAAATATCCAGTCCGTGACTATAATTTTACGTATCTACTAATAATTTATGAGTTTTACATTTCTTTACAATTTATGACAAAAACACAATTTCGAATATAAAACTGCGATGAGATTATAAAAATTTAAACATATTGCTATATCTTATTCAACTCGTTATGTCTATTAAAAGAAAAAATACGTTTTCACCTAACTTATGCTTTTTACAATTAACCTAGACAATGTTTATTCTGCATAAAGGTCAACGATATAGTCATTAGTGTGTCTGTAAAAATAGATAACTCCTCCGATTTGCGGTTTTATTTATGCAATCGGAGTAACTATGTATTTCATTTCTTTATATAATTCCATATACGCGAGTCGCATAAATATTTTCAAACTTGTATAAATCTACATAAATAATTTTAAACCTGTATAGAAAATATAAATATTTTCAAACTTGTATAAATCTACATAAATAATTTTAAACCTGTATAAAAAATATAAATATTTTCAAACTTGTATAAATCTACATAAATAATTTTAAACCTGTATAAAAAATATAAATATTTTCAAACTTGTATAAGTCTACATAAAAAATTTTGAACATGGATAAATCAATATAAATAATTTTAAACATGTATAAATCAGCATAAATATTTTTAAACATGTATAAATCAGCATAAATATTTTTAAACATGTATAAATCAGCATAAATATTTTTAAACTTGTATAAATCAACATAAATATTTTTAAACACGTGCAAAACAACAATAAACATTTCCATAATTACGAGTTCCTCGTGTTCGAATTTCTCATTGTTACCGTCAAGCGTAATCGGCATTCGCTTTATCTAAACGCGCTCATAATTAGCAAGGAACGTAGCAGCGATTAATAAAGTCGCAATAAACAATACAAGAAAATTGCAAGAGAATGGAATATTTCTGAAGAGCCCGCACAAAAACTGAAAGAATGTTCACGAGTACATCAATTAGCGGCAGTTTATCTTATCTTATCTGCTACGAAATAATTATGACCCGTTGGAGAGAAAATTACACCGTGTTAAACATACTCCCGCATTTAAAACGATTATTTCTTTTCAGTTGTACGCTTCAATTCGATCTTATCAGAATTTGTCGTAGACGATTACGTCTGTCCAATACCGCGTATCTCGAATTCCTAAAAATCGCAACCAAAATCTTTGCCCTTACTAATCTTCTGTCATCGCGAAACGTTATAAATTATTGCCGAGGAATTGCAATATTCTCAATTTATTTCGTAAGACAGCAACGTATATATATATATATTTTATCGATTTTTTATATACAAGGTGTTCGTGTAAAATTTGAGGCCGTCTGCAGTGCACTTTGAAAGGCGTAAAATGTATTAGTTGCAATGTGGCTTTGATAATTAAACATTTTTTTGTACTGATACGAGTGTACTTTATATTTCTGGTTATTATAAGACATAGGAAATGGTAAAGTAAATATATATTTATAATATATAAGGTGTCCCAAAATCTCTTCTAATCGGTAAATGAAGGGTTCCTGGGATCACTTGAACCAACTTTTTCCTTTGCGAAAATTCAATTCGCGACTTTGTTTACGAGTTATTAATAAAAAAACTGTGACCAATGAAACGCAAGCTCGACTGGTGCGAGGCAGGTGAACCAATGAACGGACGAAACCTAGTTACGTTGATTAATATGACCGTCTAAGCGCCAAAAAAGCTCACCTCTTCTCATTGGCTACTGTTTCTCGTTAATAACTCATCAACGACGCCGAGTAGCATATTTTCGTAAAGGAAAAAGTTGCTTGAAATGATATCAGGTAACCCCCATTTCTCGACTTTTAAACATTATTTAGATACCCTGTATAGTTACTACACTATATTGTACATGTATGTATCGCGTAACTTGGCGTTTGGAACACAGTCATCTATGTAAATACAATACATCTAAAATATATGTCTGTAAAGGGATATTTCAATACGTCTCCAATCTCGTTATAGATACATAAAGTTATAAACGCATAATAAACGTATAATAGCTGCTCAAAGTTGCTTATAAATTACAAAACCTTTTATTTCTCCGTGACTGTTCCAAACACCGTAGTTGACACCATAATTTTCCAACCCCCTGAAAACAATGGTGAATTTCCGGTTCAACGTAGCAGTAAATAGCTAAATAAATAATTAAATGAATAAATAAATAAACGAATAAATAAATAAATAAATAAATCATAAATATCTCAAAAGCTATCGAACTTTTGCGCCTATAATATCCATACAATCGCGTTACCTGTACGTCGAGATTTATTCAATAATTTCCACCATAAACAAAGACACCAGATTACGCAGACATTGCAAAAAGTACCACCGATTTCTCCATTAGTTTCTCGAATCACCGCGCGTCCCATCAGCGTCGCTATTCCTCATACAGCAAAAAGGAAAAGCGACGACGATAACGAAGGCGGTATCGCTGGGAAGACGGTGCGAGTTCCCGAGACAAATGGCAAGAAACCCCCATGCTCCACCATCCTGAAATATGATGGCGTTAATTCAAGGCGGCCTTTCCCGCGCTCGATACTATACGAGGGTCGTGGGCGTAGGGTGGTCCGAGGAAGGGAGACGAACCTCGTCAGCCGTTTCCACCCTCTTCCCGTTCCCATTCGCCCTTCAACCTCGACGCCGTCCCTAGGCCGCCGCGTTTGCTTTCCCCATGACGCCCAACCTGCTCGTCCCCGGCAATTATACGGGTGGTTGCACTTGGATACACGTCGGTCTCCCGTAACTGTTCGGAAAAGGCAACGAGCGGCGGCTGCGGATGCTTCCGCCGCCGCGCGCGCGGAAACTTCGAGCTGGGAACTCTATCCTGCTGCCGTCTTCGCAGCGCGGACCGAAAAGAAGAACGGCAGAGGGAAGAGAGGCCGGGATACCGCTAGGGGAGAAGAAACAATGACGGAGGCGGCTCGAGGATTCGCCGTAAGATGGATGGACCCACGATCACGCCGTGGAAATGCTAAGAGGCGCGACGAATCATTGAAAGAGGGGAAGTAGACTGGCTAATGAAGAGTAATGTAGTTCCTATCGCGATCAAGTTCGCACACCCGCGCAACTATTCGCGTTCGATACGACGCGGCCGAGTCAAAGAATTATCGGCTTTCATTACACGTGTTGGATCGCCCCATAAGTTCACGCCGTTTATTTAGATTAACGCGTCCCGGACACGCCGCGGCCTCGCGCGCACTCGGGAATTTCTACCGTGGATTATTAAACCCTTGCCGTACCGTTTCTTCGTACTTCGATTGGCAAGCACCTTTTCGATCTGAATGATTTCTTGGGAGGAAATGAGAATTTATATTTATCGTATGCCTACGTTTTACTAGGATGATTAACACATATTCATCTGGTAATCTGTTGCGCCGCCATTCATAAAGTGCCGGCATTTTGTGACACTATCTGTAAAAATCATATGTTCTATATAGAAACAAGGTAGCTTGTTAAAAATCGTATATTTTTCAGTGAACTTTTGGAAAATGATATAAAACAGATTTGTCTTTATATACATATAATATACGTATAAATTTTTCATATCTTTCGTGTGCATTCTGAAGTTATATGATATGTTATTGGAATTATATCTGTTTGTTAAAGAATAGAATTTAATTTATTTAGAATTTAAAGAACAAGAATTAATTATTTTTTATAATATAGAAATAAAGAAAATTCGTCGTTTGGCTATTGGTGATTGTTTGAGAAGTGAATTTTTGTGATGCGGATGAGTATGTGTTAAATATCAATTTCAAGACGATAGAATTTATAGGATATTAATTACAGAACGATAAGATATTAATAGAATTTTATATTATTATTAATTTGATATTAACAATTTCTGTTTCTTCTATTGTCTTTATTTACTTTCGTTTTTAAGCTTTGATGATAGAATTATTAAAATTAAGGAAATTAATAATATTCATCTTTGTCACGAGTTTATCTCATTATAATGTAAGGGATAAAAGTATGGCAAGAGGTTAATCTACATATGCATGGTGAAATAAGCTTGCAAATTATCTGTATATTTAAGTGTATGTGCGAGGAAAAACGTTTTAGAGTGGGTGCCATTTTGGTTTGTCTTTCGTTCTGGTTTTTGATATTGTTGATAGTGATCGTTTGGCTGTATGTTTGATGTAAGAAATTATATTTATATTGTGTATATATAAAGAGCAAGAATAATGTTTATATATTGATAATAATAGTGTTTAAATATTGGTGGCAGGAGAATGGAATTTGAACAGTAGAAAGTATTTTAATTGTAAATACAAAACACTTTTTCTGACTTTTCCTACATGTCTTATGACTGGTACTACAGTTACATTGTTAATAATTTCTTAAATATAAACTTTGATAATATAAATGATCTTGGAACGTGATATAGTAATTTTCGTGGTGCCTCAGAGTTATCACTCGAGTGAAAAGAGTTAAAGAAATGGAATGGCAAATATGGCAAAATTTATGGTTAAATAGGCAAACTTTGACGATTTTGAATAATAAACCGTCAGGTACAATATTATTGTATTGCAGTTTAGTAAGCATTAAAGTATTAGAGTAAGTATAGAAAAGAATTAAATAGTCAAACTTTGTCGACTCATACTCATGGTGAAGATTGTTAGCAATAAACCTCCAGGTATGAATGTTAATTCATCGTAATTTGAAAAAATAATTTCATTATTTCAGTAATTGTACTCAAAATTCTTAAGTCTACACTATTTCCTCTATAATTAACAGTGGCAACAAAAACATTGAAATATAATAATTGTTATTACACATCCACATTACTAAGAATACATTCTATAAATAAAGATTTTCCATTATTTAAAACTACATAGTTTGAAACTAATCTAAATGTTTGCAAGACAATTTCAGATTATCTTCCTTCACTTTCCTAAATATTATAAAAATATTTCTAACAAATATTCTCAAATAAACTCCTTTCTTCCACAACATACAAATTTCAATATAAACACACAAAGTTCAAATAACTGCAATTTCATCATTGTATATAAAATAATATACATTTAGGTACTATTACACACGGAGACATCGTCTTTGACATAACCTCTCGACTTATCTCGAATAAAAAAATGACTTGTACGAGTCTCAAAATATTTTGAGATCTATAACATGCGTTCGCAAACTTGTCGCATTTTCTTCTATAAAATATAAATTTGTAGGAAAGGCTCGGGTCAGAAGGGACCCAAGAAAGAAGCATCGCATCAGCAAGACTCCGACACCGAGAACAACCCCTAAATCACGAGACCACAGCGCAAGCGTCTCTCCCGGCTACTCGAAGAAGAGAGAGCCAAAGAGAAAGAGATAGAAAGAGACGAAGAGAGAGAGAGAGAGAGAGAGAGAGAGAGAATATCGCGAAGAAGAAAGGCGGACGCGTCGCAGGAAAAAATATTTCGGTCCGTTCCCGGCCGTATAACCAAACTTTTCTTCGCGAGTAACATCATTGGATTTCACGAAGCAACCCCGTAGACATGACACGGGGCGTCGGTAAGCCAAGAGGGGGAGTAAACTCGATAGGGCAGAACGGCGGGCGAAAGATGCCGTGGCTCGAGAATCAATAAACTCTCGGAAGGCGCGCGCGGGTCGTTGGTATACACACAAGGCCGCGCCCATAAACTTTAACAGCATCGCAGAATCGCGGCGCCGAAGACAAGGCTGTCGGGAAACAGCCTGATGCCCGATTCGTGGCTTAGAAACTTGATCAGTGAAGTTTGGACCTTGATACCGAGCCACGATCCTCGCGCGTCGCCTCTAGGCAAATGACAACGCGTCGATGACGAAGTCATCTGCATTGTCATTTTTCAATGTCTTTCTAAACTTTATAATTGTTGGATAGGGTGTGTCAAGGCTTGTTAAAAACATTGTAGTAGATCACCCAATAATGTTTTTTGTATTATAATAAAGAAGGGAAATGTTCATGGATTGTCGGAGTAGAAGAGTCAGATGTATCTTGTTTTAATGGTGTTTGATAGGTAGGGTATTAAATGTAGGAATAGAAGTCATATTTTAGTGTTAATATTGGCATAATAATGTTAAAAGAATAATATCCTAGTAGAATATTATTATTAGAATATTGTTATTCTAATATCGATATTAGAATTTTATTTATCTTTCTGCATCACTGTATTTTATACTTCATAGAGTACTATTCTAATACAATATTATTATTTGAATACTGTTATTGTAATATTAATGCTAGGATATTATTTCTATCTCTGCATCACTGTATTTTACACCTACCTAGCCTACAGTAGTGAAACAACGACAGGTACATGACATTTTTCTGCTACAATAACCCGTTCTATTAATAACCTATTAATAATATTCTGATAATAATATTCTAATAATAATATTCTAGTAGTAATATTCTAATAATACTATTCCAGTAATAATATCCTAATAATAACATTCTAATAATAATAATACATACTAGTATTAGAATAATAATATTAAAAGAAGAATATTTTAATAATAATGTTCTGTTAATAATATTCCAGCAATAACAGTCTAATAATAATATTCTAGTACTAATATTCTAATAATAATATTAATGTTATTAATACTCTGATATAATAAAATTAAAAGTCGCTTGAATACGTAAGGAAATAATTAATGAAATAGAAGTTTAATCAAGAGAATTACTTCATGTTTTCGTAAATGAAATAAAATGATAAAAGACAACTATAAAGCGAAATTTGCATAAGGAAAGTCGACTAAAATGCTATAAAAAACAAAGATGTTGTAATTCAACTTCTATATTAATTTACCTCGAATTTAATATTTCCGTCTTTATAGCTATTTATTACTTTAAACATTTTATTCTTAACTCAATAAACCAACTTCTGCGATGTTGCAGTCTCAATTTCATTCTATTTCCGCTTCACAGTGTTTTTTAAACGTTACCGTATTGTTTGTTAATTTTATAAACTGCTCTTGTCAAAATTCCCCACATATATTCTCTATGGAGTTTTGTCTCGTGAATGTACTAGTCTTGTTATAACTGCAAGTTATTGTGCGGGAATAACGCGTTCGTTTTTTAGCACTGTGCACAGCTGCGTTATCTTGTTGAAAAATTACATCCTCATCGTGACTTGCAACAAATTAAATTATCTTCTGACATGTCTACATGCTAGCGTTTTTGCGGAGCAACTAAATGAAGCCCATAGCGTTAAAGACTTCCACCCCGTCAGTTTTATTCATAGTTACTACTTTTCTGTATGAATAAACATTGAACGAAACAATAATAATACGCGATAACAAAATATAAACAATCGTAAAGAGAGGCTTCAAATATTAGATAATTTGCAACGTCACTAAATAATCCAATAAATACTACTGCACAATTTTTTACAATTTAATTAAATAAATTGCTGTAATAAAAAGACTAAACAGATTTATGAAAAGTATTTTCATAAATATGTTTAGATAAATTCATAAATGAAACGAAAAACGAACATTGACAACTGTATAGCTATAAAAGTATAGTCCGTCGGCTGAGAATGATCAAAGATTGAGTATTAACTTGATCTTGTTGCTAATAAATAAATATAATATATAATACAGAAATATTATATTTACATGTTAGAAATAAGACTATATTAGTAAGCAATCTTATTCATGTAATAAATTTATTACCATGTAATAAATCAGTCGTATAATAAAAAATGGAATACGGTCATTTATAAAATGATTTTAGTTTAATTCAAATATAACATAATAAATAAATATGTAAAAGTTTTCAGTTCAATTTATACATCACATAAGAAATAAATATATAAATTAAACTGAAATCATTCTATGAATGACCATATTCCACGTTTCATCTTCGACAGTACACTTTATAAACCATGTAATTAGTTATTATAAAAGTTATAACACAATAGTCAAAATCGGACTCTTCCAAACCTTTTACAAATTGAAATTCAATTTAATAACAATTCTTTTCTATATATCTATAAATATTAAAAATGTTCTTCGTTAATAACGCGTTAAGGGCGTCTCAAATAAGATTTTCGCAAAGGAAAAAGTTACTTGAAATAACTTCAGGTAACCCTTATTTATAGATATTTAGTTATTTTTGAGACACTCAAGTTACTACACATTTATAAAAATGAATAATGTTTGAATAATGAGTCATCCTATTATCCTAAACGATTACTCTAAACTTTAAACGATGACTCTGGACTCTAAATGGTTCTCTAGACTCTAAACGAGTACTCTAGATTCTAAACGATTATTCTAGACTTTAAACGAGTATTCTAGACTGTAATCGATTATTCTAGACTCTAAACAATCATTCTGGGATCTAAACGATTACTCTAAACTCCAAATGATTACTCTAGACCTTAAACGATTATTCTAGGCTCTAAACGTTTACTCCGGACTCTAAACGATTATACTAGACTCTAAACGATTATTAGAAATTTTAAACGATTATTCTAAACTTTGAACAATTATTCTAAACTCTAAACGATTACTTTAGACGCTAAACGTTTATTCTAGACTCTAAACAATTATTCCAGACTCCATACGATTACTCTAATCCCTTTCATAAATAAAATGACTAGATCTATATATCTATAAAATCTGACTAAGTGGTACAATTGCAACAACTCTCCCCTATCAATCCATATTAGAAATACATGAAAGCTGGCGATCTAGTAACTATAGTAATCCAGATGACGCACATCAAGAAGACGCGTACGGGATCTGGCAACGACTGTAGTAATTCTTTCAAAGATGGCTACTGGATGTACCAGCGAGATGTTCCTTCTGGTCTACGAATAGGGACGGTAGACGCGATAAATCGAATCCAATGTTTTCCGCTCGACAACCGCTTGAACAATGGCTCCCGTCACGTCATCCAAGCAATAAAACCTCATCAAATCACGACCCCTCGCCACCGCGTAAGCCTCCGCGCACGGCTCAATCTACGAAAGCTTATATAAATGTAATGAGACCGTGACCAGGGCTACCTCATCAATCAACCCCCACACGGGCCAACTTCTACGTCCCCTCCTACGTGCACTCCTCGCCGTTTTCCCTGGGTTTCCTTCTGCGCCACGTGTATATATATATATGTATATACGATTCGACACCGTATAGAGAGACACCCTCGAAAACGCTGCCTCATACGAGGTAATCCCGTGACTTAACAACGGCCACGAACAATCGGATAAACGCGATTCGTTTCGACTGTTGCAACGCTCTTTCCTTTGCTTTATGATGACGATGACGGTGGCGGAATTGAACCGTTTACGGGACTAATCGGATAACATTCTCGAACATTTCAAATCTAAGCGACGAAGCTTTTGGTTCGGTGGTAACTTTCTTTTATTTATATTATATTGTATTATTTGTAATATATTTTTTTATATAATGTGAATTTATGCTAGTAATTAGTAAAATATTTTGCGATGACAATGACGGTGGCAAAATTGAACCGTTTACAGGACAAGTTGAGTAACTTTATGGAATATTTGAAATCTAAGTTTCGAGGCTCTTGGTTTGGTCGTCACTCTCTTTCATTTTTAACATGTTATATATTGTATTATTTATTAGCGATACATTTTTGTACATAACGCAGATTGACGCTACTAATAAATAAAATATTTGGACGGCTGTAATAAATACTGCTTTCAGAAGCCTTTCTGTTTTTGAGTAACATTACGGCCGTGCTTGTAGAAATATTTATGAATTGTTATTAAATAATTACTTTACTTTAAGTGAGTTATTTCGGTTGACATAACTATACACATTTATATTTAATATTTATTTACTTATATTATATTACATTAAATATATTTCTTTGCTCAGATAAACGCTATCATAAAAAACGTGAAAAATTCGAATAAACTCTATTATCTCATCGTCAATAGCTTTTATTATTAAAAATAGCAGAGAGATCTGACAAATTAGAAAACCTCAATGCATCATTCCAAATCTACGAGAAAGATGCTTTTCAGCATCTATTTCTCGCTCTTAATAACAACGCGCGGTGAACAAAAGCGTCGCATATTTATTGGACGCTAAAAATATCGACTAACTTCTATCTTGATCGGTTATTTATTGTTGGAAATAACTGCGGGGGCGTAGCGAGCCCGGAATTCCTTGCGGCGGTGAACCAGGTTTCTCGCGTGGCGAAAGCAGCGTTTAAAAGCGCTGCGCGGCGTAGGCGATCCCATCGGCCCCCGAAACGGTTCCGATTACAAAAGAGTCCGTTGTCCGTGATCGACGAATCACCGTCGTCCATGGCACGATAAACAATCCGACGCGATAGAGACGCACGCGTCGAATCAAGCGTATCGAGGAGGCCGCGGCGCGCCGGCCCGACGATTCGGTTCCTGGGAAGACGTCGAGAGGGAGAGGAGCGGCTGGAGAGAGATGGACATTGAGAGAGGGAGATAGATATGGAGAGAAAGATATATAGGGAGAAAACTCAAAAGAGAGGCGGAGGGAGAGAGAGAGAGATGACGAGAGAGAGAGAGAGAGAGAGAGAGAAACAGAGCAAGATGAAGAGAGGCAGTAATGGAAAGAAAGTGAGATAAGGCAATATAGAGTAAGAGAGATGGAGAAAGACAGTGATGGAAGGACAGAGAGAACAAGATAAAGCAAAAAGGAACAGAGAGAAAGAAAGATATAGAAAAAGAGAAACAGAAAGATAGGGAGCAAGAGAGATAGAGAAATAGAGAGGAAGAAATGGAGCAGAAAGGAGAATTAGAGAGTAAGAGATCACGTGACACAGAGAAAAAGAAACCTAGACAGCAAGAGAGGTAGAGAAAAAGAGAACTAGACAGTAAGAGAGGTAGAGAAAAAGAGAGCTAGACAGCAAGAGAAGTGGAGAAAAAGAGAGCTAGACAGCAAGAGAAGTGGAGAAAAAGAGAACTAGACAGCAAGAGAGGTAGAGAAAAAGAGAGCTACACAACAGAAGAGGTGGAGTAAAAGAGATACGGAAAAATAGAGAGCTAGAGAGCAAGAGAAATACAGAAAAAGAGAAACCTAGAAATAGAGGACAAGAGAGATTGAGAAATAGAAGCCAAGAGAAATAAAGGGCAAGAAGAGATAGAGGAAAAGAGAAATATAGAAATACAGAGCAAGAGAAATAGAGAAAAGGAGAAGCAGAGAGCAAGAGATATAAAGAAAAAGAAAAATGGAGAATAGATCACGAGGGACAGAGAGAAAGAGATATTAAAAGCTAGAGATCACGAGAGGTAGAGAAAACGAGAAATAGAGAGTAAGAGAGATATAGAAACAGAGAAATAGAGAGCAAGAGTGCACGAGAGAAAGCGAAATAGAGAAATAAAGAGCAAAAAAGATAGAGGAAAAGAGAAATAAAGACATAGATAGCAAGTGAGTTGGAGAAAATGGAAAAAAAAGAAAAAAGAAAAATGTAGAGAAATAGACAGAGAAGTAGAAAGAAAGACAGAGAAAGTCACAGAAACAAAGACAGAAAAATGGGTGCAAGAGAGGTACGCGATATAAAGAAAGAAAATCCCAAAGAGAAAGAGAGAATGCTAGGGAAAGACGTGGAGACAAAGATGAATAGAGATGCTAGTAAGTAAGTGAGAAACGGAGAGAGCGTGAGAGAGCAAGCGAGAGAGGGGGGGAGGGGGAAGGGTGGGAGGGAGGGGCAGGAGAACTGTAGAGAGAAGGTCGACACGACGGTTGCAGGGTGGAGACGACGATGGCGGTGGAGAACCAGAGGAGGACCGAGGGGAATAGCCGTGGGAAGGTTGCTAGACGCCGCGGGGAGGGCGACAGAGGAGGAGAGCCGAGGTAGAGGTGGAGGAGGATAATATTGATCCCCTCGTAGCCCCGCCCCTCCTTCGCAGGCCGACGCCATCATTATATTATCCACCATCCCTCCGTCTATCCGACATATGCGCACACCTACGACCTCAAAATCTACGGGATCTCTGGTCCACGCACATCTGCTTGTCACTCTACTCTCGAAACGGGTCCTCCAGGAGGAAACGAATACATTTTGTCTTTCCCGTCCTTCTTCTCCTTCGTCCTCCACCTCTTTCTATTCTTCTTCTTCTTCCTCGTTGTTTGTTCCACTACCTCTTGTTCCACGCACAAATGGACACATTCGTTATTCATTGGGTTATTCAGGAAGTTCCAAGCGTTTTTCTCGCATCGGTGATCTGCCGTTTTCGTAACTCATTCGCGGAGATTTATTTTGCCTCGTTTCTGTTAATTGTTGTCCGCGAATATGCGATGCTTTCGCGCTACTCGAGTGTCGGTTCTTTTTAGAAAAATAGATGTTGCATCGAGACGGAGTGGACGAATAATAATTGCTTAGATCTGGAGAATGGTGGATCTGTAAACCGTATCGGTCGCGTATTTTTTAATGTAACAGGTTATGTCGGGTATGTCGTATGTTGCGCGTTTGAGTATATATTAGAGTCGCGTGTGAAAAGTATGAGACGTTCACAGGCCAAATCGATTAACTCAGCATTTTTTAATATTTGAGATCTACGTGTCAAAGCACTTGATTCAGTCATAACTTTCTTTTTATTTGTACTAAATTTCCCAAATAATACATGCTAATACCATTAACCCCTTGCAGTATGATTTCTTTCACAGTTACGCTGATCGGCGCTATTTTATTCTTAATTATTTTTCCTAAAGGAACGATAGAATTTTTGTTTATTGTATATTTTTATCTATATTTAATCGTTAATTTTAATAAAAGGAGAATCAAATTTTATTTGAATTTAAAAGAAATATATCATCCATATTTAGTAGGTTATATATGATATTTTCGGCAAGAGTCTGGCACGTTGTTACATTGCAAGGGGTTGAATAATGGAGAAATTTATAACATATAAACTATAAAGTTTACGTACCACGAAGATTAATTAATTCAAGACTTTAATATTCTAGCTTGACATCGTGCAAAAACACATTACGCAGGCATTAATCTTTAATCATCGATTTTATATCAAATCAAAGCAAATCTACAAATACACACAATCATTTTACACATATTTAATATTTTATGTCTTAAACATATATACTACCTAAACGAAATAAAAGTTAAACATTATTTTTTTATTAACGAAATACTTTTTTTTACAGATTTCAATTGTTTCGTCTTTTTAATTTGTATTTCTTCACAGCTTGGTATTATTATACACATATTAAAAGTAAACTCAAAAATCTGTTATGTAAATAATAAAACAATAAATAATACAAATATTCTTCTATCGTTTTTTAGCTGTGCGCATAAATATTGATAGGACGCGCATACATGTAGAACGTGTATAGAATAAATAACGGGACATTGTTTAATCTGTGAAACGAAAGAGACATGTCAAGATATTGTCTTTGTCTACACCCTCCTGCCCCTCCTCGTTCTCTTCTTAATTCAGTCAATAATTCCTCGAGTTTATTGTGTCATAATATCCATATTAGTTGTATAAACTGCACTGTATTTACGTTGATTGCGTCAAAAACTTTGTTATGTCGTTCTTTATCGCGTCGCAGTATTACAGGTGTTTGTAAACGAAAAATCTCTCGATTAAGAAATTAAATAGCGCGGTATTCGTTTATTCCACCAACAGAGTTTTGAATTAGAAATAAAACCACTTTCTGTCTAATTTATTACATATATCTTTTAAGTGGTAACTGCAAAATTATTTTTA
This sequence comes from Augochlora pura, assembly GCF_028453695.1. NCBI lineage: Eukaryota > Metazoa > Arthropoda > Insecta > Hymenoptera > Halictidae > Augochlora > Augochlora pura. The sequence continues at coordinate 9,327,852 of NC_135776.1, read as the reverse complement.
TAAATACTACTGTATAAAAAATAATGAGACATTTGGGACAAATAGAAAAAAGGCAATTAGAAAAAGAAAAAGAAAGAAATAGGTTGAGCAAATGTAAAAGGTTAATTTCCTGAAAAAAGCAAACCGAGTCTCGTATTAACAAAAATTATTTTCCTTTGTAAACTTGTATAAGGTTTAGCTTTTTCTGTATTACTATAGTTTTCAATAGTTTTTAAAAGAATGTAATAATAGAGTTTACTGGTAAAGTGTTTTTAATAAAAAAAATTGTGATTTAATCCTGTGATTATGGTACAGTCTAAGAGAACCACCTAATAAATTCAAAAAAACAAGTCTTTGATCAATCTTAAGTCGATTTTTATGCTATTTTTAATTGAGTTAACTATCACAATTCTTTTAATAAGAACTGATACTTTAATATAAAGCGTTAACTAATATTGCGAATATTTATGCCTGTTGTATACATATTAATAATAGAGTTGTGAGAGTTATGCTTCTTTATTTTTATAGATATTATTGTAGGTATTATGTTATTTATTGCTATATATATTATATTATATATTATAATAGATAATATATCCTATATAACTATAGATATTGTATATTGTATATTACTAATTGTATAGATATAACACCATTCTATGTGGATATTACCTATTACATCATAGATATTATTATTATACATTATTTAGAAATATATACGTTCTTCCAAATCGAAAGAAAAAACAAAAAATTCTCATATAACGCATCGTCGCCGTATAAAAATGATTCGAGCCAGAATTTTGTTCATTTTCCGTACGGCGGCCATCCCGTTGGCAAAAACGATTGTCCCACGGCTAGCCGAAAAAAACTAGGAGACAGCACTTCATTAAAAATAAATTCCCACGCAGGAGTCCCGACGGATATCCGCGCGGCTTCGCGGGGATTTCGCGGCCGCGGAACTTGCCCCCTTTCTTTCCACGGTGCGCCGCGGAACGCCGCCTTTTTAACTCTATACATCTTCGACGAGCCCGTTTCTAGACGATTACCCAACCCCGACGCGCCCCTCGACGCCGTTTACATCGTCACGGATGGTAGTACCGGGCGGAATTGTGGAGGAACGCTTTTCGCCCGTGGGATTTATGAAAGAGGCTGCGCCCGCGACGCGACGTCGTTCTCTTCTTGCCGCTGAGCTTCTGGATGGAATGCGCTGACAGAGAATTAGCCTGGCCTTCCCCGCTCTCCTCTCCGGGAAGAGCAAAAGTCCGTGGAAGATAAAACGGAACGCCCGTGAATTATCATCCAGCGATTCACCGTGTTACGTTCGCGGAATTGAAATTACTTTCGTCGACGTCACATCGGATCGCCAAAAGGATGTTTCTTAATTAACACGTATTCGTCCGCGTGACGAATATTCGTCGTTTCGCAAACAATCAACGATAGCTAAACGACGGAACAGTACGTCGATTGTATATTACAGAAAATAATTGAGTCTTGTTCTTTGAATTCTAAATAAATGAAATTCTAATTTTTAGCAAACGGAGATCGTTCCAATAAAGAACTAATTTCAAGTTGCATCGCATTATGGTGCAAACGTAAACGCAAGCAAAGTGAAAGCGTAGTATTTGGTATTGGGTATAAATGGATTTTATTCAAAGTTTAAGCGCCTGGGTATTTAGATATTATATAACTTCAGAAAGGAAACAGGCAAATAGCAAACAGACATAAAGACAAATTTGTTTTATATCATTTTCTAAGATATCGCTGAAGAATATACGACTTTTAACAAGTTACGTTGTTTTAGTATAGTCTAGTATAGTTTTGTATAGTGTCCAAAATGCCGGCGGTTTGTGAATGACGGTGCATCAAATTACCGGACGAATATATGTTAATATCCTGTTAACCTCTTGCACACTCTAATAACGAGTCGGACTCGTGACAAGATCCCACGCAAGATCTACTGAATATGAATATTACTAATTTCTTCTAAGTCGAAATCAAATAAAACTCTTCTGTTATCAAAATCTAGAAACGGAAGGAAATAAAGACAATAGAAGAAAGAAAAATGACTCTAAAGTCTCTAAAGTCTTTATTCCTTGGAATTGAATTTACTTTCGTCGATGAGAATACCGGATCGACAAGTGATGTTTCTTAATTAACTTCACAGTGATTAGAGTAGTGGATAACATTCGAAAAATTATTATAATATCCTTCTTATATTGTCTTTACAATATAATTGTAATTTAGAGGTTTTATTACGCGGAATTGAAATTACTTTTGTCGACGTGACTTCCCATCCCCAAGAGATGTTTCTCAACCCTTTGTACTGGAAGCCATTTTATACCTAGATCCAAAATAGTTACTTTGACTAGCTGAATTCCCATTTTATTGTATATAATATAGTACAATTAAGTACACATAAAATATTTACACTTTTAACAGTTTTTAACGAAATCAAAAATTATTTTGACAATGACATAATTTTAATCATGGACTCTATGCATTCGAAGCCATTTTGAGGCTTCGCCATTTTATTACGTACAACTTAGTACTATTTATGCATATAAGATTGAGTCTTGTGACTTGTTAAACTGCTATGCTTTTAACAGTATTTTAAATAGAAGGCTCTTTATTAATGTTAAAATTATTTTGGTAATGATAGAACAATTTTCATTAGCGCCTCAGAGGCGCTATTCGAGAGCAAAGGGATAATTAACTGCACACTTATTAGAGCCGTGGAGAGCAAACGAAAAACTATAATATATTTTTTTATTTTGTTTTTGTGACATAAAAATAGATTCTAGATTTCGCCGTTATCGCTGTCCGCATTAACTAGTTTCCTGGCTTTTTCGTTGCATTTTTAATCATTACGCTTGAATGCAGACTCTAAATTGCAATTATTTTGTTTTTCTAATATAAATTGTATTTTAGAGTCTTTATACGTGTGTATATAATTGGAAAAAGTATGAAAAAGTAATTATCAATAGCAAGGGAACGCGTTAGTATGGACAGAGATGATGGCGAAATGTGGAATTGTAATCGTTATATTGATTGAACGTCTTGCGTTCAAAGTAATTTCAGGTATTTTGGAATAACTTAAGTCTACGCATTGACACAGACTGCGAAATATTATAAATTTATAAAATATTGAGATATTGAAACATTGCAACTTTTAAGTATTAAAATATTGAAGTATCGACATATCAAGATACTGAAATATTGAAATATTAAGATATTGAGATATTTAAGTATTGAATTATTAAGATATTGAGATATTGAAATATTGAAATATTAAGATATCGAGATATTTAAGTATTGAAATATTAAGATATCGAGATATTTAAGTATTGAATTATTAAGATAGTGAGATATTGAAATATTAAAATATTTAAACATCTTGAACAACATAAGCCATAAAACAAAAAAGACATTTCACAATTTTTCCAATTTCTCGTCAAGTGTATCCACGTTCGGTTACGTTTAATGTTTCAAGTAGTCCTAACCATTCCACATGAAAATATAAGTATACACATACAACAGACAGTAGTACGTTTATGAGAATATCTGCACTAGAATAATGCCCCTGGACGCTCTTACGCTTATCGTTGTTTCAGCGTGCGGCTCTACACACCGGTGCCTATTTTTCCGCGACACTTTCTTTTTACCCTGTTTGTTCCACCCCCGGGTGCGCACCGAGGCAGTCTGAGTTTCTAGCAGCACCGTCTCCATAAATCTTACTATAACGGCGAGATGGATCAGGGAGAATGGCCACGTACCACGTAGAGGAGCCGACTCCTACTTGTATCGTATTTCCGCGAATATGTGTGCCCACTTGGCCGCGCACGCGCGACTTTATCTTCAAGGATTGCTATGAATATGCGACTGCATGCGGAGAAATCGAGCTGTCGCGACTGGATACCGGATATCAAGGGAAATCGGCCTTAGCGACGGATTCCAGAGGTAATTACCGGAAAATTCGCGAGCATGTGTGAACAATTACCGTAGATTTATGACCTAGCCTTGACAAGAAAATTAGCTTGTGGAATAATTGCAGTTGTATTACACGTATGGGCAGTGGGATGCAATTTAGGGTGGATTTAGGGTGACGATTTGTTTGCAAGATTTTTGTGGAGACGCTCTTTGGAATTATGTTCTTAGATGACAAAATATAGAATAAGTTAAATATCGAAAATATAAGATATAAAATAAGTTAAATATTGAAAATATAAAATGAAATAATTTAGAAATCGGCAATATTAGATATAAAATAAATATAGGCTAAATTAAATATAAGGGTCGACAATATAAAATTTAAAATCAAATATACTAAAAACCAATAACACAAAATATAAAATAAGCTAAACATCCATAATATAAAATACAAAATAGCTTAAACATCGTCAATATAAAATATAAAATTAAATAACTTGAACATTGACAATATGCAATATAAAATGAAATAAGTTAAACATCGACAATATTGTGAAATTGAATCGTATTGAATTCGTCTTCTCACAATCGTTAAAAATGTAGAAAAAATCATTGCGTCAAAAAATTCATGATTTTACAAATTAAAAATTTAATTTCGAAGAAGAGACCATTTTTTTGACGTTACATGTGCTTTTCGAACAGATACAATTTACATTATATATATATATATTAACATTTACACAACCAAATAGATTTCAAGTGCGAGTGGAAGAAAAGAGAAGAGAGGAAGGGAGAGGGAGGGAGAAAGAAAGAGAGAGAAGAATAGAGAGAGTTAATTAATAAGATATAGCGGAAAGTCCATCTGTCCGAGGAATCACGTGACATTGCCGGAAATCTTGAGATCTTGCGGACAACGCGAGGACTTTCATGTCGTCGGCTGGATCACCGCCAAGACGACCAAACAATTTTCCGGAATGTGACGGGGTAGACGCGGTTTAGTGAACGTTCCGTGGGCATTTTCACGTAATCGTGAAAATGCGACGTCATCGGAAGAGTTTGACATAAATTCTCTTGAATTTACTATGCAATTCTGTCGAGAATAGATAGCGGAGACGTACAACATTGATATCTTATAGCTACTATATTTTTATTCCCGATTATTTTCTTAGTTATATCAGCAATTATTGCTGATGTAACGATTAATTATTTATATTATAATACCATTTCTATATTTATAATTATTCACTTGACTGATTTAAATATTGCTTACTTACTCGATAGATTTACTTGTTGACTCTGCAACTGTTAGTTTTGTATTTAAAATTTTACGTTTATTTTGTTTTTTTATGTTTATATATATTACGTTATATTAAATTATATCGTATTGCATTGTATTGTATTATTATATATTTATTACAGCTTATTTGTAGAATAATTATAATAATTTTCTTCTCAACATCGTAGCTACAATTTTTACACTGCATTCATGCAAAGTCATTATCGGCCGTTTAAATAAATAAGTTATTAAACAAACGTAATAAAAGAATCAAAATATTGAACATCGAACATTGAATATGAAGGAAATCAGAGGCACAGCAATTGGTCACTCCATAGTAATTGCTTCTAGTTTTAAACTGTACAAACTTGACAGAGCTTCTACCAAGAGAAGTTTCAATGTCGCTAATTTTCTTTAAATAATTTTGCAGAAACTAATTTAAAAACTAATTTACCATATTAGAATGACACCTATCGATGAAAATATTTGCACGATGTGGCGTTAATGAAAATTTGTTTCACATTAAATGGATAAATTATCATTAGATGTATGCAACAAATTTAACACTTAATATAATATAGTAACATAGTAATATGTGTAGGTTAACATTATATCAAGGTTAAAACTTGATATAATATATAAATAGCTTAATAACTCGCTAACATTTTCTAAAAATCTTGAAGCGATGGAGGAATTTTGCGACCGGATTTGAAATTAGTGTACCAATATATATATTATAGAAAAACATGCGTTCCTCTTTTTATATTACAGTGGTCATATTACTTATATTATAGTGACTATATTGCTTATATTATAATGGCTATATTACTTATGTTATATTGACTGTATTATATTATAGTGTTTTTCGCTGATATTTCGTGCTTTACTCAATTGTATTGTTAATTTTAAAGTAAACGATTAAAGTAAATGTGTATATATATACAATCCACTAAGAAAAATATATATGTAACCAATACTATATACATTAAGAAAAATAATTAATAAAAATAGTAACGTAATCCTGAAAAGCATAACCTCGACACTATTTGAATAAACGAATTAGTCATTAAGGTAAACGAAAGAGTACACATATACATATACAATAAACTAACAAAAACATGTAAAAACAGCTAACACTATACACTAAGTATAGTGTATATACTGTATATACTAAGAAAAATCGATATTAAAAAAGCAGCTAATTTATTTCCGCAAAATTGCATTCTCTCAAAATTCAGCCATGCCTAAGAAGTTAACGGCGTAGAAATCGAGATCGGGCGGCGTAAACAAATTCTTGAGGAGCGTCGCGCGAAGTAAGGGAAGCGGGAAGGGGTTGCGGTGCGTGAAACGAGGAGAGCGAGTATTATCGTTTGTATTAAAGTGGTCCGGAGGGCGAACGCTGAACGATACAAACGGCATATGAGCGGAGCGTACGACGTGGAGTGGGTAGCTAGCTCCCGGTGTGTGCAATTTTATGGATTTTTTTTATCGTTGTGGTAGTGGACCGTACAGCTGCAGCCAGTGGGATTCGGATATTCAATGTCGGCGTACCTGTATGGATATTAAATTAACACCCGTAAGCCGCGAGTATTAACAACTTTGCAAAAGATTATACGAGATTATGAGCTCAAGCGGAACACGTGATTTTTAATGCCGTCCCGCCTAGCTCTCGCGCCTCTTCCATTCTTTTGTAATTTATAAATAGTTACGGCTCATTGCGCACTCCGCCCGGCCGCGCTATCGATTCCCATCGAATTGAAACTGCTCTCCTCCCCCTCGTTCCTTTTTCTCTCGCCGCCTCTCTTTTTTTCCTCTCTCTCTCTCTCTCTCTCTCTCTCTCTCTCTCTCTCTCTCTCTTCTCCGGCTCTGTTTTTCTTTTTCTCGTTTTCATTGAAACGGCCGGAACTTGTTCCCGTCGCTTCAAAGATTGGATTGAACGCGTTCTCGCGATGACAAAGTTTACGAGACACCGCGGCCGGATAGAATTACTCTTCTCGGAGATTTTCTATCGCTTCGGCCGCGTTTTCAACGCGCTTTAGGAAAGCGACGCGGTTAACAGGTGACCGATCGACCAACTAGACGCGCGGTTTTTTTAGGTATTTATTTAGTTGAGAAAGATGGAAGTAATTGTCTGCACTTGAATCTGTTGTCGTGGAGGGTTGTTAACAAAGATTTAAGTATTCCGGTAGTTAAAAGTTGGTTGAATTTATATAGTAATTATGAGATATAAAATAAGTTGAGGCGCTAGAGGTAATTTCTTTTTATTTTTTGGAAATGTTGTCGAATAAGAAAAGGCTTGCAGCGTAATTTGCGTAAAGACTGACAATTAAAATGTTATAAAACAACAAAGATATTGTAATATAATATTATGATACTGTAATTTAATATGTAACATAATATAATATTAATATTTCCAGCTTCATGGCGAATTACTTCAAATAAATTTTCGTAAACGGAATAAAATTGTAAAAGACACAGCTATACAGCGAAATTTATATAGAGTCTGTCAATTAAAATGTTGTAAAAAAATTTTAATACTAATATTAGTATTTAATATTGTTTAATATAGAATGTAATACTACTAGCTTTATTTTATTAAATCATGTTCCCCGGGCTTACATCATTTAAATATATTTAATGTTATTTAATATAATGTGTAATACTAATATTTAATATTATTTAATATAATATGTAACACTAATATTTAATATTATTTAATATAATATATAATACTAATATTTAATATTAATTAATATAATATGTAATAATAATATTTAATATTTACACCTAATAGCTTCAAATATTTTATTCTTTATGCAGTAAACCAACGTCTGCGATGTTGCAGTGTTAATTTTGATCAATTCCCGCTTTACAGTCTTTTTATCGTTGCTATATTGTTTATTGTTTATATAAATTTCTCTAGCCAAGATTCCCTATAAGTTCTCTATAGATATTATTCGATAAATGTGCTAGCCATGTCACAATTGGCAAATTTACTCGCGGAAACCACTTAGTTGTCATTTAAGCACTGGGCACACTTGTTAAAAAAGGTTATATAAATCGTTTTGTATTGAATTTAATTCTTTTGTCGTAAAAATCTAGGGAGGAAAGCAAACAGAGGCATATAAAAAATAAAATGTCCCATTCTATCAGCAAAATGATTAGGCGAAAATGTGCTGACAATGTTCACTCGCGTCGATACTTATATTAGCAACTTCAATTTTTAGACTTAATAATAAATCTTGATTTGTAATATTATCGTTGTAGTAATTGAATATACAGGGTGTCCAAAAATTATAATACTTCCAGGAAATGAAGAGTTCCTGAGGTCAGTCGAAGTAACTTTCTCTTTCATGTTTTACACTAATATATTACTATCGAAGAACAAAATTATTTACTGTATACTAATCTCTACAGTAATGTATAAAGATTAATAACTAATCAGTCGAACATTATATCAACTAAAAAAAGTACATAACAACCACATATATTGTCCTAAATCTTCACATCGAATCCGACATGATATATCATGGTGCAAGGGATAATTGTTACCGCAAACAATTTGTACTTACGTACATCATCAATTCTTCGTTATATAAATTTTACTTGTCGTATATTACGCGATAATTTCACGCTTCTAATTTTAGAGTTATTCTGTCGAGAAGTTAAACAGGGTTTGATGATGTAAATAATGCGAACTTAAAATATATAACTCATTAGTCATATAATAATCACAATACCAACGGAACTTATACTTTGTTCCTATGAATTATACAATAATTGCGAACGAAGAATAATCTTAAATTTAACTCAAATTATTCCACTTAAATTAATTCAAATTATACGATTGACATTTGCGGAGAAAGACGGAACATTCGTTTCTACAAATCCCGAGTTACTTTGGAAATAATTTTTGTATCTTTATAATTTTTTGATAAAGATACGAACAAATATTATACATCGTCCCTATGAATTGCATACGGACAGGAATTATACATAATTCCTAATTATTATATAATTCATAGGAACGAACTATAATTCCTGTCTGTATCGTTACCAAAATTGTCCGCAAAGTAACCCAGGATTTACGGAAACGAATGTTGCGTCTTCCTCCGGAAACGTCAATCGCGTAATTCATACCGTAATGCGTTATTCGATGGCGATCCTGTAGATAACGTTATTGGAAATAAATCTGAAAATTCGATCCGTTGCTTCGGAGCTACAATTCACCGTAAAAGGTTAATATTCGGTGTGGTAATCCACCAACGAAATATCGCAGATCACGCATAGCGGCCTTCGACGTTTTCCAAGCCCGTCCGCAGCGGTATTAACTTCGCGCGCGATTTACAGTGCGCCGGTTCGCCACCGTTTCGCTGAAACTGGAAATCTCCGATAGAACCGTCATATCGTTTCATGAATGAATGCGTTCGGCTTAAAATCCTCGAGTTTCGACTTCCGATCCCTCGCGTTCGCGAAAACTTCCGCTTTAACCAACGAAAACGCCAGGCTATTTCCGCGTCACGTGTACCGATAGACAATTTTGTTTAATGTTAATAGAAAAGAGGCGCCCGGTTAACAGTGTTTGCAAATAATTATCAAGCAATCGTTCCTCTCGCATCGGCGATCAGCCGTTTTCGCGATTTCCTCGCGGAGATTTATTTTTCCTCGTTTCTGTTAATTGTTGTCCGCGAATATGCGATGCTTTCGCGCTACTCGAGTGTCGGTTCTTTTTAGAAAAATAGATGTTGCATCGAGACGGAGTAGACGAATAATAATTACTTAGATCTGGAGAATGGTGGATCTGTAAACCATATCGGTCGCGTATTTTTTAATGTAACAGGACTATTGGGTACGCCCTATGTTGCGCGTTTGAGTATATGTTAGAGTCGCATGTGTAAAGTATGAGCTGTTCACAGGCCAAATCGATTAACTCAGCAATTTTTTAATACTTGAGATCTAAGTGTCAAAGCACTTGGTTCAGTCATAACTTTCTTTTTATTTGTACTAAATTTCCCAAATAATACATGCTAATACCATTAACCCCTTGCAGTATGATTTCTTTCACAGTTACGCTGATCGGCGCTATTTTATTCATAATTATTTTTCCTAAAGGAACGATAGAATTTTTGTTTATTGCATATTTTCGTCTATATTTATTCCTTGATTTTAATAACAGGAGAATTAAATTTTATTTCAATTTAGGAGAAACGTATGAAATTCATACTCTAGTAGGTTAGATATGATATTTTCGACAGGAGTCTGACACGTTGTTACAGTGCAAGGGGTAAAACAATAAAATATTTTGCTCGCCGAGTAATAAATAGTTGATTTCAAAAGCCATTGCGATTAACTCTGTGCTCTAATATAAATCGTTGCAATAACAAAAACTGCTTTATCAAGGAAAACTGCAGCTGCCCGGCAGAAATTAACAAAACTAAAAAGTTTTTGGCTTTTAAAACAGTGATTGCAGAATGAAAAATATTTTAAAAAGCATAAATTAGACGAAATTTGAGGAATTTAGGTATAATATATATAAATATATAATAATAAATATAGTTTAAATAATAATAACAATAATACATATATAATAAAATAAATCTAGGAATAAAAGTAAGCGAAGACATTAAGTAGTGGTACCAGTTACTACGTGATGACCAATTTTTGTGTGTTTAATTTAAAATAAATTCTATTTTATTGAATGGGACATATTACATTCTTTAATTCCAAAATAAACGAACTAATGAAAACAACCAAAAATATAGTTATTATATTAGATACTTTAATCCAAAAGTGAACGAAACGAAAGATTAAAGATAATTCAATATGTTTTATTCGACAAATAAGAAATTAATTACACCAGAAATATGGCAATAGTTAGATCTTATAATTAAAAAATAAACGAAATAAAAGAGTAAAAATATTTCAATACGCCTGATTCAATAACTAAAAAATTAAATCCATTCGAAGATAAAAAATACAGCAATTACATTAAACATGTTACTTAAAAAATAACCAAAACACGAGAACAAAAATACTTCAATTCACCTTATTAAATAACTAAAACACTAATTCCACCCGAGAACAAACCAAAGACCTAGCAACTAGTCATCAATCAGTTCCACCAGCTTCTCGGAATTAACAGTAGTCCACACCACTAGTAAAACCGCTAAAGACGCCCCCGAGTATTAGATCGCAAAGGGTCACGAATCCGGCCGTTAGTAAACTGCTAAGATCGCGGATCCATCGCGAAATGAATATCCGTAGAGGAAACTGATGAGACAATTACCATAGAGCCGACTGGCGGCGCGCACCGTCGGCTGGTTGGCACGGGTGTATAAAAGATCCGAAGACAATCCCGGAATCAAACGAGCCGGCGTAAAGCGTCGTAACGCTTATCCTCGAATCCCGTGCATCAGCGTAACAGATATCTACGTCGTCGCGGGCTCAATCAGAGGGTCTCGTTAATTTCGAGCCCTCTGGTCCGGCTCGGTGGTGAGCTTCATAACGCTGCGCGGATCCGCCGCCGCCGCCGCCGGCACGCCGACGAAAATCCCGAAGACAGCCGGCTGAGCCTTTGTGCGCACGAGAACTTACGAGCTGGCAAGTGCATGAGCTGCGGCCCGGCGATTCGATGCTAAACCTGCGTAACTGGAATGCTGGAGCGAGAGGGTTGCCATGGAAAAAGATTAACCGGCCAGAGAGATGGAAAAGCAAGGTATAGGCGGGAGACGGATGCGATAGAGAGAGAGAGACAGAGATATGGAGATAGAGAGAGGAAGAGAGATAGAGAGAGAGAGAGGCGCTCTCATGCAGATGTAAATCGGCCTACGGAAGAGATATGCACCGGGCGACCGCAGCGCAGTGCAGCACCGCGTGCATCGAAATGCAACCAGCCGCTGCAATGGCAAAGGTAATAATTGATATATAGCGATGGCATTGGCCGCTGACAGCCGCTAACCCGGCCGAATACGGATGACACTCGGTAATCCTCACTCTCATACCGGTTAGTGTCCACCTATATTCCGCGGCGTCCCATTTCCCATTCCCATGGCGTGTAAGCTCGGTCTCTCCCTGTCCCTTCCCCGCCGCGGCCGAGCCCTCTCTGTTTTCCTCTCCCTCTCTTTCCCGCGACCATCGTTGTCCACCCTCGCTCCCTGCGTTACATTGTATATGTATATACATATATATCTAACTCCCCGCCCCTCGCTCGACCCACCCCGCCGCCGCCAACAGATATACCAACACGGATCAGCGACGTGTGTCCGTCGCGACAGAGCAAGCCTATCGGCGCAAGAGAGATCCTAGGCCGACCGAAGTAGACGGGGGAATGCAGCCGGTCAGGTGAAGCGAGAGATACCCAACATCGCTGCATACAGAGAGAGAGAGCGAGAGAGAGAGAGAGAGAGAGAGAGAGGGAGAGGGGCCTGTGCCGCGACGCCACCGCGCGGTATGCGATGCAACCATACTAATCCGCCGATGGATTTATGGTCTTAATCACCGGCGGATTATCTCGGACGGCCGCGCTCTGCTGCCACCGACCGAAACATACGCCTGCCTCTTTGCAGATAACTGTACCTAGGCGTCCCTCCTACCCTCCCTCTCTTTGTCTCTCTAGTTCTCTCCGGTTCACTCGCGTTCCCGCGTTCTCTCTACGACCCTCTCTCGAGTTGCCACCTACTCCTCCTCTTTCTCCATTTTCCTCGAGCATATTCGTTCCCCGGTGGTGCCATCTCCGGATCTTTTATCTGTCACCGGGATGCTGCGGGACGATTGCCAATTGATAGAGTGCACCGGTGCATCGATTCTTCCCCCGGTCGCGAAACCCTTGCGAGATTCTTTGTTTGCGGAGGAAACGGCGGGAGAGATGCGGTGATGTTGGTATGGTTTTGGGGAGAATGGTTGATGAATGTTTGGAGAGTGGAAAGTCATTAGAGTGGAGTATTGGAATCATTATAGAGCTTGGTGTTACTAGAGTCTTGTATTGGAATAATTATAGAGTCCAGTATTACTGAAGCCTAATAGAATTATTGTAAAGTCTAGTATTATTAATATTATAATCTAATAATATTATTAGTAGTATTAGAGTTTTGCAATAGAATAATTATAGAGTCTACTAATGGAATCATTATAAAGTTCAGTATTACTAGAGTCTTGTAATAAAATAATCATAGAGTCCCATGTAATTAGAGTCTTGTAATAGAATAATTACAGAATCTAATATTTATAGACTAATATAGACTAATGGAATAATTATAGAGTCGAGAATGGAAATTATAGAGTAGAGAATGGAATAAATATAATTATCGAGTATTAAAATAGTTATAGAGTCCAGTAATAGAATAACTATAGAGTCCTGTATTACTATGGTCTAATAATAGAATAATTATAGAGTCCAGAATTACTAGTTACTATTCTATCTATCTCTCTATATTATTATACTAATTATTCTTGAAAATATGACTCTGCTGTCATCAAAATCTAGAGATAAAAATAAACGGAATTATGCGATGGTTAACACTTTCGTTATGGGTATCGATTATAGTCGGCGTCCACGCGACATGGTATATGTAGAGGTGCTGACAATAATCGTCACATAATTGGACCAGTTAATTAATATTACATAATTCTATTATTATTCGTTGAAACACACAACTATAAAAAGTGATCCAGTCTTTAATAGACAAGAAATTGAATCTGATTATGGAACTGCGGATTCTACTTTTGTTAAAATGTATTATATGTTGAAATTATGGGAAATCTTTTCGTTCATTTTCACTCTGCGGTGCCATTAAAATTGTTGCAACTCGTTCCAAAATTATTTTTATAAATACCATCAAAGCTTCGATTTAAAAAATTGTTGAACGCGTAACTGTTATACGTGTCACAAGACACAATTTATATAAAATGTAATAATGAATATATATAAAATGAAAATACTATAAGCCAGAAAAATTATTTTAGATTTCCAATTTAAATCGCTTCGAGTGCAAACGGTTAATTGAAGTCTGGATAAAATTTCTGCTTTTCAAATAGACTTTCTATACACGCCGTTCGATTTTGCGTCGCTTTATTCTGAATAATTTAAAGACTGTAACTGTAAAAACAATAAAAGTAGCACTAAAGCTAATAATAACAGTAATAGTACTTAACAGATAGTGCAACTTGTAAGCTCGTTAGTATTTCTCGTTATAATCTCGACGTTCGAAATCATCGTTCATCGAAAGAAAGATCGACCTTTTCGATTCGTCCGATCCACTGTGCGCTGCACTGGTTGAATTAGCATTCAGGTTTTATCCGGAATTCCGTTAAATCCGAGGACAAAATAGATAAGCTTTGACGCATTTATCGGCGGGCATTAAATGTTGCATCGAGATTAATTAAGCGTATCGGAACGGCTAGAACTGAGTAAATGCGGCGCAATCGCGGCCCGTAAATTTTATGTATCTCGAAGTTCGTGTAACACAGAAATTTCGACCGAAGAATGACCTCACGGTTCGACGAGTCGAACAACGACCGAGGCGCGTACCGGGGATGATTATGGCGCGACCAGGATGGCTCCAATGACAGCAACACCGGAAACACTGTCCACGGTGTACGGCAAACCCCGAACCCCCGCGAATAGTCGCGACTAATTCGGCGTTATTAAAGAGTATTTTTTAGCGACGAACGCGAGAGACAATTTTCACGATTTCAATACAATAGTATTTTTAAGAATAGATACGAAAGACTTGTTTTAAATTTTTAAGTAAATGCTATTTTTTAGATAATTTTATTTGGTTTCTTTATTCAAAGTTTTCTATTTGATTTAATTTGTTTTATTTAATAAAAGAGAGACGAAAGACTTGGCTCAAGATTTTAATTCAACGATGATGTTTTAGTTAATTTTATTTGGCTTTTTTATTTTATTCAAGTTATTTTATTTTTTCCTTACTTAATTTTATTCAATTTTTGACATAACGCTGACATAATTTTGAATGATAAAGTTACCCACTTGCACTATAATTTCTTTCATAGTTATATTGATTAGTATTGCAGTCTTAATAATTACCCTAATAAAACGACAGAATTTTTATTAATTGTATCTTTTTATCTATATTTATTCATAGATTTTAACAACAAATGAATCAATTTAAACAAAATATATAAAATTCATATTTAGTACATCTACCTTTTTTTGTAAGTTATTTGACATGTTATTATAGTAGAGTGGATTAAGCAATTTCTGATAATTTAAGCCACTTTTATAACTAATAATTTTCTAATAATAATAATTACATAATTAAGTCAGTATTAATCTATAAAGAAGTTACGTAATACATATAATATGCAACTTTTATGCAAACTATGCAAACATTCTGCCATATTTTTTATATCCTCTATCGTTAAAGCATATTTAAATTGACTTTATTAGTTAATTTTTCTAAAATATATATTTGCATAAATGTAATATAACTACTCTAGTGCACCCTGTTCAAATAAACCTTCATCACTCGAAGCCATTTTAATTACAAATCTGAAATAATTTATCTATCCTATTTATGGTATTCCTAATAAATTGATTCTCTTGAGTCATACCAACATTATTTATCATTTAATTAATTTTTAATTTTTTCATACTTAGTTTTATTTAACTTTCGACATAACCCTGACATAACTTTCTATTACCATCTACCAATTTGTTAGAACTATCTCAGCATAAAGAAATAATTTTACAACGCGACGGAACAATTTCACTGTCGCGCCACGCGACAGTCGCGAAGGTGCATAACTTCCATAGTCGAACGAATCCGGTCGCTGGTTGGAATTGATAATCGTCAGTGGAGAGTAGAACAGGTGACTGACCCGTCGGCGAACGAAACAAACGAGCCCCGAAATTAACCGGTGGTAAGGGAAACTTTAATCCGTCGCGATCTCCTCGCTTTTATGGGTCTTAAAATATGCCGGCGGAGTGCGGCGGTAAATAGAGGAAAAAGACGAAGAATGCGACTGTGGGAACGTTACGATTCGCGGACGCATCCGTGGTTTCGCGATAGTTGGGATCCGCAGCATTTTGGTACATGGCGTATAGCACCGTGGCGGGAACACCGTGCCATGCTCTGTGTGGTTCTATAAATCCAGGAGGGCTTACCGGCGCAAAGCTTCCCTTGTGAGCTGCGCAACCCCACGTGACCCCGTGCCTGCCCACCTCCGTACACCCGTTTCTCTTCCGCCGCGATCCCGACGTTTCGTCCGAGCTCTCTCCCTCTCCTTCGCTTTCTCTCTCTCTCTCTTTCCCACTTTTACTCTATTTCTCTCTCTTTCTCGCTCTGTCACTCCGTTTTCATCCCTTTCTTGCTCTGTCACTCTGTTTTTCTCTCATTCTTTCTTTCCCTCTCTTTCTCTTTTACTCTGTCTCTCTCTTTCGCGGTTTCTTTTTCTCACTTACAAGCTTTCTTTTTCTCTCTTTTGCGCTCTCTCTTTGTCTGTTTCGCCCTATTTCTCTCTTTCGCTCTTTTTCCTTCGTCTCTTTCTCATTCTTTTTCTCTTTTACTCGCTCTTTTCCTCCTTTTCTTACTCTCTTTTGCGCTCTCTCTGTCTCTCTTTCGTCCTATTTCTCTATCTTTCTCTCGTTCGTTCTCTTTTACTTTTTCTCTTTTGCTTTCTCCTTTCCCCCTTCTTTTCCTCTCTTTCGAACTTACTTTTCCTCTGACTCTTCCTCTCTTTGTCTCTCTCTATGCATCTGTCTCTCTCTTTCTCTCTCTCTCTCTCTCTATCTATCTATTTCTCTCTCTGTCTCTCTCTCTCTCTCTCTCTCTACCTATTTCTCTCTCGCTCTCTTAATCTGTGTCTGGCCCCGTGATATGATCGTTTCGAGATGTCTCGCTGAAACGCGCGGAACCGCGAGAGTTGTCAAGCCTAGAAAGACATGTCCCGTCGCTTGATCCTACTGAAACTATGGGATAACCTGTGGGATAAACTGTGGGATAAACCGTGAACACGGCTCCTGCTTGCCTCCGCATCTGAATCGGAAACTCACCCTTGATCTTTCTAGCACGAATTATATTCTTGCCTAGACGTAGCGGTCGAAATTTGTACGGTTTTGTGGAGAGATTTTATGGTTTTTGTATGGTTATAGAGGCTTGGGGTTTCAGGGTATAGTAGAGAATTGTATGATTTATCGGCTGAAGCTTGATTATAGTTTTTGGTGACTATGTTGTCAAGAAGTTAATTAATATTGTGATATAGTTATGAGACTTGGGTACTGCATTTTAGCGACTTGATATGTATAAATTACTTTAATCCCTTATCATACTATAACGAGTCAGACTCGTGATGGAGATTTATAGTAATAAGCTCTTAGGTATCAAGTGTTCATCCGTTGCTTTAAGTAGAAATCAAATTCTATACCATTGTCAACAATATTTAAACACTCAGGCAGATGTAAGAAAACAATAAATATAAAATTCCTTTATCTTCTAAGAAATTAGTGCGATCAACAAATTTTTAATCATAGTAATTGTAAAGAAAATGGTACGGCAAGTAAGGGGTTAACTATGTCAACTATATTTTCAATATCAGCCATATAAACTACCTCAACTATATCAACTATTTCAACGAGATCATCTGTTTCAACTATATAAACTGCTTTAACGAGATCAACTGTATTATCAATTATATTTGCTTCGATTATAATAATTCGAGAAAAGACAGTTGAGTGAATCTTGTGTTCCCACCATCGAAATCTGAAGTTGATTCAATAAGAAGACGCGCGGTATTAAATTGGAAAATTTTTTAATTTATGTAATTCATTTTTCGTCGTAGTATAGTTTTATGCCTTTCTGAAAATTCGTCTTTTCGCGATCTATAAAAATATGGAAGACAATATAATTGCGTTATAAAAAAAATCACGATTTTAAAATTAAAAAGATTGACTTTGAAGAAGACAAATTTTTCTGGCGTTTACATGTGTTTCATCAGGCAATATAATTTTTATTGAAGAAATTCTGTATATTTATTCGAATGATTCACGTAATTTCTTTTTCTACATTGGAATAATTCTATATTGGACAAATCTTTATTGGAATAAATCTACATTAAAACAACTCTTTATGGCAATAACTCTTTATTGGAATCATTCTTTATTAGAATAACTTTTTAGTACAATAATCCTTTATTGAAATAATTCTTGAATTGAATAATTCTTTACTCAAAAGAGCTAATTGAAAAGCTATACTTATACGTGATACGTTTTAGCCTCTCTATAGATCTCAGAGAGGCTCCCGATATTTGCAATTAATAGAATTAAATAACAATATCAATACTCTGAACCCTAATAGAAAGCAGTGCTATACCATTGTTAAAATAAAACAGAAATTATTAGCACTGGCAGGCGAAAGTGCCATTTTCCAGAAGCGAGGTATCAAAATTTGGTAAACATGAATTACTGTTTTTTTGTAATCGATGCTTCGCCGTATCAATGCGTCACTTATTAGTCCCCATTAACACTTATTAACACAGACCTTATACACAAAAATATAATCGCGTATACATAAATCAGTTCTCCATCAAATTATTTTTATACTATACACTTCTTCTAGATACATTTTATCGTCTCCATAGATCTCAGCAAGAAATTTGCAATTAATAAAATCAAATAACAATGTCGGTACTCTCAGGATCCTAATAGAAAGTTGCGCTATACAATTGTTAAAAAGAAATTGAATTATTAGCACTGGGTCGCTTATTAACACACGTGTCTTTTTCACAAAAATATTAGGTTGGTGCATATGAAATGTCGGATGTTTAAGTAAATATATAAAACTGTGTATTTTTTTGTTTTCAAAAGTTGTTGATTCAATCAAAATATGCCCCGTTTGCTTTACTACATCTTTTTCAACGAGTTTTCAATACATAGATGCCTGTCTTAAACAAATTCTGATCTTTAGAATTAATAAACTCTGATATGGAATATTTCAGACTGTCTTCATTTATGTACTATTTAGCCCGTAAAAAGTGTCCTAAATGTTCAAGATAATGAAAGTTTGTTGGCAAAAGATCCGATGAATCAGCTGAGGCTTGCAAAGTTTTATATTTTACTTAGTTTAATTTCGCAATTGTTTTGCACGACGTATGCGTAGTTTTTATGGGCTAAACAGTATGTAAATGAATACAGTCTGAAAAATTCCATACCACAGTTTATTGATCCGAAAAATCAGAATTTCTCGAAGACAGACATCTATGAAATAAAATCGCGTTGGGAAAAGTGTGTTGAAACAAAACACTGCTACTTTTCAGTACAATACTACACTTTCCATAGCTTTTAAAAAAAGATATGCAGTTTTGATTACTCACATAAAAATCCGATATTTCATATGCACCAGCCTAATATTACCGAGTATGCTTAAATCAGTGCTCGAAATTTGCAATTAATAGAACTCGATTGTCGAAAGGAAATTGAAATTATTAGCACCGTCGGGCAGAGAAGTGCCATTTTCCAGAAGCGATCCATGTCCGCAGCACAACACCTCGAGGTATCAGAACGTGGTAAGCATGAATTGTTGGCTTTGTAATCGACGGTTCGCCGTATCAATGCGTCCATTGTGGGTCGCGCTACTTCGATCGAGCGGGATGGAGGTTGCTCGCGCCCGAGCTCGGGAGACGTAGAAATTCAGGAGTGTGTACATTCGGTAAGTCATTTGCAACAGGACGCGCTATACATGCCGATTAAAATAGATAGTAACGTTTCCGTTTGCGCAGAATTGTTTGTCCAGAATAAGAAACATGATCGATAGAGGCTCGATCGGACGATAACGCGGCAACGAGCCGATAGCGGTGCTTTTCGACGAAGAGAAAAAACCCGCAGGCGACCCGAACACCGCGTGTCGACTCATTTTGCACGTTTAATCGAACGGCAATTAGTCACGAGGCAACGTGACTCATTAGCTTGCGGGTCTCTCCGAGTATATCTCGTCTGCGCAATCTTCGATAGAAAATGCCGTCGCGATTTTGTTCGCACGGTTCGACGAATATTTCGGAACGCGTTCGTACGCTTTCGAAATTTATACTTTGTGTATTCTGCAGCTTGGGACATTTTTCTGGGTACGGGGCATTGTTGCATGATTTTACTTCTAAAATATGGCCGCTTCAAGTTACGACTATTAATTATTTGTGCTAGGGTAGCGTGCTTAATTGTTGATTTATATGTATAGAGTAATTGAATATTTTACTAAGAAATAGTAGATATAAGAGAATGTTCTTTTTTTGCTTAAGACGTTCGTCGTCGTGTCACCCATATCGAGTGACAGGTATGTTTCTGTGGGGGACCCGTCACCATAATAAGAGTGACGCTCTTCTTGTTCTAGTTAAATAGGATTTTATTTATTTTATTTATTTAATTTATGAAAATCGCATTTGTAGTACAGGAATTTAATGGAATAAGCACCGGCAAATATAAAATATATGATAAAAATACTTAAAATTTATACATTATTAGATTTGTTATACACTAATTTATATTTAATGTATAAAATATAACGTTATTCTATACATTCCGATTATATTTGGGCCTAGTAAGGAACTCGAGCAATGCACGCTTGGCGACGAACGTGTTAAAAGATATGTGAGTGTGTACATATATTATTAGATATAATGTTATATGCATTATTGTCTTCCATATGTATGCGTATATATATTATTATATGTAACGATATTGTATATATTATTATTTTATATCTACTAAATTATATGTATATAAAGTATTTATTGTAATTATATATATCTATCCATTTATATATACAATTCTTATATACACAATAATATATATAATATCATTGTATTAAATATATATAATCGTAATCTAATTTTGTGAAATCAACGTAACTTGATCCAAGTACTGTAGTTGATACTAAGTGTTGTACTTTCGATATTTAACTTTCTAACTGTGGCTTTCAATAAATAAATTTCATTTCGTGGGTCTTGATTATTATATACAAATCTATATTATTCTAAGAATTGTATTTAAAAAATATTTCATACAAGGTGATATTAATTTTTAGAATAAAAATCCTACTACACACTATAGCATTAAGTATGACGATAGGAAAATAAAATATTGTTAAAGACCAAAGTAAAATATTGTTAAATACTGTTAAAGACGACAGTAAAATACTGCTAAATATTTTAAAAACATTCTTGAAAACGAAAGTAAGATACTGTTAAATACTATTAAAATATTCTTAAAGTCGAAACTAAAATACTGTAAAATACTATTATATTAAAATATCCTTTAAGTCGGAAGTAAAATTCAGTAAAAGACAAAAGTAAAACACTGTTAAATACTATTAAAATCCCGTTAAAATCGAAAGTAAAATATTATGAAAAATATGTGAAAATGTTATCACTTACTCTGACTCGTGACTCTGCAAGCCGCAGGTACTGACCCATCTCTTCTCTACTCGGCATGTCCGGGTACCGGTTCGTCGCGAAAAACCGCTCCAACTCTTGAAGTTGCTGCGACGTGAAATGTGTCCTCTGCCGCCTTTGGCGTTTATTCTTCTTCCCGTCCTTATCGTCTGCGTCGTTCACACCGACCACGCCAACAGGAGAAACCACCCCTCCGCCAGCGCCCAATTCGTGTTTTACTTCTGTCGGTGTCCGAACATCTGAAACGTGTTAAGATATCACATTCTCAACGAAGACAGCGACGTTTTATCCTAGCAGATACATAGACTGGAATAATATAGATAGATATCATATGTATACATATAGTATAGATATATAATATAGATATAATAGAATGAGCAAGGAATTAAAAACTGGTCGAAGGCGCTATTAACAATTTATTGATCCTCATGAAGACTAATAATTTCCGATTCATTGTTGAGATAAAAGTGTTAGATTGAAATAGTGTAAATTCTTATTATTATGTAATTTTTTAAATATTAGATGCCTCGCGCGATTAATGAAATAATTAAAGTGAAAATAGAAACTGAGCTTCAATGTTATTGTATGATTTTTTAAATGTTAAATGCTTTGCACGATTAATGAAATAAATTAAATAAAAGTAGACTGAGCTTCAATGTCATTGTATGATTTTTTTAAATATTAGATACCTTGCAGGATTAATAAAATAAAAACACGTTAAGGGCCACGTTGATCACGTACAACCGATACTACTAGTTGATTTATGTTATTATAATATATGAATGTTATTACGATTTTAACATGGAAAAGAATTGAACTTGTGCTTTCGATGTTCAACTTTTTAGTCGTGGCTTTAACTATAATTGTCAAACGCGTCTCTCTTCAATGAAGGCAATAAAGAATCGCGCGTGCGAAATTAATCCCTTGCCGTACCATTTTCATTACAATTGCTATGATTAGAATTTTTCAGACGGTCCTAATTTCTTAGAAGAAAAAGGAATTTTATATTTATCGTTAACCCTTTGCAGTCGGAGCCATTTTAATCTTCTACGCCCGTCTGGCGACTCCGGAGCGACGCTAAAATTTGCTACAACATTTTGAAAAGAATTTTCACGTTATTGAGTTTCTTTGTGTTCGATGAATTGTCAAATAATAAAAGTCTTCTTTGTGTTCGATGAATTATCAAATAATAAAAGTTTTCTTTGTACATACGCGTTCAATATTCGTATACATCAAATAAAAACGATCATACAAAATGGAAAAACTATGGGTTGGAACAAATATCTTCATTTTGGAACTAAAATAGCCTTGTGTGCAAAAGTTTCAATCCAAAGTATTTGTTCAGACTTATAGCGTTTCCATTTTATACAATCTGGAGCTGTTTATACATTATGGAATTGTGTTTTGTGACTCGTGCAACAGTTAACGGCTCTTGACAATTTTCTAAATATAAGTAAATCTGCTAAAAATGATTGGAAACGTAACACGATCCTTTTTAACGGCACCTTAGAGTCTCCACTCGAATTCAAAGGGTTAAAATAAATTGTATTTATAAGTATTTTGTATGATCCTGTAATAAATTATAGTATAGAATTAATCACATGAGTTGTGATAAAGGAATAACTAATAAGTATTGGACGTTTCATAGATGTACATTTTATGTTCATTTTAGGTCTCAACGCCCTAAAATAGACATCTTTAAGGTGTCTTATGCCAGACATTATAACGACGTCCAATTTGGAGTGTTTTAGACGTATAAAGGATGTTTTAAAGACATTTGAACGATGTCTTGATTTGCAAAATTAGACGTTTCTAGACCGTTTTTAAGCTGTTCGTCCCGAATGCCCTACACTAGACGTTTTTTAGATGTTTTAAAGACGTCTTTGTGCTATCTGAGTACATTCTATACGCAAATCGTAAAATCGTGTAAAATAAAGGTATAAGGCGACACTGATTATAAATAAGTTATAATTTTCATAATTGAAATGCATCTTTCTATACAATGTCTATACAGTAACTCATCTATGTATACAGTGTCTATACAGTAATACGTCTATCTATAGTATCTATACAGTAATGCACCTATCTGTGTAGTGTCCATACAGTAACGCATCTATCTATAGAATAATGCAAGCGTCGGAATGCAATGGGAACCAACGCAGATCCTACACCAGTTAGATCGTTCCTATAGTTATCTCTGTGCGACGGCGAAGCTCCATCCCGTTGTTCAGGAGCTGCCACGAATATGTGTTTGTCATGATAGTGACAGGTGAGGGTATGCCGCCGCCCCTGACCCCGCGACAAATCACCAACCCCCCTTACTTCCATTGACAACTCGTGATCGATTGCCTACTTTTTCAAAGACTGCCGCTGGCCCCGCGTCTGATGATGCCGCTAACTATCTTTCAGGACCCCGGCTATTATTTACAGAGATACCTAACCGACATTAGGCCGCGCTGATATCGGCTGCACTCCGTATCGAGATCGCTCGATTTCTCTATCGCTGCATTCGAATTTATTTAGTATTAGCTAGGGCTCGCACGGAACCAAAGTGTATCATCGAAAATGTTATATTCATTGTTGAAGACTACTGTGTTAAATCATTGTACTGCTTGATTGGGCGGTTTTTGTGATAATAAATAGCTTCGGGGTTCTCGATTAGCGATTTTAAAAATAGAGCAATTGTCGATTTGGAAATTAATGCTTCGATTATCGATTTGAAAATTGATGCTTCGATCATTGATTTGAAAAATCGAATTGAGCTTTTGTATGTTAAACAAATTAATTAGAAGTAATCCAAATCGCTTTTTTAAAGTAATAAGAATCAGAGAATATCAAAATCTATACAATGTCATGAATTACAGTATATATTAC
The DNA here is from genome assembly GCF_028453695.1 of Augochlora pura. Taxonomy (NCBI): domain Eukaryota; kingdom Metazoa; phylum Arthropoda; class Insecta; order Hymenoptera; family Halictidae; genus Augochlora; species Augochlora pura. The sequence continues at coordinate 9,303,395 of NC_135776.1, read as the reverse complement.
AATCAGTGTAAAGTGTATATTACAATCACATGAATTACAATGTCAACATACTTTCTGTCTCCAGTTCTATCAAACATTTAGCTTCTTTACTTTAGCTTTATAATTCTGTAGCTTTCTTCTGTGCGTTAAACTTTGATAAACACAATAAAGTAGCTGTAATTAACTTTATTTTTAACCTTTCGCAGTCAGAGCCATTTCAACTGGACATCCAAAATATTTGTTGAGATTTACAATGTTTCCATTTTATATAATCTCGGGCATTTTTTATACATTATGAAATTGCATTTTGTTACTCGCGTAACAATTAACAGCCCTTAATAATTTTTTTAACATAAGTAAATTCGATGGAAATTATTTTTAAGTATGGCATGATCATTTTTAAAGGCGCCATGGAGTCGCCACTCGACCGCAAAGGGTGAATTATTCATAATAGAACTTTGGGCGTCAAAGTAATGTCAAGATTATTTTTAATCAATTATAATAGAACCTTACGTATGAAAGTTATGACAAGATTATTTTTAATTATTCATAACAGAACTTTACGTGTCAAGATTATTGTTAATCATTAATAATATAATGTAACGTGTCAACGTGAACACCAACGCGAGTATATTCTTTATCGTCCTCATCCATCGGTATACCTGATCGAGAACAGGATCGAGGACTCGTTTATGAAATAATTTGGAATAACAAAGATCGGTGTGCAGGGTGGCTGGTGTTCCACGAAGGCAGTTCGACGATAAGGAGTTTTGAATCCAGACACACTAGCGAGCTTTGCCGGTAACAAGAGGTACGTGCTGGACTCGCGTAAGGAGTACGAGAGGCTTCGCCCTCGTCTCGGGATTACAACGAGTGAAGTGAGATCCGTCCCCGGGGTTTGTTGTTAACCAAGACCGTAAGACTCGGAGAGATATTTCAATTTGCGGGGATTTGGGGCGGCTGCGAGAGCGTCGGCTAAGTGCCGAACAAACGTGCAAACAAACGATGGCAGCATTTTCCTCACCTTTCTCGCGGCGCGCACGCCGGCGACGCTCTCTATTATCATTTGATAGCGCCACCCGTGAGAATTGTCAGGGATGATCATAAGGAATTTCCCTGCTACCGAATTTCATTACAGCGAATTTTAACCGTTTCCGCTCGAAGCTATTTTTATTATATTTTAAACATATTTCCCGGTATTTCTATTTTTATCATTTGTTGCGTTTTATGCGTAAGAAATTTAGCTTACTAGCAAGTACAATATTTGTTATTTTAATAATCTCTAAATATAAACGGGTCTAATACTATTACAATTATTTTGAGAAGTAGTATAGTAATTTTTAGTGGCGTTCCAGAGTCTCTCGAGTACAAAGGTTTAACGAGCTTATTCTAGGTCGTAACGAAATTAATTCGTTCGATATTAGAAATAATTAGAAATGGAGACAAAAAATACAGCGGGGTTTGTTGAATTTTGTTTTAATCATCGGTAACATTGTAAAAGCTATTTTGTGTCGGTAATTGTGTACGTTCTTGTCAATTATCGAGATCTATAAAATGCATCTTTACAGCCTCGGATGAAGAAGCTTTAATTTATGCTATTAATCCGATTGATAGCTAAATTAAAGAGATAGTATTTCATTTATCGTAATATGATAATTGATTTATTGTTTTATTCACTATGACTGAGTACTTTTAATCCTTTAGACACGAAGCAATTTTAACGGGAAATTTAGAATAATTTCTCTGACTTGTAGCATTTCCATTTTGTATAACAAAGTGTATTCTATGCATTGAAAAAGAGTTTTTTCTACTCTTGTTCGCACCTTCTGTAAACACTGTATATATTAACTCTTTGCACTCGAAACAATTTCAATTATAAATCTAGAACAATTTCTCTAGCTTATAGTATTTCCATCTTGTATAACAAAGTGCATTTTATGCAATTGATTCTTGTGATTCAAACTAACCTGACATAACCTACAAATTTTTTTAAATGCAAACTTTGTTAGTATAAAGATCATTTTGAAATGTGACAGAACAATTTTAATGGTACTTCAGAGTCATCGTTCGAGTGAAAGGGTTAACTTGGTCCTGTGTCGAGGTTACCTGATACGACAAGATCATTGAAACCGGGGCCCGTTGCCTTTGTTAAATTGGACTCGCGTTTAACCCTTAGCGGTCCTATGTCGAGTGTGAATCGATGAAAGAATTTCTGTAGATAAAGTTGCCTATTTTCTTGACTATTTCGACAAAAAGTTCAGACATCATTTTGTACCAGCCCAGAATATCTCTGTAGACGAATCCAATGTTGCGTTCAAATGAAAGAATTTCATTCAAAACTATATATTATATAATATAATATATTATAAAATATTAAATATAATACATATAATATATTACATGTATAATCCCAGAAAACTAAACAAATGGGGACTTCGTCTATACTTATTGGCTGACTCATCATCCGGATATTTATGTATACTTTTACCATATCTTGGAAAACAAACGACAGACACACTAATTTACCGCGATTTACCAGTCGATAAATCCGGACTGCTTTACACCTGTACAATAATCTACAGCAGTCGATACCCGAAGCTGTAGGATACTGTATGTTCACCGACAGACTCTATACTAGCATCATTCTCGGCCAAAAATTACTTAACATGCAATGCCGTTTAACTGTAATGATAATGACGAATAGAAATGGAACACCTTTCAGAATGAAATCATCAAAATTAAGGATTGGGCAAATTCCAAAGTGAACGGTACCAAGCGGCAAAGCGATTCGCGGAATCTGTGCGGACCGGTGGAACGAACCTGCGAATACAGCGCGGATCGGAAAGGGTTAACTCGGCGCGATGATAGTTGCGAGGAAAGGTAGAGCATAAACGGTTGCAATAAGAAAGTTCGTAAAGTGGGTAGGCGTACCTTTTCGGATATGCGGCCTGTGTGTCGTGTTCGTGCGGGACCTGGGCGGCGCGGTGGAAAATCCACCGGAGGGTGCTGTGGGCGTCGCGCCCTGTTTACTCGGGTTGCTACCGCCGGGAGTGTGAGGTCCATGGCCCGTCAAATCGAGCCTCGCTAAACTCTCGTTCATTTCTTCCCGGAATTCACCCTGTGTCCATACTGCAAAACGCATTACACCCTCTTGCAACGTTGTCTACCTTCTCCATTATCACCACTATTTACTACGTTCCGTTTCGCGACCGAGGGGAACTCCCAGCACGACGGAACCTCGATTATCCGGACTCTCATTGTCCGAATCGTGTCCATTATTATTATTATTATTATTATTATTATTATTATTATTATTATTATTATTATTACTATTATTATTATTATTTAGTTTATTATATAGAAATTGTGTTACTGTATTTGAATTGAACTAAATTCGAGACACGCGCACATGACTTTCCGTAGAATTAGATGAAAATTTATTTAATATATTTCAAATTCGTGCTAGTAAATCTAAGGATAATGCGACACGAATTATCGTAATTACCGTAGAAATGGATACTGTAATTTGCAGCTGTACTCTAGTGTGCGGAATATTCGGATCCCCTTGTTCGGATAATCGAGGTTCCACAATGGTTTGTAGTTTCGTTGTGAAGGGATCTTTACTAGGGATGATTTTAGTGTTGCATGTATGTGGGAAATTAATGTTTATTAACTACTGTATTATTCTATGTCTGTCTATTGTATCATCTAATTTTAGTGTCGCAATATATGTAGAAACCTAATATTTAATAACTACTCTGTTATTTTATATTTATCTATTGTCTGATCTAACTTTAATGTCGTAATGTATGTAGCAACGTAATATTTATTAACTACTATATTATTCTATATTACATATATTCTATACACCTTATTACACTACATTCTAATTTATACTCGTTTATGTCTCATATTTTCTCTGTTTTATTTATTCTTTGTATAGTTTGTGCAGTTTCATAGTAAATGCAGTCTACTTGTAACAATGAAATTATTATACCGCGTCGAAGATAGATAAGAATTGTTCTTTCTAAAGAAGTGCGCGAAAGATTTTAATGCGAAATAAAATACTTAATAATTTCAATTGCAAATAATACACTAACAAATTACAAATTCCCTACATGTGTTATCATTGTAAGATTGTTGAATCATAAATTAATCAAAGACGTAGTAAACAAAGTGAAAAATTACGAGCTATAAGATTCGAAATTTTAAGATTGATTAATTATAAATTAATCAAATCCGCAATCTAGACGTAATAACAAGGGTTACGGTAAAAAATGTCGACCCATGGTATTTGACATTTTAATATTAATCAATAATAAATTAATCAAATTCATGGTCTAGACATAATAGAAAACGTTACGGTGAAAAATTCCGAGCCATAACATTTGAAATTTTAAGACTGATCGATAATAAATTAACTCTTTGCTGTACTATACTCTTTACAATTACGACGATTCGAATTCCTTAGATCGCACTAATTTCTTAGAAGAAATAGGAATTTTATATTTATCCTGTCCTAGAATGTATAAATAATGGTGACAAAAGAATAAAATTTGATTCCTACATAAAAGAATGGAATAACAATCATAATTAATCCCTTGCATTGTAACTTCTGTCACTCTTCGTTATTTAGCACTTATTTGTCCTCAATAGGATCAGATCATTTTTGTCTTTTCTATTGTCTTTATTTTCTTCCGTCTATAAACTTTGATAACAAAAGAGTTCCATTTTATTTCAATTTAGAAGAAATTAATATCATTCATATTTAATTGATCTTGCATGGAATCTTTATCACGAGTCTGACTCTCGTTATTACAGTGCAAGGGTTTAACAGGATATTAACAAATATTCATCCGATAATTTGTTGCGTCGTCATTCACAAAATACCGGAATTTTTTGCTATCTGTAGAGATGATATGATCTACATAAAAACAACGTAACTTGTTCGAAATCATATATTCTTCAGTGAAATTTTGGAAAATAATATAAAAAAAATTTGTCTTTATATATCAATTTTTAATTTTTTCTTGCATCCTGAAGTTATATAAAATCCGAACAGCCAAGCGCTTAAACTTTGAATAAAATTCTTCTATACCCAATACCAAATACTACGCTTTTACTTTGTTTCTGTTGACGTTTGCACCGTTATGCAACGCAACTGAAACTGAAATCCGTTCTTTATTGGCATTATCCATGTTTGGTAAAAATTAGAATTTGATTTATTTAGAATTCAAAGGACAAGACTCAATTAATTTCTATAATATACACGTGACGAATATCCGTCATTAAGCTATTGACGAAGTTTCGTCACGCGGACGAATATTTGTTGATAAAAATCTCCATCGCGTGTGTGACTCGTTGAAGTACAGCAAGGTGTTAATCAAATCCAGAATTTAGAGAAGCTAGTAACCATTACAGTGAATATTTCGAACATTATGGGTGGTCCCTATTTTCCAGGTAGATTTTCCAGAAGAGCATCGCGCGCGCGCGCGCGCGCGGTTAGGGTTGCAATAGAATCGGCGACACGGTGGAAGAGTGACACGCGTATCCCCATCGTTCGTAGCCGGCAGCACGTCGCTAAATCAGCCCGAGTTACGCGCCGACTAATTGTGAACCACGTCCCTCCCTTTTGCCGCCCCCGTGGAAACCAAATATAACTAAACGGAGCGAAACTAAACGACCGGGCCGATTAACTTCTCCGTTGCCCGACTGCCACTGACAGCTCGCACACTCGCGAGCCCTATTCTCGACTACTTTCCGCTCCTTCTCTTTTTTATTCTCGCCGGAATACCCGCGCGGATAAATAATTACCCGAGAGACAGAGAGAGATTGTGCGCCGGCGGGGCCGACTCTCTCGGATGATTTGACCGTTTCAGACACGGCGCCGTGTCGGTCGACGACAAATGTTAGTTTATGACGAAGCGATACCGTTCGTCAGACTCGTCGGAGAAAATAATGGAAACGTCGCTTAGACCGCCTGTCTTCCGTTCAAGAGATTAACCCCTTGCACTACGACTTCCTTCACGCTGCGTTGATTAGTACTTACTTCTCCATAATACTGTTCTTAATAGGGCCGGATCATTTTTATTTCTTCTATTGTCTTTATTTGCTTTCGTTTCTAGGCTTTGATAACAGGAGAATTAAATTCTATTTCGATTTAGACGGAATTAATAATATTCCAATTTATTAGATCTAGCATTGATCAAGTACGAATGTTGTTCTGTTCTTTAAAATTCGAATAAAATTCCAATCCCTGGTCATTCATATTTGTCAAACATAAATACGCATCACTCGAAACCAAACCGACTAGCATAAGTATCTTTTTATCTACGCCAGTCTTAACCCTTTAGTATACTCCGTCGAGTCCGACTCGCGATGAAAATTGCAGTAATAAATTGTTAAGAACAAGTGTTATTGTGTTTTTTAAAATTCGAATAAAATTTCAATACTTTGTCTTTAATATTTTTCGAAAATAAATATATTTTATTATAAAATAATAGAAACGTCGCTTAGACTGCCTGTCTTTTGTTCAAGAAATTCACCCCTTGCACTACGACTTCCTTCACGCTGCGTTGATTAAAACTTATTTCTCCATAATACTGTTCTCAACAGGATCAGATCATTTTTATTTCTGCTATTGTCTTTATTTGCTTCAGAAGAAAATAAAAGAATTCAATTATATTAATAATATTCATATTTATTAGATCCAGCATTGAATATTTATCACGAGCCTGGCTCATTTTCATAGTGAGCAAGGGGTGAAATACGGAACACGAAATGGTAAAATCGCGCCGCAGGTATTGCAAATATCTGAGTATAGAGAAATTGTTCAATGATTCGAGAAAGTCGTAAACAATTTCTATAGAAGAAATCTATCCATCTAACATTAAATTTTTTATGGAACATCCAATGTTTTATGGAACATCCAATGAAAGTATGTTTCAAATGCGGTATACAGAGTTATCAAAAATAGACTAGAAATTTTATATAAAAGATAAGCTGTCTTGAATTTGATTCGCTTTTTAAATTTTGTTATAGAGTATCGTCTATAGCAACGTGACGGATGACAGCTGCGAAATTGCGAGCGCGACGTATTCGAATCTGATGTCAACCACTTGCCATACTTTGACGAGTCTGGCATGCAACGGAAATTTCTAGTAATAATTTATTTAGTGCGAATGCTATTCCGTTGTTTTAATTTGAATAAAATTCTAATTTCTTGTCATCGGTGTTTAAACATTGAAGCGACTGTAGACACACGATAAATCTAAATTGCTTTTCTTCTTCTTAGAAAATATTACAATCGAAAAACTTCAAATCGTTGCAACTATGAAGAAAATGGTACGGCAAGGGGTTGATTACTTGATCTAGCAAAAAATTCACCGACGCGTACACCTGAACGGTCCAGTGTAACTCGCTGGAAGGTGTCGCGCAGTGTTCGACGCCTCAAAGTAATCGGAAAAAGATTTATATTTTCTAAACTAATTTAATTTCGATCCAGGACTTTTAATAATTTTGTCTACATTATGTAGTGCAATCTGTACTTTGGCAAACAATCCCTCCCGACGAGCAATGCGCGTCGTTTTTGTTTCTGTGACAATCGCATGACGACGCGCATATCACGTCGTTGGTGATTCTTTGACAAAAGCATTACGACGTACGTGGCACGTTTTTCCAGCGCAAGTGGTTAACCCCTTGCCGTACTTTAACGAGTCAGACTTGTTCCGGAGATTTCTAGTAATATCCTGTTCAGTGCGACTATTATTCCGTTCTTTTAAGCCGGAATAAAATTCTCTTATAATCAATATTTAAACATTCTAATAAGTGTAGACATACAATCAATATAAATTTTCCTTTTTCTCCTGAGAAATGATTGCAACCGAGAAGGTGCTTACCATTGTCACTATGAAGAAAATGGTACGGCGAGGAGTTGAACATCCCCGAGTAATTAGAGAATGTTGCCGATAGTGGGATCGTTCCATAGAGCGCGCGGAATAGTTTCTTAATCTACGGTGGGCAAACAGATCGGTTACCTATTTGATGTGCTAACCGTGGAACACGTGTAGAGACCTACGGACGGCCATACAAGGATAAGCCGTGTTGCCGAAGAGGGTGGCCCCGAGTGGTTTGTTTGCTAGGCCAGTCCCTAAGGAAAAGCGTGCACACCGCGCTGATGCGCCGTTATCGGCGATGCCTCCTCGGCAAACACATCTGAGCTCGGAACATGAAGTCCGTGCAATTTATCACGGAACATGTAGCCGAAGAATGCGAACAACGTCGCCGACGTAAATACAATGACTCCCGAAAGAATTCGAACGTTAGTATAGCTTCTACACTGTGTTTAAACAAATATATATTGCAAGGAAAAATTCCTTCACGTCGCATTTTTCGTTGATTTTTCACTTATATTACATGTATACTGTAAATGTATTCTGTTATTGATTACTTTGATATTGTACATTATTGTTATTATGTAATTTTTTCAATGTTGGATACCTTGCATGTTTAATAAAGTAGAAATGTAAATTAAACTCGAATATTATCGTATCATTTCAGAAACGCGTTGATTGTCACGTCGATCACGTATAGCCGACATTAATAATTTTTTTATGTTATATTATAATACATTAAACAAGCATAATGTTACTAGGATCTTAATATGCAAAAGAGACGAACTTGTACTTTCGATGTTTAACTTTTTAATCGTGGCTTTAACTATAATTGTCAAACGCGTGTCTCTTCAATGAAGGCAATAAAGAATAGCGCGTGCGAAATTAACCCCTTGCCGCATCATTTTCTTTACAATTGCTATGACTAGCATTTTTCGGATTACGCTAATTTCTTACAAGAAAAAGAAATTTTATATTTATTGTTAATGCTTTGCAGTCGGAGCCATTTTAACGTTTTACGCACGTCTGGCGAATCCGGAGCGACGCTACAACATTTTCAAAAAAATTTTCACGTTATTAATTTTATCTGTGTTCGATGAATTGTCAAGTAATAGAAGTCTTCTTTGAGCATACGCGTTCAATATTCGTATACATCAAATAAAAACGATCATACAAAATGGAAAAACTATGGGTTGGAATAAATGTCTTCATTTTAGAACTAAAATAGCCTCGAGTGCAAAGGGTTAACTGGAAATCCAGAACATTTGTTTAGACTTATAGCGTTTCCATTTTATACAATCTGGAGCTGTTTATATATTATGAAATTGTGTTTTGAGACTCGTGCAACAGTTAACAGCTCTTCACAATTTTCTAAATATAAGTAAATCTGATAAAAATTATTTGAAACGTAGTACGATCCTTTTTAGCGGCGCTTTAGAGTCGCTATTCGACCGCGAATGGTTTAAATAAATTGTGTTTATAAGTATTTTGTATGCGCCTGTACATGCGATAAAGGAATAACTAATAAGCACTGGACGTCTTATAGATGTACATTCTATGTCCATTTTAGGTCTCAACGCTTTACGCCATAGAATGGACGTTTTTAAGATATCTTATTTCAAACATTGAAAGGACGTTCAATTTAAAGTGTTTTAGGCGTCTTAAAGACTTCTAGAAGATGTTTTGATTTGCAAAATAAGACGTTTTTAAACCTTTTTCAAGCTGTTCGTCCCGAATGTCCTACATTAGACGTTATTCAGATGTTTTAAAGACGTCTTTATGCTACCTGGATACATGCTATAAGCAAATCATGAAATCGTATAAAATAGACATATAAAACGATATTGATCATAAATAAATTATAATTTTAATAATTGCAGACTTCTTGAGATTTGTTATTACAGAATAGAGGTATAAAACTAGTAATGAAAATATAAGAAATAATTATTTCTACAACTTTTATACTTAACTTCGTAAATTGTGTGATTTATATACAATAATACAGGTAATGTATATAATTCCATAATTATAATGTATATATATATGTATATAATTTGATGTTGTTTTTTTTAATTATGCAGATAATGTTTTATGCTAAATCGAAAGTTTGTTATATTTTGATATTTATATACCATTAAAGATTTTTTCCTTTCAATGTACACTTATACAGTATATATGGCGTAGAAGTTATAGCTATGTTAGTGTCCAAATACTTTAGGAAGTCACTGAAAATAATAATTATAAAAATGTCAAACTTGTCAAAGTATATTGTTAGAACAATAAAATTATAGAGAACTAGCAATGAGAATTTAAAAAGCACTAAGTTTTGTAACTTTTATACTTAACATTGAAAGCTGTCCGACTCGTGTAATATATATAATATAATATATGTATAATTACAATATAATTATATTATAATTACATATATTTCGATGTTTTCTTGCATTCCTTGAATTATATAAATAAACTTCTATTCTAAATCAAGAGTTCATTGCACTTGGACAGTCGTACACTTGCACTTATTTAAATATATAACATACACGTTAAATTCATACTAATATCCGCATACTTGTAGAAGAAACTATAAACGTTTCTACCAATCAAATAACACGCAACGTTGACGATTTTACGTCCAGGCTCTTATGCACGGCCATTATTGTCGCTCTTAACCTGTTAGATCGCACTAGGAGCGTTTCGGTTGCATTCGTAACACCATGCAAGTAGTACTCGAGCGTTCATCTGTTGTACAACTTTTTATCTCTATTTTTATCTGTATTTATTCTGTTGTACAAGTACGGCACACGTGCTACAGTACACATGTAGCCACGGCACACACGCAGACTGAACGCGCACGGAGCTCCAGCATGATTTTTCAAACATAAATACGCATCACTCGCAACGAAACCAACTAGCATAATTATCTTTTCACCTACGTCAAACTTAACTCTTTAGCGTATTACGACGAGTCCGACTCGTTATGAAAAGTACAATAATTATAGTACTGTAGTACTATACTTACGCTGTTGTAATAAGTACAAGTGTTGTTCTGTTGTTTAAAATTCGAATAAAATTCCAATCCCTCGCCATTAATACTTTTTAAACATAAATATACATAACTCCTTGCGAACGAAACCAACTAGCATAATTATCTTTTCATCTACACCGATCTTAACCTTTTAGTATACTTCGATAAATCCGATTCGTAATGAAAATTATAGTAATAAATTATTAATCTCTTTACGCCCAAGGCCACGTATGAGTACGTTTAGTTTTCTTAAAATTATCATTATTTCAAGCGTAAAGAAAATGCGAATCCAATTGAGAAAGTATTTGCTACAGAATCTCTCAGCATTCCTAACAAAACCTCATCGAACGAAATGAGATGTATGATAAATAAAAAAGAAACAATAAAATAGATTGCTCCCCACTATTAAAATTCATCCTTGAAGAGGTTAAGTACGTTTAAAATAAGAATAAAATTTCAATCCTTGTCATTAATATTTGAGACATTTTCTGTCTCCCTTAAGAAACGATTGCAACTAAGAAAATCTTAATCGCATCGACTCCCAAGAAGATGGCACGTCAAGGGGTTAAAGATAGATCGCGTGCATCGCTGTTGTTTCCATGGATTCGATGTTTGAAAAAGTGGCTCGGAAATATACCGAAATCGCTCGCCGCTGAGAACTGCCGGTTTATTTTTTCAATTGGTGAATTCGGCTGATGCGCGCGTCCAAAATAATAAATACCCGTGTACGACGCGATAAATACTGTGACGGCTTTTGTCGCACATGTCACGGCTTTTATTCTTCCCGAACGTAAATACGTCGGTGATCCCCCCCGCATATCGGGTAGCCGAGCTTGAATTGTAGGTGTAGAACGATGAAACACGGTGTTATCCCGATGGCCGCCGCACTAAAAATGTATTCCCCGATGGTGTTTTGATAAAAGCGGCGTTACAACGGCCGAACTTCCTCGTTTCGACGCTTGTGTATTATGCCAAGATTAGAGTTAATCTTATAATCTGCGTACTGATCCGACACCCGCTATTAAACCGACTTGCTCAACCGGTCGAAATTTATAGGACGCCATCTTACGATATATAGAATCGAAAACTGTACATTTCCCCACCCCGCACCCATTGTTGACGAGTTTCTCTCGAAATATCCGAACGATTTGAGATTTCACGCGTGTTCGGATAGTGGAAATGTTCCTTGGTTTCCGTCAATTTATTGTGTAAATTCTGTGTGGAATTTAATTACGTAATTATTGTAATAATGTCAAGAATATGTAAAATCGATGACAGTAGAAACAAAATTTGATGGAGAGTAACAATTTTGTGAGATCATTGTAAGATGCAGGAATTAAATTAGGTCTAATATTTTTCTTATAATATAATTTAACATATTGTAATGTAATTTATTAACTTTTAATGTAATGTCATATAACGTAATGTTTCGTAATATTTCTTAATGTAATTTAATGCTATGCAATATAATTTAATACAATGCAGTGTCATTTAATGCAATGTAATGTAATGTAATGTAATCTAATGAAATGGAATGGAATGAAATGGAACGTAATGTAATGTAATAGAATGTAATGGAACGATTTCCACATATTAAACATATTAATAGCGATAAGGACAGACTTAGAATAATTTACAATTTTGTCGAACAAAAACCAATATTTGCTAAGTAAACCATCCGGCTTGAAGCAATAATAAATAAAGAAACAGATATAAACCTAATCCGTAAATGGATGCCAAAGAATTATTTGTCGAAGAAATATTTATCGGGATAATCGTAAAATCCAAGACCGGCGAGTATCGCTAGCGAAAGACACTCGGATCGATCTCTTCAGTGTACTAATATCCTCTGTAAACGGATTAGTAAAGGACAAGACTCGGAGAACAGATATTCGTAAATTTCCTCGTAGAACATGATGGTAGGAGATATTTCGATTGTTCCGTTTCCGGGAAAGAGACGGAGAAGACGAAAGACCGAATTTATTTGTAATTTTTAAGAGAGAAACAGCGAGAGAGAACAAGAAAGAATGCAACAGAGAAAGAGCAATAGAGAGCATGATAGAGCAATAGAGAACAAGAAAGATATCGAGAAAGAGAGAAACAGAGAAAGAGCAAGAAAGAGAGCAATAAAAAGGAGTAGAGAGCAACAGAGAAATACCAATAAAGAACAACAGAGAAAGAGCAATAGAAAGCAACATATATAGAGTGATAGAGAGCGATTGAGAAAGACCAATAAAGAGCTAGATAAAGAGCAACAGAGGAAGAGCAATAGAGAGCTAGATAAAGAGCAACAGAGGAAGAGCAATAGAGAGCTAGATAAAGAGCAATAGAAGAAGAGTAACAGAGAAAGTGCAGTAGAGAGCTAGAAAAAGTGCAATAGAGAGTAATAGAGAGCAAAAAAGAGCAACAGAGAGAAAGAAAGAGAGAAAAATAGAGAGAGAGAGAGAGAAAGAGGCAAAAGATGGCAACTAGAGGGACACCGAGACAGGTTGTAACTCACAAATTTATTACTTTTCCCCGCAGCTTCGAGTTATTTTATGTCAAAGACAAACCGGCCATGTACGAGCCGAGGGGAAGACGACGAAACGAATATCTCAGCTGCTTCGTCGCATTTTTACACCCGCGGGATATATTAGTAGACCGCTAATCCGCACGGATTTTACGGAGCGGCTGTGCATGCGACCGGCGACGTCGCTCTCGGCCAAGAAGACGACGCGTCGCGACGCCGAGGACACCCGATGGACCATTTTCGTTTTACACTCGAATAAACCCCATCGATTACCGCCAGAATCGAACGAATCCGACGGAAACCCGATCGAAAAATCGAATCACGGTTTAAAACATTTTTACACGAGTTTAAATAATCGTAATTTTCGCATGGTTTCTCAAAGTAGTTGGAATAATTAATGTGTTCAGAAAGAATACCTTAAATGATATGATAAAATGAAGTTATATATTATGCTAAGCATAGTCGATATTATTTCTAGTAGATGCGTTTGTTGTTCGAGTGTTAAGTCGAAGAATTATTGTTGCTTTGTAAAAAAATAGTAAATGAAGAAACTTAGAAAATAAGTAATAGCAAGATTCTAATTTAGTTTTTTATTGTGAATAAAAAAGAAACAAATAATAATAAAAATTTCAATAGAAAGATGTCAACAAACGGAGAATAATCATAAAAATAATGTCAGTCTGAATATTGTAGCTTCTAATAAAAATATCGTTCGCCCTTATTAAAATCTTAAAACATAACCTTAATTTGTAATAAAAAGATATGCATCGAACAATTCACGTTTAATTATCCAATTTCTGAAGATTTTGTGACAGAATGTTAGTAAAAAATATATATGTATAAGTTATTATACTATTAGATATTTTTAGATATTATTAGATATTTATATTGTATTTTATTAATATTATTAGATATTAATATTCTACTACGTTAGTATTATTACATATTAATATTCTACTACATTAGTATTATTACATATTAATATTATATTATATTAATATTATTAGAAAAAAAGCGTACGCGTTGCCATAAATTTCCGCGGTCAATAAATCTTCCCGAATTGTGAAAAGAACCCCAACATTATTAACTGCTAATATTTATAGTACTTGTGCTGCGAGTCAAGTTCAAGAATTTTACCGGAATGACTAATTTCGTGGGACCTTCGATGGTCCCCACAGCTGCGGGATACGATTATTTTAGCGACCCTCGCAACCCTCTTCGTTGTTGAGTTACAATCGCGACACGGTCCACTAAACACCCACAATTTTTACACAACGCGTCATTTTACTCGTGTCCGCATACAACCGTATCATTGCTGAACGATTATCGACGAATCGTACACTATTTTTTTTTTCCCAACACGAAGCATTTTTTTCGAAACGACGACATTAATTTTGCCAGCTGCGGATTCGCTATTAACACGTGATCATAAATCATCCCTCCCCTCCCAAGGATAATACTCTAATTTATTTGGGAATATATTATTAGGGAAATCGAAATTGGTAATTCTTTAAGCTAGTTGATATTAATTAAATTAATAATTATAAGGAATAATTAAATTAATATACAATACGTTTATTGTTCTTTAAATGCTTTTTCGAGGTAGCTGGATTAATAATGATGGATAAATTGAATCAATTATTTTACGGCAGAAAAATTATGTAAGAATAAAACAATGATGCAGAAAATGAACATTTAAGTTTAGTAAAAATATATTTATTTAAATAGATTTAGTAAGAATAATATTTGTAAAACGCAAGGCAAAAGAGATCTTGTATAATGAAGTTGAATATACGATCATTCAGTTAAATATAAGAAAATATTTGTATCTTAGAAAATACTCTAAAATCTGTAAAAAATATATAATAATAATAATAATAATATATGTATTAACATATGTAATATCAGTAATAGTATACTAATTTATATTTTATAATAAAAAAATCTAAAAAAGATTATTCATTGCCTTTATAACAGTTAATTTTTATTTCCTCTTAAAAAAGCCTCTGTAATGCATTATTTTATTAATTTCGAGAAAACATATTTTGCAATTTTATTATTATCGAAATATTACATTAATGATAACTAAGAATAATAAGAATGTCCAAGTTAACAAATAACTTCGAAAGAAGCTATTCGTTGACATTATAAAAGCTGACTTCCATTTCCATTTTGAAAGATCTCTATAAACCTATCATTTCAGAAACAGCAATAAAACAACATTCTAAACAATTAATTTGCCAGAGACAATTCACGGTTCTTCTAAAAAGAAAGTAAAATAGAGAACCGGTAGTACTCTCGTACACGAAGCTATAAAACACCGCCATCTTTCATCAGCTAGATAACCGCTTAGGCGAAAACTATTTAACGTTCTCCGTTAATAAAACGATTAGATGAATCTGTTAGGAAAGAAAATATTACGGTAATGATAAATCCGTTAACGGTAAATGTCAGTCCTCGTCAAATATCTCTTGATCGATGCCGGGGATATTGGTACAAGCTTTATTGCCGCGCTGGTAAAATTTCCGGGTAATGAAAGCAGGACCGAAATAACGCTCCATCGATAATTTTATATCGGAGATTACGGTGGTGCAGTGGTTCTGGTTATAATCCCTGGGTTTTATAACTCTGATAGATTGAATTCATTAAGATCTTGGCTGGTTTGCAAAACGGTAAACCGAAACCCAGCGAATTTTCCCTTAATCGCCTGGATAATTATTTTCTCAACGATCACGGAATTTTGCTATGCGACTGACAACCAATCGCATTGTTTCTTTGCTGCAAAACCTATAAATCGCATAATTATTAGTAGCGATGACTATTAATTAATCCATTGCACTCAAAGTCATTTTAACTGCGAATCTGAAATAATTTGTCTAACCATAGTATTTTAACTGTAATACATATGTAATTTATATTATTCGTTAGTAATAAATTATTAATAAAGTGGTGAATAATACATTACATGTATTATATAATAGGCACCACATTTTTGTGTCCTAATAATTTTCGAGCAAGACAGCCAAAATAAGGATTAGAACCCCAATATCCTTTATTAAGAATAACTTATCAGATGTGTTATTCCTCAAAATAACTAATCGAAGCAATGTTTTTACTAAATTAAAGATGGAAGTCCAAAGAACAAGAAAACAATATAGGTTAGGTGCTTTGATCTTGTTTTGTCAGAAATAATAGAATAAAATATGTCTGTAATATGCGCCTTGCCCTTCCATTTTCAAACTAGGATAGAAACGAAACTAAATAACAAATCTACACAATTCTTTCACTAAGTTTAGAGTAGAAGTCCAAACTAGAAAACAACTTTAAGTCAGGTGCGTTGAATAGCAAAGAATATATTAATACCAACTATTGTCAAAATGCTCCATCACCTAGTTCCCAGCCCAATATAAACCATCGAAGCGTTTCTCGAAGACGCAAACCGCACGTATTTCCTGTGTCGGAGTCACGTCTTCGAAAAATCAAAGTTTGTCACGTAGAAGAGTGCGCGACGGCTTCACCGAACCGATCTTCGAATGACGAACGAGCGCAGTCGGCCACTTGATAATTACCGAACCCGACGTCCCTCCGGTTGGAGGAAAAACCGTGGGTGCCCGTCAGGGGTTGAAGTACGACCGCGTGGCAGTAGCACCTGTGAGCGCAGGCTGCTTACGATCTCCTAATCTCGTAATCCTTAGCTTCCTTAGGAAGTCGTTTATTAGTCAACCGTAGCGACCGCGTCGCATCGTTGGGGCGACGACCGGGTGTACTTGAACCGGGAATCCTGCTCTTTTTAGAAATATGTATTCGGAAACGCTGGCCGATCGATGATATTTTTGGGCGACGCTTTCTCGGAAACGAACGTCCCCTGTTCGGCTCTTTGTTCGGGAAGAGGAGGTAGTCTCCTTTCAAATTAACATAATTTTTGTTTCTTTGATATTATAAAGAAGTTTCGCTTTTCATGCGCGAGATAACACGATAATATTATTAAAAAGAATTAAATTTTGTCAATTTTATTTGCAGAAAGGATTTTCGTGGCATTATAGTGAAACGAAATGATGATAAAAATGAAATAAAATTTTGCGATTGAATAATTGGATTCAATTTACATCGAAACGAGTAATTTTCCTAATAAAGCATTTTTAAACTTAATACTTCACCGGTAATCTGTAGATCGGTTTTTAAAGTGTTAAATTCTATTATTGCAATTTTGAATATTATTGTATAATATTCTAAATAATAGATACCTTCTGCGATTAACAAAATATGTAAAATAAACATAGAAGCTATAATTTAACATTGAGCTGCTATAACCTCCGATATTATTACATAGTTTCCTAAATATTAGATACCTTTCGTAATTAATAAAATAAAATAAAGTAAATATTATTTAACGCAAGTATTAAGAAAATAAAAACATTTTAACAGAGATTACCCTATAATAATAGTAATATCACAACCGAACGAGCAATTTTTAAAAAAAGTGTTCTCGTGAAATTATAGTGGAACAAAATGATGGCAAAAATAAAATATAAAAATAGAAATAATATATAAATATAAAAATAAAATGAGAATCCCGAAAATAGTCGCGTCGGACGTACAATTTATAAACAGCTCTTGCAAATCGAACGTTTTTCTTAGAAAAAATATTCGATTATTTCCGATTTATAAAAACTAACACTTGACGAGTCCCATAAAAATTCGCTTTCCACGAGAAACTAGCTAAACCAGCGTCAAGACAAACAACGTATATAGGTTTGTTTATCCAACACGACCAGTCCGAGCGGATAGTTCGTTGGATAGGGTTCGGCAGCGCTTGTTAACCAATTTGTTTAGTTCCAAGTTGACACGGGGGCGAGCACATGGGACCGATAAGTAATCCGAGACGCAATGTGTCTTTCCAGTTTAACACGCGTGACGCAAGACGTTTCGGAAAACTCTACGGATAGAATGTCTTACGAGAGTTTTAGACAGCTTGGCGCTACGTAGGGGAACCCCCTGCGACCTATGGGGCAAGGGAGCTAATTAATTAGGCTACAACGATGCTTCCTGGTGTCATGGAAGTAAAACATGTGTTCGCGTCACCGTTCCACTGTTTTATGAGTTCCTTATGGATGTATCAGCTTCGCGAACGATGGGATTTAGATACGGAAGCGTGCTACACCAGCTAACGAATGTATTTTCCAAATACTACTTTCTAGAAAATTAATTTTCCTTTAGTAATCTTGATGTGACTTTAACGCGTTCGTAGACGTTAGGGTTGCTACATTAATTTTCATTGTAATGCAAAATTACGTGAATGGTTAAAATTGAAATTTGTAAGCTATATTGTTATGCATTTACTATATATATATGGTACTTATTTTGTGAAATCATTATGCATTTTAATTTTATCTGTGTCGACGTGGATGTTATATAATATATATAATTATTAGAATTTGATATTCTAAGCAAGCGGACAAAATGTGGCTAATCAGAATGCCTATATCGCAATTACTTTAAGAATTAATCAACTGTATATTTTTGCAGCTTATTCGAACTTTTATTGTTTGCGAACATATTAATGTTTCGCTTCTTTTTGTATCATATTAAATCTACTTGCACACAATCTATAATGTATTTATGACAGTGGACATTATCCGACTAAATATTTATCTCAAAATATTATCTAAATGAATACTATTTAGTTGAATAATATATTCGAATAAAAATGATTCATAACTCACTATAAATTAATCTATCTATTTATTCGAATAAATCGAATGTAAATAAATAAATTTCGATAATGAAATGAAGATTGTGAATTTAATCAAATAAATTATTCAAATAGCAATTGTAAAGTTAATCAAATGAATTATTCGAATGGAGATTGTAAAATGAATCGAATAAATTATAGGAATATAGATCTCAAAATTAATTGAATAACTTGTCTGAACAAAGAAAGAATAAAGAGATAATAAGCAATGCTAAAAACAAATTAAAATAGTTTACAAATTTCCTCCTAAATAACGTCAACTATATTAAGAATTCCTTTCTCAATTTCCTTATAACTAAAAATGGATATTATTCAATGTTTACTCAATATCATCATTAAATTATTAATCTATGCACGCATTATTTTGCAAATAAATCGTTAACCAACAAATTAAAAACTGAAAGACTATCATCCCCATTTCGAACACGATCCGTTTCAGAAATTTCGTCGGAAGGTATGAATTCCAAATTTGTTCCCAAGCGGGTGCATTCGAGGCGTGATTCCCTGCGTTAGTTGTTTTTAGGAACCTGCTATGTTTTGAGATACTTCTAGAATTACAGCTTCGAATTCGACGAGAGGTTCGCGATGGTTTCCCATGGCTCCCCGGTTCGGGTGTCCTCGGTCTTCACAGGTTCGGGCACGCACAGAAATTTCCCCAGAGCGGAACGACCCTGCCCACTTCAATCGAAACCCGCTTGTGAGTACACTCTACACAAACCTCGTTCCAGAGGAAGACGGGCCGGGTCGGGCCGGGTCGGGCCGGGCTTTCACCTTGCCACGGCAGCTGAGATAATGGGAAGGAAATCAGTTCATTTCTATGTTGATCCTACGGGCTTGGTTCCTGTCGCGCTTAGAAGACCGCCACGATTGCCTCGGTGATCGAGAAATTCGAGCCGGAAAATCGACTTGATAGCCCGGCTCATCGGGAGATTTAACTACCTCCGTCGACTCTATAATATTCGTACTATGGATCGGAAAAGCTAGTTCACTATAATATTCGTACTATAGAACGGAAAAGCTACTTCGCTATAATAATATTCGTACTATAGAACGGAAAAGCTACTTCACTATAATATTCGTACTATAGAACGGAAAAGCTACTTCGCTATAATATTCGTACTATAGAACGGAAAAGCTAGTTCACTATAATATTCGTACTATAGAACGGAAAAGCTAATTCACTATAATATTCGTACTATAGAACGGAAAAGCTAGTTCATTATAGTATTTGTGCTATTTGATTGAAGAAGTTAGTTCGCTACAATAGTCGCACTATTGTTCTCTATAATATTGCCGTGGAATGGACGGATCGAGTCTTTCGAGAAAAAAGTATGGTCGAGTCATTTGCTAAGCAGGAAATGTGTGGACCGAGGATAGTACAGTTATTTCCAAAAGTATTTGGATGGTAGTGCGATCTTTACTTCTATGGCGTATGTTTAGATAAATATATATTGAGAGGGAAATATAATTTATGGTATATATGTGTATATAAATGACATAATACAACAGACTTTCGATTTAACCCTTTCGATACGAAAGCCGGATATATCCGGCGTTCATGCGATGACCCGTATAAAGAACAGAATTTTATATCTCTTAATATTAAAGCTAGAAGCAACACTTTTTGTTTAAAAAACACTGTTCTATTGAGCACAGTTTTTATTTAACCTTTAGGACAATCTTCGTGTAAAGGAGGACTGATCATATGTGAATTTTCGGAGCAGCGGCTCGTACAGCGAGAGTGTCATGGCGGATAAAGTGCTCGTACCGAAAGGGTTAATATAAAATTTTAGTTACGTAATTAGAAAAATATAAAACGACGTTGAATTATATATATTATAATTATATATTACAATTATATTATAATTATATATCAATTATATATATTCTAATGATATATAAATTATAATTATCAAATAATGCTTACCATATAAGTCGGACGACTTATAAAGTGAGGTTTAAAAGTTATAAAAATGAATATTTTCAACATTTTGATTGCTAATTTTCTACCTCTACTATTTAATAATATATTTCAAGAAGTTTGAAGTATTAAAAATTATTATTTGTTTATAATCGATGTCGTTTTATATATTTCTATTTTAAACGATTTTATGATTTCTATATAGTATATGTTTGTTTGCTGCAATTTATCCGGCCAACTTGAGTATGAACAGTTACGTCTAAGATAATTGTAAATATAATTTGTTATCTTAATCTATTAATGCATCTGAAGAAATTTGTAAAATTAGAATTGTGGTTAATGTTTTCTATATTATATTAATATTAGCTTGTAAATGAGCCGAAAATGTATTTTAATATTACAAATATTTTCAGATGCGTTCACAAATTAAGGTAACAAACTATATTTACAAGTATCCTTAATACATAAATTTGACACTTGAACTGTCGAAATTCCATTAGGATTTTTAGCCATTTCACTGTATCTAAAAGGACATAAATAACCTCTTTCACATAATAATGACTAAAATGCAGAATTAATGAATTTATCACAAACATATTTAACTTGCATATATATTACCAAAACCCAATACCAATTGCATTATTTCCATTACAGACTCGGTAAAAAATAAATTAAAAACCATTCCATTTCCCCTATCATTCCAATTAACTTCAATTTATCCACAAAAGTAGACAGCGACTAAACTAACCGTATTATTAATTACAATAACCAAATTATTGAATCATTGTACTCCTTAAAAGATAGAAAATATTACTATTGCATTCTAGAAGATGTGCAAACATTAACCTCACTTATTATAAATTGTAAAAATCCAGAATTCCATTAATGCCATCGAACCTCGTTGTAGTGTTTCTGTTATTCAGTTATCCTTATTATAATTACAATTCAAGAGTGACTCTAGGTAATTCAAAGGGTGACTGAGGGTAATTTAAAGGGTGGATCGTCTTATTTCGGGAACGCATTGATCTGAAAGATCGAAACGCCAAAGTGTCTGCGGCGAGAAGAGTTCCAGCGTGGCCACCCTGGGGAGACCTAGCGGCTAGCCGAGCAATTTGTCAACACCATTAGAGGAAGGCAACAAGGGTTGACTTCGGCGCATCTGCCAGGCTCGATCACAGAGCCGTCGCCATAATAAAGGGGTAGTTAATGACTACCGGGGGGGCTCGATCGGGAAGCCAGTAGAAGCCGTATGCCACCCTGTTGACAAAATATTGGGATATTGGCATTGACCGAACGGGATAAAAGATTTTTCGAAGGGTTCCTTTCTCCTGATTTGACCACGAGGAAATCGCAGTTGGATTTAGACGTAGGATAAACGTTCTGTCACTGGTCCATGGGAAGGATTTCTCATTAACCCCTTGATATACTATTCTATTGATATACCAGTTATTGAGATTAGATATTTTTCAATTACAATAATTTCTTAGAAGGCAAAGGAAGTTAATGTTTATTCGATGCTAAAATTGACTAAAAGTAGTTAAATGTCAATGATAAGTAATTAGAATTTTATTTCAGTTTTAAAGAATAGAATAATATGCATACTTAATGAATTATTGACGTATATTATCATATGATTTCTTAAATATTAGATACCTTTTATGATTAATGAAATAAATAAAGTAAAAATAGAAACTGAGATCCGATATTACTCGCATCCGTTGTTGCGAGGACAATAGTTTAAACAAAGAAGATCAACTAACGATTTTCGTCTGCTGAAAGGGACGGCAGATTGTTGCAAAAATCGAAGAGTAAAGAAGCTTAAGCATTGTCGAGTAGGCGTGTTCTCAATTTCGGTATTTTTCTGTTAATTATTCTAGTTTATAGTTTCTCTAATTTTAAACAAACTTATTATATAATATATTTCTACATTACTATTAGCAATTTCCAGCACAAGTCGTTAAAGTACGGTAACGAATTAAACATCGTATGTTCCTCAGTGTTAACGGGATATTTTAATCTATAGTACTCAGAAATGCGATTCCTTCTTATTTTATTTTTAGGAACAATAATATTTTTTAGTAAAAAATTCAACCACGAATTTCTGGTTGGGACCTGGGTATTTAAATACAACCTAATTTATACATACTCTATTACAACCTGTGTATTTCTGTCGCGTGTTTCCGTTCGGTGACAGTACTTCTACGTACTGGATTATCGATGCGGAAGGGATAACCCTTTCAGCGCGTAAACGGATGCCTATGCGACGTTAACTGGACGAATTTACTAAGGTTTACGAAAAAGCTCATAAAAATCAAACTAAGAACGATATTTAAAAAAATTCAAAATGTAGCGTATTGAGAGAGGAAGGGAGAGTAATATAATAACAATTGTACTTCGATACTTATTGAAAATCGTACGAATAACAACAATATAAACCACGATAGGAAATATAGAACCAAGTTTCTCTTCTACAAACGATATTTATCCTAATCATCGTTTGATCAATTTCATATAGGTTACATAGAATGAAATATAGTATATAAGTACTTGATTTTCAATAATTTTGAATAAAATAATCAAAGTTGTCTGATGTCTTAAACAGATTGCGATTACGGCCCCAATAAACTACTCCGTGTCAAGTTTCTACCTTATCTCTATCCAGCGTATACAAAGCCTCGCCACCGATCAGCATAGAATATAACAAAAACAATATTTTCAATTGTGTTGCAACGAACTCGAACCATTTACAACGATTTTTAAAGTGATTTTGAGACACAAATCTCTCGTGACGCGCTAATAAGGCGCCGACACATGCGCAACTATATATCGTCACTGACACTTTTCACGAGTATAGCGAACGACGATACATCGTTGTTCAACACTAAAAGGGTTAAGGGAGAAAAGTGGTTGATTTTGTAAAGAGCGGAACCGGATGGCTGCGGTCTCAAAGCGGGAGCTGCCGGCATACGGCATGGCACCGGGACTGAAACTGAAACGGGGATAGGTGGGATGCCATTGGAATAAGATCGGGTTTAGCCGCAGTGTCGGGTTCGAGCCCCGGATAAGTCTGCCTTATCCCGATAAGCCGGTGAGTTAATGAATCACAAAACAGGTGGTGGCGCCACTGAGAGATTGTCTTCCGTCCTCGACTTGCCCGGTACGCGCATCCGAACTCTTCTCCACGGCCCTCTAATTTACTTGTTCCTCTGCGCAGAGCAGCCTGACTGATACCAGAAAATTTGGCTTCAATGTTTGTTCACGCACTCGTTGCCCCGTTCTTTATCTCCAGCTCGACACATCGGCTCGTTCACGGAGCATTTTATTTGAAATGAAACACTATGCCGGCCCGCGGCCCAACCAAGCCGCATCGAACCGCCTAGAATCGACCGACGATAAGCACCAATGGAATCCTACTTGATTCTAATACAGTGTAGAGTGTTCGACAACGAAGACAGACTATTTCCTAGCTATAGGTTTGATAAGAAAGTATTAAGGTTTCTCACAAGTTCCAAAAAATCCGCGACATAGTGGTCACTAGATAGTGGATGACACTAACATTCCCAGGACAACGGTATATAAGAGCCAAGTCACTGGAGACGAGACTTGGATTTTATATGAAAATGTGAATCGAAAACGCATTTGGTCCGAGGAAAATCGACCTTCAACTATTGCGTAGTCAGGACTTGATCCGAAGAAAGTTCTTTCGTACACTTAGTGGGACTGGAAAGGTGTAGTGTACTACGAGCTTCTTCCACAAGGTGAAACGATCAATTTTGCAAAATATTGCAATCGACTGGATATACTGAAAGCCGCCGTAACCGAAAAACGGGCAGAATTGGCGAACCGACGAGGTTTCGTTTTTCATTACGACAACGAAAGACCGCCATGTTGCGTTGGCCGTAAGACAGAAACTCTTCCAATTTGATTAGAATGTTCTACCTGATCCTCCTCACTCCCCAGACCGATTATTATATATCCCCTCCATCCGATTATTACTTGTGTCTCTCGTTAAAAAATTCTCTCCGTGATAAATGTGAGAAATCCGAAAACGAAATAGAAACGAAGCTCGATGAATATTTTGCAAGTAAGTCTCAGCTGTTTTGTAAAGAGGGCATAACAAGGCTTACTGAGAGATGCAAGAAGGTAATAGAGCAAAAAGATTCGTATAGGACAAAATAAATCAACCTTTAATAACAAATATCGTCTATTGATTTCGCATTAAAAAGAGGAAGAAACTTATGGAACAGACTAATAGTTAATAGTAGTACATTAATAAGTGAATAGTAATTAATGGATAAGAAAGTTGTTCGTTGCAGATTTATATTTTGTATATATTTAGATGTCTATTCAGCTAATTGCGCAAAGATGCAGTCTTTTAACACTAAAGCTACTACCACCGATCAAGTAAACAATTTTATATTTTTTATTTCGTAGCTATTGAAGTTATAAAGCTGTTTTCAATAAAAATTGTTGAATATATATTTCTTTACCCAGGTATACGCTATCATAACTATTATAAAAAACTGGAGTAACTTTGATCTCGCGAAGTTTATACATTTTTGGGCATTAAGGATATTTAAAAATGACAACGTATTGTTTTCAACCGTTGATTCATTAATCCATACTTTTTGGAATTAATGAACAAAAGTTTTATGTTACATAAATCATATATTATGATATCTAGATTGGAAACTGGAGAAATGAGTGCTTCTTCAATACTTATAATAGAAAATAGAGAAATACTGATTTTAAGATATCCACAACGAACAATTTTCAATTTAAAGTATATGCGATATTCATTTTTATATATTATTTTAATACATGAAACAATTGTTTGAAAATAATGTATAGGAGTCACGAAGATTCCAACAATTTATTTATATGCAGAATGATCAACAATCTATAAATAAGAACCTAAATATTCCTCTAAGCATAAATGTTGGTACATTCGTCGTAATTAACATTAAACCTGCTGAGGTTCGAAAGCAATTGACAAAAATCACCCCATAAGAATCACCAGATCGATGTTACTCAAGTTATTACAATGTTCATAACAGTGTGTATCTAAATAAAGAAATATATTCAACAATTTTTAATGGACATTGATATAATACAATTTAATGGACATGAATATAACCTCAATAAATATGAAATAAAAATATAAAACCGGTTACTTGAACAGTTATGGAACTTCATTATTTAAAGCATTTTTATGCACGATTTGTTGAATAGAAATATAAACTGAAATAGCGTTTCTGATTTTCAAGAGAACGTCTAATGAATTTTTAATGCAAGTATGAAATAGGTCGTCTACATAGGCGTTAACTCGCGTGCGCCGAGCGGATCAATTTAATACGTCGAGTATTAAATGTGGTGCTAACATAAGTGGTACTAATTTTTTACTGGCTTCGAAATTCATTTCTACTGCGATATATTCGAACAAACTGAATTTTTCTAGCACATTTGGTATACGAAAGAATTAAACTATAAGTTTTTACGATAAATTTTGTCTTTCTGTATGTAGTTTCATTTTAATTAAATCGCTATCATTTCCCGGGGATTTCTGGGGTTGATTTATGCTACCCGACGCGTTCTCTCGAAAGAAAGTCCGTTTATCATCGCAGAGGTACATAAATTGGTATCTAACAACTTGTACCTACCATAATCGAGTTGCGCAGAAGCTTATCTCTTTAACTCAATGTCAAGCCTGATGCCACCCGTGGCACGAAATATTAATTTAATAATCACCTGAACATTGCGAGAATGAAATATTTGTCATCGTTAACTCAATTTCTCAACGATTATACTTCGTGATATACTTTGTATGTTTCGTATGCACCTGAAAATCATTTCGTCAAAAATGATTCCAGACTAGTTAGCTTGATATCTTTGGAAATGTTTGAATATACTACAGGAAGATAGTGAAATTATTTCTAGCTTGAGATACGGAAATGCCAGAGCCTGAAAATTTCAAAACTTTTGAGAAGAATGCACTGCCACTATATTACATATAGATCTATAAATATATAATACGTTGCGAATTATAATAAACTTTTTCTAACCTTAGAACATCCTCCTTCCATTTCTCGACGCAAGTGACATCGCGAGATTACGAATGACTTAAAACAGTATCTTGACGATCAAAATATTATTTATTACTTCCAAAATATAAAATTTGAAGTACAACACGAGTTGGAGAGATCAGGAGAACCTCAATGTTCTAACATTTATTAAGTCTTTACGAAACCACATCTTCACAGTTGTATTTCTAACGTTCTTTACATTTGCAGACAATTTCAAAATGTTGTGGGACCATTGACAACTTCATGGAGTCGTTTTAGGGTTAAATAGCGCAGGCTAGCAAATATTAATGGTTATTAGATTGCGAATTTTTTGCGAGATAAAAGTTTCCTTCGAATTCTCTTAATAGTTGTACAGCATTCGAAATGATGTAAAGAATCCTGTTAACTCCAACCGTAAGTATATTTAACAAGAAATAAACAAATTGTACTATACTACATTAATGCAAATAACCCATGAGGATATGTTCTCTATAGCAGATGAACCTCTTTATATCAATTGTAACAATGAACTTGCAATTAAACACTTTTTATTAGTTTACCTGTCCTAAAATAATATAAAATTGTAAAAATATTCAGTATTATCAAAGAATATTTGGACGACTAGAAAAATACAAAAAGAGTTTTGCGATATCTAGAAGAGACCAGATTGTTTAGCGAAATTATATGATAACTCAAGGAATCTATTAAGAAAATAATTTAATATAAGTAGATAATATAGATACTATAATATAAATTAATAGAATAATAACCTAATGAAAGAGGAATTCAATGCAAATACTATTGTATACAATATATCCTAATCGGCATACACTAACCTACAACTGTAATCCCACGAGTGGTCGCTAATTGCTATCAAGCATATGCGACATTAATAAACAAGTCAGGAAAAAACACGCAGTGTTAAATATTACCAATTTCGTCCGCTAGCATTCGGAAACGAATCAGATTCGGATAAACAGTGGGCCAGCATTACGACACGTAAAATAAATTTTAGTTGAATGATTTCTTATCATCGAGACGATAAATTTCAACGTCGTTACCTGAATCTTAGTCAAGCTCGTTTCTAATTGCCTCTACAGCCATTTCGGGTTCTCGAAGAAATCTCTCTAATCGTTCCACAATTCCCACAGTTCTATCTGTACCGTTCTTTTGTACTTTCTGCACTAATCCACCTGTCTGAAAATTCGTTCGATTCAAATATCCAACTAAATATCCAACACACTGATATGAAGAGTGGGAACAAATCAGCAGATAAGTCGCAGATAGAACTGTATCTATTCGTACCATCATCGTCGCATGTAAGTGCTCGCTTGACTCCCGTCGTAACAATACCAGCGAAGGACTCGTAGACATAACCTAAACCTGGAGAATATTTCGATCGCGTCCGCGGACACGTAACCGATGCATTCAGACGAGAACAGGTCAATAAAATTTAAAGAAAAACTGGTAAAATGAGGATGACAGTGGTCAGGTGAG
Source organism: Augochlora pura (assembly GCF_028453695.1). NCBI lineage: Eukaryota > Metazoa > Arthropoda > Insecta > Hymenoptera > Halictidae > Augochlora > Augochlora pura. The sequence goes on along the minus strand of NC_135776.1, from coordinate 9,274,758 downwards.
TGCGCCTGATTCGTCGAACGGTTGGTTTTTGCGATCTAAAGGAATTCCGCGATTGCATTAACAGGGAACGAGTCCGAAATTTTGTTTGCCGCGGCGTATCGCCGTTGAAATAACACGATGGGCGCGGTGCTTATCAACGCTATTCGTACTAATGTTTTATCTGTGCTCGGCTGGCACCTGACAAGAACCGACGTACAATGTTGCTTTATCGCACGAAAATGCTCAACGGTATTGCAACGAAATAATTCAAACAGATTCAATGTCGATGGAATGTCATGACAGCGCCGTTTCCGTTCTAGACTATTCCGCCGGACAACGTCGGGAAACCCGATCCAGGAAACAAAGAGACATTGGACTATCTGAGAAACTAACCTATCGGACGAACACGATCGGGAGAGGAGATATCGTGATAATTGTTGGATTCGAACTGCTCGTATTAGCGTAGCCTCGCAGTTTCGGCGATAATCGTCGAGGTTCGGTAGGATTCGTAGGCTTCGGAAACAAAGCGGCGTGCGTGGAAATTCGCTGCGTCAAGATTTTCTGAAATTGTTGCGCGATAACGGAAACGACGCAGTGCGCGATTTCAGTGCAGGTACGCGGCGAGTATTTGTCGGTCGGACGGACGGCATCGATAATGTCGCAAATAACGAAATCACACGAATCGACAAGCTCGTACAAGCGATTATATCGCGATAGACGACGAAGGAGGAAGCAACGATTCTCGTATCTCTTTTAGATCGACACACGGATAAAAGTAATTATGCTTGTGACACCTGTAAGCCTCGTTAACACTGAACATAACAAATAGTCAAACTGACTGGTCTACTTTATTTTATAAAACTAGCAGGATACGATTTATTTAGATTCTGTAAAGTTTTCATGGCTGCAATTGTCGCGATTAAGTACTTTATTCGATCGTTTCTTATGAAAGCGTCTTTGTAACTTTTATTATTCTAAAATGAGACACCAGTCATTCGACTGCGTCAGGTTTACCGTTAATATACAAAATTCCTTGCAAAAGTCATCTCCGATTAAACAATGTCAAGTAATAACAATAGATAAAAATCGTCAAAGCGTAATCAAGAGATTATTATCGACGTTCTGGTAGATTTTAAAATTCTTCAGTCTGAACGCTCCTTTTAGTTGCAATGATTTATGAATTTTAAAATCCGAAACGAATCGCGATAGATATTTACTAGACGACGTATGTGGATGATGTATTGTTTTAATTATGTTCCTATAGATCTGTCGACTGTTTCAACAAACTCGTAAATAATTTCCGACTGGAATTGCAAGCGCCGTCTATTTTCCAAGTGGATTGTAACGAATATTTGGTCGATTTATCATCGTTACATCAAATCTATTAATTCCACGGCTCAACTATTAAAATCATACATTGCTCTTTTAGCACATCCAGCCCATAGACAACTCAAACACTCGATTATTCACAAACGTTGTGTTTAATTGGAATAGAATGCAAAGTCACAAATCGTGTATGTCGTATGAGTTTACGCGTATTCTAAAAGGACGCGCGGCGGAATTTATTTCCGGATTTTGGCTGCCGAATTTCATGGGATAGCGTAAGAAGTTTGAAACACGGGGTTAGACAGAGTGCGCCGGGATAACGGAGTCGAAATTACGAGCATCCTAATAACACTATGATTGTTACGTTCTCTATACTTTGATTTATATTTCTGATATTTTGAACTGAAATTATGGAATGGTGAGACGACGTTTCTTAATCTTGTCTTTGCGCAAAGCCAGGAAATAAGATTGTACATTTGCTCGAAGTTATCTCGATTCAATGGACTCGAACGATACAGCGTGTTCCGATGATAAACGTCATCGTAGATCCGCGTTGCTAAAGCGGTCCTCGCGCAAGGATTAAGACAGTCTATCCGCGGAGAATGAAATCGATTACACCTGCACGCGGTTCTTGCGTTTCGTTCGTCGTTTATTTAGAGAATCGAGGAAAGAATCATCGACTCCGTTATCGCGGCGCACCCTGAGAAGCAAGTAAGCGTCCTTTGGTATTGTGACCGACTCACCACGTTTCAGTTTTTCCAACGGTTCGTGCAACTGATGAATGGAATTGTGGCCCATGGAGGTGTCGTGGTGCGAGTTCCCGTGAAGATCAGGATGGTGCATCGTTCCTTGAAAGTGGTCACCGTGAAGGCCGGCCATGGCTGACGTGGCGGAGGTGTGCTGATGATGCTGCACCGATAGACCGGTTGTCGATCCCGTAACGAGATCCTGAAGCAACAAATCCGCGTTGCCACCGCCGACTCCACCCCCGGCGAGTTCGAGGCTCCCCCCGCCCCCGTCGCCCCGCTCCATGCTATAGAAGGTTAACGTCGTGTTGACTGATCTGTACAACGCGACGCAGGATCAAGCCAGGCCTTCGTATTCGTGTGTCCAGGTATATCGGAAGAAATCGGGCGAAACGGATGCTACGGATGCTGGTCTCAGGATAGCATTCGCCTGTCGCGCACCCGTGACGGAACGTGGTCTCTTTAACGGAAACGAGGTTCCGGCTCGATTCGTCTCGTCTCGACGATAAGACGGCTCAACACTGGGCGACGGCCGTCGGTAGCGGACGCTCGGTTACATGGATAAGGACGCTGGCGTTCGAGAGCCTTCAACAAACTCGCTCGGATCGAGCGCGTCTCGCCGGCGATAGGACCGATCGCGACTCTAGAGAATCTGCTGTTGTCGTCTGTCCGTTGTTTTCGGGCCCCCTCGTCATAGGTTCAGTTGACATCAGTGCTATCGGAGCGGGCAACTCGTCAAAAGGAGAGCTCGAGAATCCAGCGGTGACCGTCGCTGCGCGTCGAGCTACGTTGCTTCGCGACCGACTTCCTGCGGCTCTTCAACACGTACGCGCTAAGGATTCGTCCGGGGCCTGCGGGAATTGTTTCCATGGATCGGTTTCGAACGTAGCCACTGGTTTACCCCGATCCCCGTCCCGGCTGTCACGTCTGTCCCGTTGAAGGACCCGGCAGAGCACACGTGCTCCAGCACTTAGATACAAGCAACTAAGAAATCAGATAACCGCGGATCGACGACGGACGGCCGACGACGGCTGACGACGCGTTACGTAAGGATCAAGAGACGCGACGAGAATAGTGGGAGACTTAGAAACACCCACAATGGAAAGTAGGTTAAACGGCTCGCACTACGGCCGAGCTAGGCAGCGGATTCGATGAATTTCAGTGTACCACTTTTGCAGATTGATTGCTCCGTTCTCGGGGCTTGCACGCCGATGGAGCGACGGTTATCTTGGCAATGTCAATAATCACAGGGCATTCTTCCAACGGTCGAGTCAACAGACATGGAGAGCGACGCGCAGTAGAAATTCACCGTCCTGAGCACAGAATCCTCGATCCGGCGTGCCGGGTTCCTCAGACTTCGCCGAAACTCTCGGCAAATGATTTTCACACGATATCCTGTCACCGCACTTTGTTTTGTACGCCTGGAACAATATCACTTGCGTTTAATCCTCTAGATCACCACCGAATGCGCCGCCGATGACACCCGAGAGCCCGAGACAGCATCAACACTTCCGACGGAGTATATTGGTCACTGGGACGCGATCGTTCGCGAACGTTACCGGGAGCAGACTACTTATCCACGCAGGGTTGCACCACACGGCCGGAGCGATATCCCTCCGTGAAAAGTCACCACGAGGATCGGCCGACACCGCGATCACCGGGAACGTCGATGGTGGACGTCGTCGACGACGGTGCGCTCGTCGTCGCTCGCTCTTCTTACCTTGGCGGGCACGCGGCCGTTGAGGAACGACAGGAGCAACAGCGAGAGAGAAAGAGAAAGAGGGACAGACAGAGGAAACGTAAGAAAGCGTGAGTGGTGCTGCAGGTCGCGGTAGTATAGTCGGTTTTCGTAGTAGATGGAACGTGTAGTGGCCGCGCGTCGGTAGTAGGTGGGTCCGCCAGGCTTAGCCGGTTGAGCCTTTCGGACTGCCTGCCGGCTTAAGTCTCTAAGTCGGTAAGCCGAGCGGATCTAGTGGTCTTGGCTGGTGCACTGGCTGCCTGCTATCCTGCCTGCCTGCCTGCCTGCCTTCCTTGCTTGCCGGGCGGCCTGCCTGACTGTCTGACTGCGCCTCTCCCTGGCTCGCTCGCTCTTACTCCCCTCCATCCGCTCCTTCTCTCTTCCGCTCTCCCACTCTGCTTTTTGTTATCTCCCTTCTATAGACCACCGTCTCCCTCCCACCGCTGCGATTTCTCACATCCTCGCGCTCCCTTCGTCCCTCCAGGCGTACCCCTACCCGTCCTTTTTCCTCGCACGTTCCCCCCCACTTTTCCACCCCAGTTTTCGTTCCCTCTCTGTCTACCCTCGTCGTCTTCCTCTACATTTTCAGGCTACCGCGCTCCGTCCCACCGTCCTACGATCTCCACGCATGTATCTCCTCGCTTGGCCCCCCAGTCTCCCCTCTCACCGCCAGATTCGACCCCTATCGCACCCCTACTAGCCAACGTGGATCTCTCTCTCTCTCTTTCTCTCTCTTTCTCTCTCTTGTGTGCGCCCCGCCGTGATCTCTCACACCGCCGCCTTCTCTTTTCGTCCCGCCGCGGCGCGCTCCGCTCGAACCAGTCACCGATTCGCCTATGTTCGGTATCGTCGGCGCACCTCTCTCCGTCCATCCCTTCCAGCCACTCTGCTGCCACCCCTCCAACGTCCTCGGCATCGCCCCTCCTACGTACACACCGACGCGAGCCGACCCGTCTCTGCTATCCCTCTCGAGCAAACGAACGAAACGCACGCAGCACACGCACCCTCTCCACAGTATTTCCCTTTTCCTCTTTTTGTCCTCTTTTCCATACTCCGCGCGAGCTTCGTCTACCTTCTGATTATTGTTTGTTTCTTCTCAGCGACGTTTGTCTTGGTTCCTCACGCGCGAGCTTAATCTTCAACGCGCCTCGCCGCCGCCGCCGCCGCCGCGACCGTTCCTGCGCGGAGAACGCAAATAGATGCAGCAACCCTTCCGTTCGGCACTCGAACATCGAGCACAGCGACTTCTTTGTTCGACGAACGCCATTTTCGAGGCCGCGTTCGACTCGATTAATAAGGAGGTCCAGATTCGGCGGATCTAATGGCACCGCCATTATTTTTCTCGAGCGTTCTAAAAGCTTCTCTATACGCGCTAGAAAATCTCCCAAGATACACCGCGACTCGAGTCGAGTGCATGCCGTTATCGCTTGTCTTATCTATCGGGGCAAACATCTATCTTGGTAGACTAGAGCACTCCTGTGCTGGGCGTTTCAAATTGACCGAGAGGTGTGTCGCGCGTGTAACGTATAGCTTGTCAAAATGGGGTCTTCGCTGTGCTATCGAATCGAATTTCCTATTGCTCAACGTAATTGCTGCGCCACTACTCCCGGCCCTCTACGTGCGCAGCTACGTCTTCCGCCGCCGGCTTTATCCGTATCGCATTCGTCGGGCTCGTAATTGAATTTTTACAAAGAAAAATCAGACGGACACTCGACCATTATCGTCGGCTTTCTTTTTTCATTCGCTGCAGATTATTTCGACGAGTATCGGACCGCGGCCGATAAACGCCTCCTTTTTTCGCCCTCCGCGATTATCGAAGGCTGCGATCGCCATGGTAATCAGATCGAAAAAAATTCCATGTGTCAAACATTATTAATTCGAGCATTTCTAATCGGTATTTTATCTGCGCGTCTTATCGCCTTTCGATGACATTGTTCCACAGCTTAGCCGAATGTGTACCTAACGAACGTTCAGATTTCCTTCGGAATCAAGCGGCGTTAGTTTAACGAATCCTGTCAACTGTGCCATTTGTCTACGTTCTATTTTGCATCTTCTGTTTTGCAGAAATTCTTCTGCGAAAGCTTCTTCGACATGCTACGCATTCTTGCATAGTAATCGATGCCAATGCGGTCTCACCGTGGCGCAGATCTTTTACGATTCTTTGGTAAACGAACGCTGACTCGTTAAAACAATATCGGCAACTTTTTAGCTTATTATTCGACGCTTTGATCTATCTGATCTACGATACGTTCGTTACCGTTGACTTTATTAACCGTTACCGTTCGTTACCGTTGACTTATACTTAACAGCTTTACACTTAATCCTTTTAATACGATGCTACTTTGACGCGGCCTAGTATACATCAATTTTATATGTATGTAAATTTGGAAATAGTAGAAACAAGATTGATAATGCTGAAAGTTGTTTCGTCGATAAGGAAAAGGTGCCATGAAATGGACATTTTTCTTTCGACGATAGATAAAACAGCTAAAAGGTCGTTCTACTTGGTATCATTGACAAGGTCGAGTATCTGGCTATAAAAGCACGTGATATCACGAACCTGTTTTCTCATTTACTTGTCTTTTGATAATTTAATTCTATTTCGCCGGTTTCAGACATTTCTCTACATTGAAATTGAAAGGGACCGTGTAAGAAACTTTACTCGATTATTTCATGAAACAATAATTACAGCGAATCTTTCAAAAATTAGTTTCAAATCATTTGAAAGACTTGATCTAAAGTAGAGAAATATCTTGTTATTTCTACATTCAATATATAGAATATAAACTTTAGTTCCTGCCTGCTTGATCAGTCTAGGTAATCGTGGTAGTAAACATCTCTCCTGTGTTACTTCACTCAGCGCATCTTGCATTTTAATTGCACTAACACAATCTGATATGTCAGGTGTCACGTCTCTATTGGAAAAGATTAAATAGGAAAGTTGGTTGATTGAAAGTTAAAAGATTGCGAAAGCTTATTTAACACTACGCCTACCGAACAGAAAAATTAACTCATGTGCATTTCCCAACAGCGACGAAAAGATCCAATTTATTCAGATTTACAGTCTTCGTTACAACAGTTAAATTGTTCAAATGTGTTAACCCTTTGCACTCGAAGCCGTTTTAACTATAAATCTAAAATAATTGTTCTGGTTTCTATCGTTTTCATCTCATGTGACAAAGTGTATTTTATACACACGAAATTGATTCTTGCGACTCGTACCAACAGTTTCACTGTCAACGATTTTTTAACTTTAAACTTTGTTAGTATAAAAATTATTTTGGAACTTGACAGAATAATTTCAGTGGTGCCTCCGAGTCATCGCTCGAGTGAAAAGGGTTAAAATAATACAAGAGTTGTAATAAACGGACTGCCGATTTCATGAATTTGCGATAAAAACCAGTAGATCGGGTACAAAATATTTAAAGAATTTAAAAACAAGATCCGCGTTGCAAAGTAGCCTCTTCAGGAATACTCTACTTTCACTTTTTATTTTTTCACTTTTTATGATTATTCTAAGTGTAAAGAAAATGCGAATTAGTTGAAAACCCAATGCGCAGTGTACTTGATTGCAGCCCTGTAGATGCTTGTCCAGTGATAGCAACAGCATTCGACATCACATAACTAAGGTCTCTTAACCCTTTGCTCTATAATAACGAGTCAGACTCGTCACAAAAATACCAAGCAAGATCTACTGAATATGGAATGATATTTATTTCTTCTAAATCGAAATCAAATCGAATTCTTCCGTTATCGATGTCTATAAACGAAAGTACATAAGGACAATAAAAGAAACAAAAATTGTCTGCTCCTATTAAGGTAGATATTAAGGGCAAATAAATGCGAATCAACGCAGCGTTAAAGGTATCGTTGTGCAAGGGGGTTAACAAGGTGCAAATGCATTTCGCTAGACCGCAAGAAACGCAATTGACTATTGTTTCCTTGTTCAAGGTGCTCGGCAGCAGCAGCACTGCCCTACGACGTTGTCGCTATTCGAGTGAAAAGAGTGGAAAGATAAGGAGAATAAGAAGAGAAGCAGCACAGATGTCGGAAGAGCGTGTGCATCGAGTACACCAGGTGGCGACGCGTAGAAGTTCATCAACGCGACGGCCGCCGAGCAGAAAGCGGGAATCGCGGCGGCAGGATCGGTGGGGGGAGCGCGAAGGGCACGAGGGAAAGATAAACGCGGCGAATGACAAACCGGATCATTCCGTGCTCGAAAGAAAAAAGAAAGGAGGGAAGCCCTTGGAGACGGTGTTCAAGGAAGAGGGCATCCTCGGAAGAGGCAGAGGAGAGCGGCCCGGTCCGCGATGAAGAGCTCGCCGGAGGAAGACGGTTGCGCGGGCAGGACGGAGAAGGGCGCGATACGAGGCGAGCGAGCGAGGGAGGCTGTAGTGGCAGTACATACGTCAAGCTAGGAACAGACCGCCATCCCCGGGATCCCCTAACGCCTCGGCAAAAGTAGAGGAAACAAATGACAAGGTAGCCACGCCTACCGCGTCGTGGCGTGGGCGTTGTGAGCCTGTGTGTGCGTGTGACTTCGAGCTGGCCGGAGTGGGAGCGACAACGGTGCTCTGGTGGGATCCGTGATATCCGTGGAACGCAGAGAGACGTCCAGGTTATTTCCTGATTTTTGAAGCGGCCGACCGAGTTATGGACGTCCCTGCTAGTACCGCCTGCTGCCAATTAATCGCCGATGATATCGTTAACCCATCGAGAGCGACGCAGAGTTCGCCGTTTCTTACAGGGACTCGTAACGAAATACGAAACGAAAAGCGATACATTTACGGGTTCATGCGCTATACCGGCATTTGCTTCGTGTCGTCGTCATCTCACCGCGATTTATATAATTATTAATTAATACAGATAAATGTAACAATATTAATGCATACTGGTTTTATAAAAATTGTGAAGATGTGTCCGAAAAACAGTGGAATAATGTCGGTATTTCCTACATCCGTATGAGTCTCTGTGTATAATTAAATACATCGGTATTTTTACCGGTACATTTACCTACAGTAATTTTTACTGTCTTTTTATTTCACTAAAAGTTTCAAGATATTGTCAGGCAACGATTTGACACTGAAACAGTGAAAGAGTCAACGTTTTTAAAATGCTACAACTTTTTTAAAACTGGCCTAAATGACTTGAATTTTTCTGTAATTTTAGGAGGAACAGAAATACTTTTTCTTAAATTTTACTATTACTTGCAATAAAAACAATGCGAGCAGCTGTCATTTTTTACCTTTTCACCTCAGCTTGTAATGAAAATTTAAAGAATGTATTTGTTACACTACTTTGTTACTACTTTTTACTTCAAGCAATGGTAAAACCGACTTGGGCCATTGCGAACCAGTCTTTCTATTATTTATAGAAAAATTCAAGTCACTTAGACCAGCTTTAAAAATGTTGACTCAATTTTGCTCTACACCATATGTTACCGATATTCTAGCAATATCAAAACATCTGTAACATGTACGATACATTTGCAAGTGAAAAAGGTGTAATAATGCGATTTAAATTTACAAGAATTCGCTGTGGAGTGCGAGCTCATCTTTTAACACGGCGCTGGAGACGTAGTCTTTTTCAAAGTCGTGCGACAAAAGCAGAATTGGAATATAAACGGCTCTGATGTTGCAAACAATATTATAAAACAGCGAGATACAGAAAACGATAGATAAACTAAAAAATACCGGTATTATATTTCGACTACCGCTATTATATTGCGATTATTGGTATTATATTTGGTCTACTTGTATTAAGTCCCCGAACTTCCTTACGCGAGTAACGTTCTTGCGGGGTAGTAACAATGCTGCGAAATTATTCCTCCATTTTTAGCTTCTTATTTTGTATGCACTCCGGTAAATCCTTGCAATTTATCCGGAGAGTCGTTGCACAATCGGCGCCATTTGTTTCGAGTACTTTATGGGGAATTATAAAAGTCGTTCATATGTGCAGGATTCGTGCGCTGCGAAGACGTCGTTCTAGTTGGGTGAAGGATACAACGCAAATCTCTAGAACTTGCTCGTCGTCGCGTCGGCGTGACTCGATGACGGATCGCCGGGGGCTGCTCCAATTTTCACTTCTTCGACCAAAACGGTAAATGAACTGCAATGCTTCGCTTACATGCATGAGAAACGGAGTATCTTATTTCTGCGTATATTCTTTGGAAATTCTCTTGCAAATGTAATAAACAGATTGAACAGGTTGAAAAGATGCACAAACATAAAACAATATCACAACAAAAAGAGTATGACATAAGACACATCTGACGCACAAGATCGCGACATAACGAACAAATATATGCAGAAAAATAGTAACTCAAAAATTACGCTGAACTGATATAACAAAATCCGCTCGAGAAAGCAAAATAAAATATAATAATCAAAAATATGAAAATAATAATCGCAGAAAGCTGCAACATAAAAAACAAATATACGCAGAAAAATAGTAATTCAAAAATTACGCTAAACTGTTGAAACAAAATCCGGTCGGAAAAAGCGAACAATAGTTTCGAGTAAAAAGAAAAGAAAATGCGATGAAAAGCGAGTTTCGTATCGTTCGAACAACGGTCAGGAATTACAAATAATTTGATATTTCTGATCGGTGACCGAACGACGGCTCGGCTGATCGCGTTCGACGTTTATGTAAAATGAAATGGAAGCGCATCAGTGCGGCATGCAATATTCCTATTTATTGTAATGCGGTAGCAATTGAAGGATTATAGATTATCTCTGAATACAGCCGATCGACAGCGGGGCTTTGCGGCTAACCTGAACACGAAGCTGCCGCACGGTCAACGACTATTCATAATTGGTTCCCTGACGCGCGATGATGTAATCGGATCTGCGACACACCGAATCCTGAGCCCCGCGAGTTTTATTATGGGCGTGTTGCACGCGGAAAAAAAAGATTCGCCCTTGTTCCCATTTATTTCCCTAATTGCGGCATCTAAACGGCGCACGGTCAAAATTCTAATTTGCCCTTGCTCGTCGCGGTACGTCGTCTATTATTTATACTTGCTCGCTTGATATCGGTAAAACGATACCCATAAACTCGGTTATTGCTGCGATGCCATAAAAGGATAAGATAGACATTTATCAGCTACGAATGGCTGGCTGGCTACGCGTTTAACAACGGCGTTTCGATATAACTATACAACTCGCGTTAAATACTACTCAAACACTACCGAGTGGTCGGCTATTTCGCAAGCGTCGCGAAACTACGCAAAAGTAGAATATTTTAAACCTCGTCTGTTCTCTTTTTATTGGCTCGCGAGGGCCGCGAGTAGAACGCCGAGTTTTATGCAACCCTCGGAGAATTATTAGTATTTCTCTATTCCCGTGTTGTATATTCTATCTATTTACATATTTTATATTTCATCTATTTATATATATTATATTTTATCTGTTCACATATTTTATATTTTATCTGTTTATATATTGTATATTTTATTCAATTACAATTAGTTTCACTTGCGGGCCGCTTGCGTATTTTATATATTTACTTTCTTAGATTAATTGTATTTTACTCTCTGTTCTAATTTATTATTTTATCATATTTCTTTTACTATCTTAAACTGTTTATTGCCATTTAGTAAACTATTTTATTATATATATTATTAAGTTTCAACGCCCGGAGTACCCGGTGTCGCGTGACAATATTTTCCTAAATTCTCAAAATACATAAAAACCGCAGTCCAGCGATTATCGCTATAGTCACAAATTGCAAAGTATCAAATATCAGGAATTTATATTTTAGTTAATCTATCCGTCGTTTCTTAAAGTAATTTATTTAATATAATTGCGAAGAATTGAGCAGTTAAGTGGGCAGGGTTAAAACGACTTAGTAATCGTAATTTTATAATGCTTCGTCGATCCATGTTTGTTGTATTTCCACGCAGAATTTCCGATTGATAACTGATAATTTCGTATCGATATCGATCGTATTGATTCGTATAAACGCAGCGAATTGTTCGTTAGAAGGAAACGGTGTTTCCGCAATGTTCAATCTGAAATATGTCGAGCGTGTAAGAGCAGGCGATAAGGCAGAAATAAATTCAATTCCGTTGATCTCTCCTAATACGCCAACAAGCACCTAAGCAAGTAACGGACTTATAAAAGTAAGCTGTGAGAAGACAAATCGCAGGATTCAAACAGTATAAATCTCGCGTCTCGTCATGAACCTCTCCGGCGAAGTCTTAACATTTTGTCGATCGGCTAGGATTATAAGGATCGTAACGTTCCCTAACCGCGTCGCCTCCAACGCTTTATGAAACACTTTGCCCACGATATTGAAAACCAAAATGCGCAGCTTGTCTTCGCGATAATAAAACGCATTTCTAATTGCGAATCAAATGCATATTTAATTGCGAATCGAGCGAGGCTAATAAAACGCATATTTATTGCCAATTAAATGCATTTTCAATTGCGAATCAGAGGATAATCTAATGTTTATTTAATTGCGAATCAAATGAGGATAATAAAACGCACTTCTAATTGCAAGTCGATCGACTGGAAATCGCCTAAAAGTCAAAGGATTGGATATCTTTTTGAACATTCATACTGCAAGTTTTATCTATCGATGCATTGTACGTCATTCGAAGTTAGATAATGCATTTTTTTTCAATCGTACGTTTTTTAATTTCAATGTTAACTATAATGTAGTATCTTGTTCTATAGTTTCTTCTTCCTAATCGCCGTTTCAGAAAATTGTTACTTCGTTGTTAAATTACGTGTCATGTTTTCATATGCACTGGGTTCAATTTATATTGATTATTTGGAACCTATATAGCAATACAAAAGCTATGTAACCTATGTAACTACGGAAACTGCCCATATAATCACGGAAAGTCAAATTGTGTTGCGTTTGACCAAATTAAATGCACCTCTCTGTACTTGTAGCTCTAACTTTAAGTTTTCCGAATAGAACACGTTTCGCATTTATTGTTCAACATGCACCGCGTCAGTAATTATTTCAGCACCTTTTTCAATTTTTAGAAATTCTTTACATATCTCTGTCGCGTATCTCACTTTTGTTTTAAATTTCGCGTTTGTTTTTTGTTGTTTCTTGTTTGCTCCACATCGAAAGAAAAGTCGAACTGTTAACAATGCTATAAATTTCTCAATTGAAAGTGTAATTCTTAAATTATCTTACCGTCGGAGAGTAGATGGATACGTAGTGAATTTCAATTTTTGCTCAGTATATTAGGCTTGTAAGATATTTGTATGTCTTCGTATCTAAAGAAGCTTAAATGATTTATTTTATGTTATAATAGGTAATGTTACATAGAATGATGAAAGTTAGAGAATTGAACATAACAGAAAGAAATTTATAATTGTCAAGCAAATGGCGAATCTTTTAAGAAAAGTTGCTGTGGACTTCAACATTTCAAGAGAAGGTGTAAGTAAATGATTAGAATTAAGTAAAAAATAAATATTATTGGAAGGCTAGAAAATTTAACTAGAAATGGAAGATGGAAGAAGATTAATTATCCATTAAAGCAGACATATAGTTTGAGAAGTTAATGATATATACTTCGAGACGATAAACAAATTTATTTGGTAGTGAATTTGCTGTTGAATATGCATATATTTTGAGTGTATTTTGCGAAAGTACAGTAGATGATGTATCTGCTTGTTACAGTAATTCTGATACTATAGAATACAATGTAATTCTAATATTATAAAGCATATTATATGCTTTCTATAGTATTTTTATGATTTTATATTATATGCATATAATTTGCTTCCTATAGTATTTCTGTCATTTTATACTATATTTGTATTATATGCATACAATATGCTTCTTATGGTATTCCTATATTTTATATTATATCTGTATTATATGCATATAATACAAAATCATATAAACACTATAGGAAACACATTATATACATGTATACGCATATAATTCAAGCATATTACACGTATATACAATATGTTTGCTATACTATTTCTATAATGTTATATCATATCTGTATTAAATAAATATAACACAAAACCATTGAAACGCTATAGAAAATAATTATATACATATGACATAGTCGCATATATACCACATATATACCACATAAATCTAAAATATAGAATCATAAAATCACTACAGCAAGCAAATATATCCTCTACCGTACTTTTTTAACTATAGACTCCGCTTAACGCGACAATGACAAACAGTATCGTCTAAAACGCATAATAAACTAACAAAACAGATTAGAGCCACAAGTAATCGTCTGTTTCTTACCTCAGTTCAAAACCCTTAAAAATATCGCGCATAAATAAAGAGCTTCAGTTTATCCTTAACTTAGGTAGCAGAATATTGTTTCGAGTATTGTTTGACACGTCACGGTTTCAACACGTTCCGTATGAAAAGAAATCACTATCGCGAGTACGAACGTGCCGTTAATAGAACATCTTATCACCGTAATGGCAATGATTTAATGTCGATAAGCCGATACACGATCCCGAATCGATCGATCGATCGTTTTCTATCGTTCGCAGACGGGAGAGTAGTTCGTTCGTCGACGAGAAACGGCACTCCAGTTTCGTCGGTGGGATCTATGGACGGAAGAATGCCCTATTTAAAATAGCTGGGACTCTGAGTAAACAGCTGGGTCGGTCGGTGTGGCTGCCATAAAGGATCTATCGGCGGACGAACCATTTCTATGGCCGCCGCGGGCAGATCAATTGCCGCCGACACGAGTCGCTCGTGTTTTATTAGCGATAGTAAACCGTCCGTAACGCAAACAATCGATATTTCGCTCGTAATATCGTTTTCGAGATTCGTATCTGTAACCCGTGATAACGTTTCTTTGTATGTACCTGCTCTCTCTCTCTTTCTCTCTCTCTCTCTCCTCTCTCTCTCTTTCTCTCTCTCTCTCGTCGCTCTCTCTTTCCCTCTTTCAATCTCTCTCTCTCCCGTCGCTCAGCTCGTCACGAAATTCGAACAAAGCGGCGACAACAATGCGGGAACCGCGCGCTGCCCGTCGTCATTGGCACCGCCGATGGTAAATGGCTGATGCATACAGCGAATACCATCGCGACGGTTTATCTCGGTTCATTTTTTTTTCGCGGAATGATACGCATCGCTCGACGTTTATTGCCAGGGTAATCGATTATTCCAGTTTTTAGGCGATTTCGCGCGATGACGCGCGCAAGGAAAGGAAACCAGCTTTCGATGATTTTGGAAATCGCGACAACCGTTTGCTAGGATCTAATAATCGGTCGGGTGTTCTTGGCGAGGATACTCGTCAAGGAGAGAGTTATGGCAATATTTTTTACCGTTTAAGTAGCAGTTTTAGCGTGAACTAATAGACACTCATACCATAAGATACGCACAACAAGGGATGGATCTTAAGATTACATAAGTGAAAGTATGCTTCAATTTAACGTATATATTTCATTAGTTGAATTTCGGAAGCGTAAATGTTCGAACACTATTGAATATGAGTGTATATTTCGAGTCGTTTTGAATAAGTTTATATGAAGAATAAGTGAAAATATAGAAGTAATTGTTACAAATAAATGGATTAATTGGTACATGTTGATATGTTAGAATTTGTGAATATGTTAAAATTAGTGAATATGCTAAAATTAGTGAATATATTAAAATGGCTGAATATTTCAATATTGATGGATATATTAGAATTATTGAATACATTATGATATATCATAACCTAATCTGGCTTATTTTAGGTGTAGCAGTCAACTGGTTAATGGACGACTGATCTTTTGCAAAATAAAAATTGTTTAAATCAATTGAACGAGTTAGTATCACAGCGGCGTGAGTCACATGTTCGAAAATGTAGACAGGTTCAAATTATCTTAAGAATGAATGTAATAAAATAAACATGTTGATAAATAATAATACTCCTTTATTCTAACAATAAAGAATATGTGATATTTAAGTGATTCTAACGCATTCAATTGTATGAAGACGATGAAGCAATCATTATAGTAAAAATTATAAAGCGACACAGACTTATGTAATAAAAACCTTATGCAGGAGATGCTGAATTAGTGTATATATTATGTATATACATATAGTGTGCATATTACTTACAAGATTGTTTTCGAATATGACTGTACATTTATTCTGCCGTCTCTGAAGCTATTAACTTTTTAAGTTGAACTCGTTGCATCGTGTCAGATATTATATTCGCATACGAGATCCTTTAATCTTCGTTTAAATAATTTAATTCCTTACACTATGATTTCTTTTATAACTACATTGATTAGCACATCTCCGTTCGTAATAATATAATTAATAAAACGAAACTATTTTTCTTTCTTGTAGTTTTTCATTTACTTTCCTTTGAAATTTTGAATAAATTAACCATTTGCACTCGAAGCTATTTTAACTGTAAATCTAAAGTAACTCTTCTGAATTATAATATTTCCTTTTTATATGATAAAGTGTATTTTATTTATATGAAAATTGAGCTTTGTGATTCAGTTACGCTTAACAACTTTTGTTTGAATTTTATTTTTATGAAAATTGAGCCGTGCGACTCAGTTATACTTTTAACAACTTTCGTGTGCATTTTATGTGTATGAAAATTGAGCCTTGTGATTCAGTTACGCTTTTAACAAGTTTTTAAATCTGAATTTTGATATCATAAAAATTATTTTGTAATATGTTATTATAATTTTCGTGGTGCTTCAGAGTCGCCACTCGAGTACAAAGGGTTAATAACACTCGTACTTTATAGATAATGCATAAAATATTTGTTACAAGCCTGAGTCGTTACAATGCACGTGTTATAGCAAATGTTAACCTCTCTTCCATCGTTTGGACGCCATATTGTTCCAGGCATCAAACAACACGGAACTTTATATAGTCAACTGAATAATTAACCTTCGTTTGTTAGTATATGAGCCGCGCAGCGCACACATCGATTAACTCCACTTTTTGAAAAATCTTAAATTTAAGTGTCAAAGCACTTGGTATAGTCATAACTTTTTATATTTATAATAACTTTCCTGAATAATAAAGATTAACACCATTAAACGGCAAAATTTTTTTTTCTTTTTTATTTTTTGGCTATTCTTTCTTGTTAATTTTATACATTAAATAATATTAATTTTATACATTAAATTATACGTTAAATGAAAGCTATATCTGTATTTATTCATTCTACATTATATATGTGAATCTATGTTATAACAGGAATTTTAAAAATCAATGTACAACATTTCATCGCGTTTCTCGACTTTTTGTTTTATGGAGTTAGTCGAT